>NW_026592548.1:17151250-17153355 GCF_907164565.1 Psammomys obesus
CACACACACACACACACACACACACACACACACACACACACACACACGCCAGATGTGATAGCAGCCTTGACTCTCATCACTGTCACCATCTAGTCCCTCTGAGTAGGCTTCTTCAAAGCTTTCATGTTTATTCTTTCCTAGGCCAAATCCCTTAATACTTCTTTCTTCAGGTATTTGCTCACCTGCCTTCTTCCTAGTGAGCCAAGTTCCAAACTGAGCACAAGCGGCCACGGTCTTCACCTCCCTTCCCTGCCTTATGCTTCACCATAGCCTATACTAGATGCCTGCCTGTTAATGCCTTTTGCTTGCTTCTGCCTTCTAGAATGAAAGTTGAAGGCGGAGAACTCGTTCATTGCATCACTGACCTTCCAGAATCTAGTAAAATGCTTGCCTTGGTGTAGGTGCCTCATAAATATTTGTTCAATGAATGCATCTGGTGAATGTCTCCCACATGTCAACTATAGTTAAGAAAATGTGAAAGGTCCTGTTCATTTCACTTTTCACTTGTCTGTGGAAAGCTGCGATTAGAATCCTCATTCTCAAGAGAGGCCAACTAAGCAATGGGAAGTAGAATCCAAATAAGCAGTTCTCTAGAAGTTCTTTCAAGATCTGGGGACCAAACAGACAGCAAGCAAACACAGGCCCAAGCAAAGATATCTCCATTATATAACTGCATTAGGCAATAATAATAATAAACTGAAAGAAGGGGAGATAACCTGTGTGAGGCATCACCATGGTTGAATGAGAAAAATAAAAATCAAGAACTTAAATCTCAACCTTTGGCTAACCAACTCATACCCTTCCTTCCAAATCAACTTCCAGACTAGAGTTGGGATGTCTCAAGGCTGGAATTCAAGAAGCATCCAAAGAAGTGACAATGTGTATGGCAAAATTAACTCTCAGTAGTACATAAAGGAAAGCCTATCACTAAGCTAGATCCCATGGTGGCACTTTGAGATCAGGAATGAACTACCGGACAGAGATGAGCGAGGAGCAATGGCTGGGCAAGCCCTTTCCTCCTCAGTGCGGAAGGACTGAAGCGGCAGAATGGAACAATCTCCTGTGGGAACTGCTGTTTTGATTCTCGGAAACTACAACTTACGGACCATCTGGAAATTCTCATTGTCAAATGGACATGGATAAACACAAATGCTTTATTTCCTATTTCACAAAATGTGATTGGTTTACAACGAAGCCATAAACACCAAGACTAGGCTCTTGCTTGCATTTTAAAGTAGCTAGAATCACAAGGATGCATCAAGTATCACAAAAGACCTGGAATTTTAATAATTTGGAGAGAGATTTTGAAGCACAAAGGCAGGGGGAGGGATTAGATTCTTGATATCCAGTTCTCATCACACCAGGAATCTCATATTAATGTTTGTTAGGAAAAGGAATCCACCCTAATTCCTGCTGCCTTAATGTTGAACAGAAATGTCAATATGTTTTATTCAACCTTTTAGTTTCCCTCATAAGGTGAAATCTGGCTTAGGAGTCTCAATCCACAACAACCTCCAAAAGTCTAAAAAAAAATTATGCTTTATAATAATTTTATGATTACTATCTTTGAATCATTATCCAGAATGCACTGTTGCATATAGCACTTTGTGTATGAGGAAATATTTATGTAAAAATAAACATGTAAAAATACATCAAAAGTTTTAAAAAATATTTCTCAAAAGGTTAAAGAAATAAAATGCCATTAAAAAAACAGTGTGGTTTTTAATGCTACATCAGAGGATGTTTTAAAGAGATTCCACGCCATCTCTATCCATCTATTCTATGTAACGGCAGGGTGCATGTGATAAGAAGCAATGACAAAACCTCAGAGACTAGACAGTAATAAATAGAAATAATTAAATTAGAAAATATAACCCAAGAAAGCTTTCTGGAGTCCTCAGAGATGAACTCAGTGCTTAAAGGTAAAGGAAAGAAAATTTTGATTTTAAAAATATTTTATTAAAGTTTTATAATTCAGAAAGCTGCTCTTGAACAGTTCAGAAAATGGGGATCCCTCTCTCTGCTACTATTTATGGCCATAGCTAGGTTTGCATGTAAACACACACACACACACACACACACACACACACACACACACACACACA
>NW_026592548.1:17153365-17164488 GCF_907164565.1 Psammomys obesus
ACACACACACACACACACACACACACACACACACACACACACACACACACACCTTTAAATGGAATTAGTCACTATAGAATATTTAAAATCCAGACTTGCTGCATTTAAAATGTATGGAATTTATTTTTAAACCAGCCATATCCGAATTCAATGCCTTATATTTTGAGTTTTAATTCCAATCATGCTAATTTTAAGTCACAAACATATATCTGCCGGTAATGAAGGTTGTTTAATTAGGTCCAGATAAAATAGCTCCAATTCTGTTTCTGATCCACCTGTCAAAGCAAATCAGTCTTTTACATGGCTAAAAAAAAAACAAATTAGACTAGCTGATGACTTTTTGAATATTCAAGTAGACGCACCGAGGATAAATCCAAACAGAACTTGTGACTGAACAAAAGCCTGAAACGTGACCTACAGATGAAGATGTCACATTCTGGCAAAAGCAGATTTGCAAGCTGAGTTTTCCCAATATTCTGAAGTCAAGGACAGGGTTCCAGGAGGAAATGAGAGATGACAGAAGCGAAAGAGCATAGTCCTACCAGAAGTAAAATCCTCCCTGGGTTAGGGCAATGCAGGAGTTTGCTGTCCTGGCAAAATGAACACAAACATCAAGGAAGACTCTGATGTGGAGGGTCATTAAGTATTTTCTCTGCTCAGGAAATTCCAAAGGAAGAAATATCCTTGCTCACAGAGTCTATAGCCTCCAGAGAAGTTAGTTTCAAGAATTATTAAAGGTAGAAAAACTGCACCCCTCACAAATGACTTCTGAATATTTTTGTCTGTAAACCTAGTTAAATTGTATAAAAGCATGGTAGATGTCAGTATAGATCCAACTAAACCTAGGAGTAAAGGTTTTTTGAAATTAGCATGGTGGCCACATGAGCTGGACACTTTAAATAAGAAGATACAAGAGGGAAGCCAGAGGGGTCTAATCAGGTCCTCCCTCCCCACCTCCAGCCACCAGGATCTCATTGGAAGTTGTCTTACTCTAAGGTAGACAGAGGGTATAGTCCTGCCACGTGCACCACCTGAGATAAGGTGTGAGACAGACTGTCAAGCTGTCCTCATGTGGTCATGTGACTGTTCGCCTAGTTGATCATCATTGCATTCACGGGAGGATCTTTCATTCAAACTTGCTGCTAAGTTGAGGATATGAGTCTGGTCCTAGGAACTAATATGGTAGAAGGAGATGGATTGTCCCACTAGTTCTTCTATAACCGCTTCAAGTGTGCTATGGCAGACACAAATCCCATACACACAGGTAGATTGGATAGGTAGGTAGCAGATGATGATAGATAGATGATAGATGATAGATAGATAGATAGATAGATAGATAGATAGATAGATATTAGATAGATGATAGACAGACAGACAGGTAGACAGATAGACAGATAGATGTAAAAAATAATCCTAAATCAAGTATACATTAGTGGCATATGACCAGGAAGGAACAGAATGCAACATGCTGGGAAAATAGAAAGATTTCTATACCACAACTTTGTGTATAGTCACAAGGGTGTGAAATTTATCCAAAGTTTTGAAGATAGACACCAGAACAAATGTATTTTCTTTATACACATCACACATCAATAAAGTTATATTAAAATAATAGAGTTGGAAATGTGTGTTCTAAGCCTTTTATTGTTTAAGCAGAGATAGTGAAGACCAGGAAACTAACTTCTCACTCCTCTAGCTGATAACAGAACTGGGATCCAAATCCTACCTCCGACACCCCAATCAAGCACTGTGTCTCTACAGCAGCTACTGATTCACTGAACCACAGGATTCATTTCAATGGACTTTAACCGAAACGGCCCAGAGATGAGGCCGTTTTAGCTTCCTAAGTGTCCAGAGATTCTGGAGAGGTCTTTAAGGTGGTAATGTGAGTGGGGGTGGTGAAGCTGATTTCTGCTCTACAAATTTTGTTCTCTTTCATCTGAGTAACAGATGCTAATTGTTAACATTGAACAATAAAATGTTTATATAATGAAATTAAATCAATTAATAATTAAATTATTTAATAACATTAACTAAAATAATTAAATTAAACAATAAAATGTTTAGAACACATTTCCAACTCTAATATTTATTTTAATATTTCATTTGTTCTGTCACACTTATTTTTATATAGTATAAGAATTGAACAGGAATACTGTTTTACAAGGTAGTATGTGATCCTCACCTTAGACCTTCATTGTCCAATAAAGTGTTGACAAGCCACGTGTAGCTACTGAGCTGGAAGTTGAAATGGAGATGCTTCAAACTGGAGATGCGAAGTACCTCTTCCTGTGCATTCTTTCTTTGCTGAGAATAGACAAGGGATGACAAATGATAATAAAGTAATAGTTTTATATTAATTACTGAAATAATGCTATTTAGGATGTATGGTTAAATCAAGTCCATTTACTGTATTAGTTTATCAGAAAACTTACATTCCATGGGCATATCACATCTGTGGCTAGTACTGTTACTAGCGAGTCCACTAGCATACTCTTTGCCATCACCATATTGACTTGTTTTTAGGGATGTGTCTTCTGGGACACAGCAGTATGACTGTGTTTTATCTAATAAGTACCCGTGTATAAACTACCTAAATGTCTGGGGTCCGTAGGCATTTGCATATTCAGCATCTTCTTCAGTCTCACATTATTGCCCTGAATGGAAACAGAGATTAACAGCAGCTTATTAGCTGTCCAAGGCCAAGGCAGTAGAGAGGAGCTTTCACACTCCAGAGTCCAAGTTTCATATTCCTCCTTTGCACCCTTCTGGTGCTACACTGGTGCCACACTTAGCTGGTTGCATGGACAGGTACCATTTGGAATTAAAATAACAGAAAGTGTAAATGGAAATGGCTTGTCTTTGGAAGGCCCTTGCCCTAGGATCGATACTCTCAGAATGATTGGCCACATGCTGCTCAGAAGATTCATATGTGTTCCCAAGGTTATCTGGACATGTAAAGCACAGGGTACCTGGGTAGGGGAACATCAGAGAGCACTCAAAGAAAAGAATATGTAACTAGGCATGGTGGCGCCTGTAATCCCAGCACTCGGGGAGGCAGAGACAGGACAATCTCTGTGAGTCTGAGGTTAGGAGGCCATCCTGGTAGACAAAGCAAGTCCAGGACAGCCAAGGCTACAAAGGAAACCCTGTCTCAAAAAGGTAATAAGAAAGAAAGAAAGAAAGAAAGAAAGAAAGAAAGAAAGAAAGAAAGAAAGAAAGAAAGAAAGAGAGAAAGAAAGAGAAAAAAGAAAAGAAAAGAAAAGAAAAGAAAAGAAAAGAAAAGAAAAGAAAGGAAGGGAAAGGAAAGGAAAAGAAAAGAAAAGAAAAGAAAAGAAAAGAAAAGAAAAGAAAAGAAAAGAAAAGAAAAGAAAATTGAGTCCTTGGTGAAAACAAAGGTTTTCTTATTTTTAGACATGTCTGATTAAAAATACAAAAAGGAAAAGAATAAATAATAATGAGATCAGAGTTCAGTTCTATTTATCAGAGAGCTTGCCTTTCTATGTTGGACCATCACGAGCACGCTTTGTATTGATTAATGGGCTGAGAATATGTTCTTTTCCTGTGCACACATTGCGTTCCTTGGGACCTAAGCCTCCCAGTGTTTATTTGGTTTCCTAGAAGCCCTGTCTCAAAAAATAAATAAACATTTTATAGAGATATCATCCTAAAAGTTAAATGTTTGAGTGAAAATAAACAATTTTTATATTCTGGATAGTGATTAGTTTATACATTATTACAAATGAATTATAATAATTCTATCACTTTGAACATGGAATACTGAGTCTCCAATTCCAATTTGCTATTAATTGCATGTACCTTAGAAGAGTTATCTGTATATGTCAGCAGACATATTCTTTCTCATTTGGGTTTTCCCATGGGAAAAAATGCAAATTATGACTTTGTGTGTTCTGGGTTTAAAATCCTGATTTTTCTCATCAAAAACAAAAACAAAACAAAACAACAACAACAAAAAACCAAACTAACAAAAAACAACTTTCCACACACCCATTTACATGTTGTAACAGTAATCCCTGATGTGACCGCCTTTGGAAACAGGGCCTTTGAAAGGTAACTAGGTCAAGATGGTGAATCCCTCATGAATAGGTTTAATACCCTGGATCTCTCTCCATTTCTTCCTTTTCTCCTAATCTTTAGTCTCCTCCTCCTTTCCTTCCTTTCTCCTATTCTCCTTTATTCCTCCCTTTTGCCTTCCTTCCTTCCTTGCTTCCCCTTCTTTCTCTTCCTCTCCTTGGCACATCATAAAAGCATCCCATTATCCCATTCAGGAAGAGAATCATCCCTAGAGCTCTACTCAGTTAATGTTAGATCATCAACTTCCCAGCCTCCAAAAATGTGAGAAACAAGTGTCTATTGTTGAAGCCTGCCTGTCTATGACATATTAAAGCAACCCAATCTAAGTTATATCTTGTGCTCTAGTTAAAAATATATGTCCTTGTTATTTAAAATATAATAAATATTGTATAAACCAAGTCCCAAAGCCTTCTACTCATGAAGATTGCAATGTAGTTGGGGATGTAGAGAATATACACATACCAGAGAAATAATGTAAGGGCAGTCACTAAAGTGACAAACATAAGAACTGTCAGTGCCCTCAGTGAGCTATGGATAAAACCCCAGAAATCTTTGCTAATGACTACCTAGTCTGGTCAGAGGAAGTAGGAAGGCCTCCTTACATCGCTGCAATCACCTCTTTATAAAACAAATGCAATGACACCCATTTCACAAAGATGTCACAGAGATTAAGTATATCATTTAAACACGTAGGGCAAGGCCAAGCACACAAGTACTCTTGCCGCAGCTGCCAACCACACTGTGACACCACTGATTCCCATGACCACTCTGTCCTCAGTGGGATTTAATTACACAACATAGGGAAGTGAAGACTTTTCTATCACTCTTTGCATATTTTTCATGCTTTTCCCTGCCAAATGTATCCATATAGGAATCTTTGCCTACTTAAAGTCCCCAGGATGAACAATAGCTGTTCATCCACCCCCATTCGCAGAACAAATGAAGGAGAAGCAGCAAGGCTAAAGTCATGAGCCAGTAGCTTCATCCTGAGTGTGTCTCTAAAGCTTCCTTTGTAACTCCGTTTTCTGCAATGAAAGGTGCTGTATAAGCAAAAAACTTATTATTAGTATTAATAAAAATATTTCAGCCATGCTGCTTCTTGCATCATATGTAATTCATTAGCAACAGTTCATGGGCGAGACAAAATTTTCATGTCAAATAATGTTTTATGGGTCTTTAGAACATTAGACTCGCTGGGTGTCCCCACCCCATGAAAAAGCCCCCACAGGAGGGAGGACAGGGAGAGAAGGCTCTCTGAAACCCTTTCCTGCTCAGATTCACTCAGGAGTTTTCCCTTCATATTTGACAGCCACACAGGGACAGGAAGCTGAGGTGGCTCTTCAGAGGGTGCATGTTGCATTGTTCGTGGAAATAGCATTTATAATGATGTTAACTCAAAAGAAGGAATTAAATATAAAAAGGTTAATGAAAGGTTTCCGTCATGATTACAGTGGCCATGAGCAATCAAAGGCCAGAGAAGTGGCTGCTTTACAATTAAAACACTCCAACACATTGTTATTTATCACTATTGTATATTGCAGCAGTGGGCTACAATTAATCATATAAATCACCCCAATGAACTAAATTCTGAAGTTCCCTTTCTGTCAAATAAGATGCCCATGTTATTGTTAAAACTGATGAAAAGACATTTTCTGATATTCTGATTAAAAAACCCTCTTATTTAAAAAGATCTTTTATACAGAGATTATAGGGAAAACTCTAGGCAGGAAACTTTAGTGATTATTTCAAAGCTCATTAGATTTCAAGGATGGATATATACCTCCCATTCAGACGTATAATAGCATTTGCACAAAGGCTTATGAAAGGGTGAATTAATTGGGCTCTGTGCTTGGTAGTCATTCACTCATTCATTCATTCACCCATTTATTAACCAGTTCATATTGGGTGTCTATAAGTGCTATACACCGAGCCAGACTCCAGCGCACAGCACTCACAATGACCTCTAGCCTCCTGTACCACATAGTCTGGCCGGGAAGATGATAAAAACCAGAAATGCAGAGAATGCCAAAGATGATGTATAGAAGATCACAGGACCATAGAGTTTGAGTTGCAGCGTGGAAAAGGGACATTTCTTCTGAGACCTGAAGAGAGTAGGAGGTAGAACTGAGCCAGTCATGGTGGGAAATATTCAGGAAGAAAAAGAAGCCTGTAAAACTTACCACAGTTACATTCTGGGGCCCAGCCTTTTGCAGGCACACAAGAAACGTTTATGCAATAGATGAACACTGATTGTTCTCTTCCTGGGGGTTCTTGTCCTCTCATAAACAGAGCTATTCCCTAGCAATTGATGGTCCCCTGGACAAGGCTCACACCATCTTCTTTTCCTACTAATGGACCCACACAGAGAAAACAAAGAAGAAAATAGCAGGGTGAGAGTCAAAGTTAAATGACACAAAAAAACAGAGAATCTAGGTGAAGAAGAGAGGACCAAGTGTCAGCAGTAGGTCCTACTGAGGGCCACTCGGCACCAAGTATGTGTAAGGACATTATGTTTGCTTGTTTGTTTTCTTTTAGGGAACCATGCCACCTTCCTCTCATACCATCAAGTACTTAGCTTGCCTCACACCCTCTACAATGTCACAGTCAAAGACAGAGTGTAAGGGACTGGCACCAGACCAGACTCCTACTCCAAGTTGAATGCTCTAGTGTGGCGCTGTCTCCTTAGAGAGATGGCATCTCTCCCTTCTCTGTTCACACAGAGCCTGCTTCTTATTACTTCCTTTAAGGCACCTTGTGGACCAACTCTCTCTCGCTCCATCTCTCTCCCTCTCTTTCTCTCTGTGTCTTCTCTCTATCTCTCTCCCCCTCCCTCCCTCTCTTCTTTCTTTCCCTCTCTTCTCTCTCTCTCTCTCTTCTCCTTTGCATTTCTTTTCTCCTTAGAATGAGAGATGCAGAAATACCAGTTTGATATTTACACCAAAGTGTTCACCCAAAAGAGTGAAAACAGTCTGGACCAAATGACCCCATCACTGCAATGGGAAAGAGTCAGAGCTGTTCTGGGGACAGAGATAATGTCCCCAGAACAAAGGACTCTGTGGTCCTTTGCAAGGTGAGAATCTGATCTTCTGTAATGACCCTGTGTGGAAACCATTGCCGCTCAATCCCCCAACCTTGACAACTGAAGACTACAGAAATGGCAGCATTCAGGCCATCAACACACATTCTTAAAACAAACAACTTGCAACTGAGTTGAGACATTTAAAGTTAAAGCCTGCCCCTAAGTTTCGGCTTCATACAGGACACAGAAGCTTAAGGGTTTTGTCACAGTCTTTAGGGAACTTACCTACAGCAAAAAAAAAAAAAAAAAAAAAACATGAAATTTGAAAGTTGTTTTCTACCGTGAAAATACAGTAAAAATTTCCAAGCTGCACAACTGAAGTGAAAATACACTTAAACATGTGTAAACATGACATCAAGTAAATACAAGTCAAGATAGGGTGATCATTCATTCATATATCATTCCGAAAGGACTTCAAGGTAACCTCATGCATTTGGGCAATGCACAGATTTTCATGTGCATTCTCTGTGTAAATGAAACAGATCCCGGTGAAAACCAGTGATTTGTCTAAAATCACTTATAATCCAGAGTGGAAATCAGGCAGTCTGGATCACAGCCCTGTTCCCTTTACCTAAAATGAAAACTAGACAACAATGGAAGGAAGGAAGGAAGGAAGGAAGGAAAGAAGGAAGGAAGGAAGGAAGGAAGGAAGGAAGGAAGGAAGGAAGGAAGGAAGGGGAAAGAAACTTTAAAAGCTGTGTGTTCCTTATGACTGTGAACTTGTGAGGCTATGGGCTGCTGTGGCAATTCCAGGCAGGGCTATTTTTGTTACGTTATTACAAATATCCAACAGAAGGGAGACCTGGAGGATGCGAGGTGCCGACAACATGTGGTAGTTAATTGAACATATAATCAGGGCTGCAACACTGTGGCGGCTCTGGATTATATCAACAGGCATAATGATGTTTCTAAAATTATGCACCTACAATTATCCCTTAAAGGTAGATGATAAATGAATTAACTAAGTACCGGAGGCATAAACCTTCAATATTTAGAAATTGCCTGTGGTGGGGCACGCAGAGCAGTGACAGGGAGAGGAGTCGCCATTCTAGGAGATTCTTGGCTTCTTAAGCATTGAAGGAGCTGAGAAACCACGCGTACAAATGCTTCCTGTAGTTGCTGCACTCTGCAAGAAAGGAAATAAAGAATTCATATGCTAGCTCTGGCAAGGATGGGTGGCAACGTCACACAGAAAAATTTCAAAAGCACCAAAATAAGCATAATTTCCCTAAGCAATAGGGTAAGAATGGTCCTTTCTTCAGCCAAAAGGGGGTCATTTCATTCACCAGCACCTATCATGGTATTTCACTACGAGAATCTTCAGAAGAAGGGCTAGCCAAGCTTCAAGAGATGGAGAAGCCAAATGTGGGCAGAGGAGGTATTTGAGAAGTAAGACGAGATCAAACAACAGGTATCCCAATCATCACAGTGAGTGACATTTGACAGCCTCCTGCGCTTGGCAAATCAAATGGCTGAAGCAGTTCTGGGGGGCAGAGGAGGCAGGGCGGAGAACATGTCTGGCTCTTACCTTCTATCCTGTGCTCTCTCTAGCAAAGCACATAAGTTGAGTTTTCAATCTCTGTACAGCTTGTTTCTCCAACTTCAAATTAGGAATGGAAACTGCTCCAAACATTTTTGTCTTGTTGCTAAACTAAATAGTTAAACTTAATGGTTAGTTTGGTATATGACACGGAGTGAGTGCTGGGGGACTAGACACCATCGCTGTGGTTATTATCAGGCCCCAGACAACCACGATGTACGTATGCTGTACACAGCTAGGGATGCCTCAACCGCATGAATCTCCAAATCTTGTTTGGATGTGAAATGCAACCCAGAGGCTCACAAATTTGAACACTTGGTCCCATCTGGTGGTACTGTTTTAGAAGCTAGCAGAACCTTTAGAAGGTGGATTCTAGCCTAAGGAAGTGGACCTCTGTGGAGGCAGGCGGTGAGGTTTGTAGCCTGCTCCTCATTTCCTTTCTTCACTTTGTTTCCATTCTGCCAAGACGTCGGGAAGAGAGGCAACCCAGAGGGATAGCCCTGTCATGATGGTCTGCCTTCCATCATGATGGAATATGCCTCCTAATATCGTGAGCCAAGATAAACCTTTCCTTCCATGAGTTGCTTCATAGTAGCGACTTGGTCACAGCAATGGGGAGCAGACAGTCTCTCCATGCTTTGATGTTTTATAGAGAGAACACAGACATCAGGAGACATCAGTCTCTTTTGTTTGTTTACACACTGTGGTGGGTGGACAACCAGCCCAGCTAAGCAAAGACAGAACAAAGACGGCGCACCTGCAGCAGTTCAGGGTGAAGAGTGGATAGAAGAGAACTTTAAAAGCAATCGTCCAAATGACAGAGAAGACCGCTTTTGTGCCCTTCTTGTCTGTGCTGGACAGTAGGTATCATTCTAGATGACTGATAGCTGACTGGATTTCCGAAGTCTTCTTTAGAATGGGAGCTCTTCGTGGCATCTGTAAGATTCGATTAGAGGGCCTCTATAAGCACACATCTAGTTGAACCAAATGAGAGATAAATTAACCTATAAACAGCATGCTCTTTCTTGTGGAATCCTCTAATGGCCTGATTTAGGATATCAGCAGATGGGAGGTCAGTGCCTAGTGCTTTCAGAGTTCAGCCTATTTGTTACAATCAGGTTCACCATGCCACAAAGAGATTCTAATGAAATATACTCCAGCAAACTTCACAGGGGGGCAGCTCAAGTATGCATGAGGCCAGAGGTAAAGGCAGCAGGCAGATAACGGTGATTTTTGTGGGTTTTTTTAAAAATCTTTTTTATTTATATTTTGTAATTTATCCACTTTACATCACGATTTAGCCCCCTCTATGGTCTCCTCCTGGTCCCACCCTCCCTCCCTCTACCCCACTATCCCCCTCCCCTAGTCCATAGAAAGGGGAAGACCTTCTCCCCTACCATCTGACCCTACCCTATCAAGTTCCATCAGGATTGCCTGCATCTTCTTCCTCTGTGGCCTAGCAAGCCTGCAGGGGAAAGCAGTCAAGGAACAGGCCACCAACTTTATGTCAGAGATAACCCATGCTCCCTTTTCTAGGGGACCCACATGAAAACTGAGCTACCTATCAGCTACAACTGACCAGAGGGTCTAGGTCCTCTCTATGCATGGACTTTGGTTGGTGCATCAGTCTTTGCAGGCTCCCTGGGCCCGGATATTTTGGCTTTGTTGTTCTCCTTATGGAGCTCCTGTCAACTATGTTCATAGCAGCTTTCTTTGTAACAGCTAGAATCTGGAAACAACCTAGATGTCCCTCAATGGAAGAATGGATAAAGAAATTGTGGTACCTTTACACAATGGAATACTTCGGCTATTTAAAACAATGACATTGTGAAATTTGCAGGCAAATTGAGGAACTAGAAAAGATCATCCTGAGTGAGGTAACGGTGGTTTTTGTATTTCTAAACAGGTCCAAATGGAGCCACTACACATTTCCTAAGTTGTGTTCTTTCAGAGAGAGCCTCTTACTTAGACTTCTTACCTGGACAGAAATGCTCTAGTTTACATATATATAAAAAAAAATGTTTGTCACTAGTCAGTGCCTTCTAAAGTCAGGACTCTAGTGGGAGGAGAAGCATTTGAAATGTTCTTGATTTCACTGAATTCCTCTACATCTCAGCTGACAGTGCAGTGCATCCCTTGAGCTTCTTCCAAAGGCTGGGAAAAAGAAATCTTTGAAACCTGCAGAAACATACATAGGATCAAATAATTGAACTTACATGCTTACAGGTTTTTTTTTTTTTTTTAACAAAATACTGTAGAGGCCTGAAAAAAAATATGCTTTTGTACAGGTTTTTTTTTTTTTAACAAAATACTGTAGAGGCCTGAAAAAAAAAATATGCTTTTGTATCTATGTCCACTCACTCACACACACACACACACACACACACACACACACACACACACACACAC
>NW_026592548.1:17164498-17203597 GCF_907164565.1 Psammomys obesus
ACACACACACACACACACACACACACACACACACACACACACACACAAGCTTTATGATTTGTCTGTGAGCCAAATTAAGAACGTCTCGGCAAGGCAATATCCACTTTTAGCACACACATGTCACGTCGCAGGGAGGCCTACTGGCTTGGAAATGTCCAGTTTCCTGCAGTATTGGGGGATAAAGGAGAAAACTGTCTTGTACATGTGCTTCACAAGGGTTGCAGGGTGATGCGTGTGTAAGAGTGTAAGTGATCTAAGTGCCTTGTAGATGAAGCCCAGGGATCTTTGGTACTTCTTCCTGTGAGGACCCCTGCTAGTGATATGATCTTTCAAATCTCCTTGCATTAGTGCTTTACTGTGCAAGTTAGATGGAAAGTCAAACAGAATCCATTTCATAGAAAATTCTAATGCAGAATGAACTGTTTTTCAGTGTAGTTTTTTTAAGACACCCTATTGGTTTGGTTATTAATGGCTTATATTTTTTCCACATAACTGCATATACACTTCTTGCACATTCCTTTCTGTTATGCCTGAATTTGATACAGGGAAACCAGTTGATCATCGCTAACAATAATCAAGTGTAAAAGATTAGAATCTGGGGCTGCAGGGACAGGTCACTGGTTAAGAGCACATGCTGCTCTTGTAGAAGACCTGAGTTCAGGTTCCTGTACCCACACTGGACCTCTCACAATGGCCTATAACTCCAGCACCAAGGAATTTGATGCCCTCTTCCAACCTCTGCAGACACCGCAGACACCTGAACAAACCCACACACAAACACATATATGTTAATAAAAGTATTACAAACAAAATCTTTAAAAAGCAAACATTAAAATCTGAAATGTTGGCACTGCATAACCTGCTCTTTCTAAATAAATTGCTTAATCTAAAAATGCTTGTGAGTAGATATGTATTTTCTTCCTTAAATATTATATTTTGAGTGAAACACTTTAATGTCTTTTTTGTGACTTAGGTGTGTTTCTTGTATTCAACAGATTGTTGGCTCTTTTTTTATGCATCCATTCTGTTATTATGTGTCTTTTAATTGGAGAGTTGAGTCCATTGATGTTGAGGGAGATTAATGACCAGTGACTCTTAGATACTTTGATTTTGCTGTTGGTTGTGGTACTATATTTGTGTGCTTGGCTACTTTTAGTTTTGCTGTAGTGAGGATATTTATTTTCTGTGTTTTTCTGAATGTAATTAGCTTTTCTGGGTTGTATTTTTCCTTATAGTATCTTCTGTAAAGCTGGATTTGTGGGTAGATATTGTTTAAATTTGTTTTTGTCATTGAATATCTTGTTTCCTCCATCTATGATGACTGAGAGTTTTGCTGGGTATAGTAGCCTGGGCTGACATCTGTGTTCTCTTAGGGTCTGTATGATATCCGTCCAGGCCCTTCTAGCTTTCATAGTCTCTGTTGAGAAAGCAGGTGTGATTCTAATGGGTTTGCCATTATATGTTACTTGGCCTTTTTCCCTTGCAGCTTTTAGCAGTTTTTCTTTGTTCTGTATACTTACTGCTTTGATTATTTTGTGGCAGGAGGATTTTCTTTTCTGGTCTAATTTATTAGGTATTCTGTAGACCTCTTGTATTCTTATTGGCCTCAGCTTTAAGTTGGTGAAATTTTCTTCTATGATTTTGTTGAAAATATTTTCGGGGGGGGGGGGCAAGATGGCGGCGCCGGGAGAACACTGTGTCTGAGAAGCGGGACAGCACTCTCCGAGCAGCGACCAGGAGACTGAAATCTGGACCCTAAAACTACAGCGATCCTGTTGCCCAGGTGAGGGGAGGCTCCCACGGCGTGGGAATCGGTCGGGTCCACTCTCCGGCCGAACAGCCAGAACCCAGAAGAGATCCCGGGTAACACGGGCTTTCGGTCCCCGGGCTGGTGACACAAGCCTGCGTGTCCCGATCACTTTCCCAGGCTGATTGGTGGGCACAACGGTGCCAGAGACTGGGAGTCCCAGTCGCAAACCCCATGGGGAAGGAAAGTTGCGAGACTGATAACAGGTCACCCAGTCTTTCCCTGGAAGGTCTTGCTGACCGTGGGTATCTGCCGCCATCACAACTGAGCTCCCGCTCCGCACGAAGACCAGCTGCGCACCCAGCTCAAAATCCCTACTCCCTCTTCGGAGGAGGCAGGAGACGTCCAGCAGAATCTGCCACAGACCACATTGTCTGTACCCCAACCCGAGATCCGGGCTGAGAAAACCCAATCCTTTTGGGCACTCCCCCAAACGCCGCCATAACCCTGCCGCAGAAGAGCAGAAGGATAAAGAGGCGCACAGCGGCTTCACAGTGCCCGAACTCCAGTGCTGCCGGCCGCTCCTAGCAAACAAACTACAGCTCAGGATCTGGGACTGTGGTCATTCTACACCTCCTGAGATTCTCCTGGGTCCAGCGCAATAAGGTCTAGCAGCAAGTTCTATCACCGGCGCCCCCCCCCCACACCCCTGGCAGAGAAACCCCGGCTCAGGATTGGCTGAGAAGTCCCAACCCCTTCTGACACTCCCCTGAGAGCACCTCCATAAGCTTGCCCTAGCAGAGGGGGAGGTCAGAGGGGAAGGACAGAAAGCCTGCCACAGGACACAGCATTCCCTCTCCAGCTCACCGAGCGGCCCCTAGCAGGGAAACCCAAGCTCTGGATCTGAGGACACTCAACCCTACCTGGTACTCTCTCGGGATCAGCAAACATAGGTTCTTCCACCAGGCTGCTTCTGGCAGAGAGATCTGGGCCCGGGATCTGGGATTGAGTACACTAAACCTAACTCTTTCTCTCACCACCCAGGGACCAGTCAACATAACCCATCCTGGCAGAGGGAAAGGACAAAGGACAAAGAGGCAGTACACAGTAAAGGTGGACACTGAGTCCTGCGGCCACAGTGTCACAGAGCTGACTGTTAGCCTACCCGTGCACTTCCGCAGCAGGACCAAATCAGAGAGTAGTAAGCAAGGGGAACCCCTGTGCATTCCAACTGGTCCTGCAAGAGAGTGAGTGAGCCTTCTAGGGAGAGATTGCCCCAGACCCAGGGCCTCTCCACAGAAGCAACCAGACGAGATCCCTGCCACCCACACCCCTAGTGTGGGCATCATAGGGATTCTAGGGATAACGACCCCAACGTTGAAGCCTCTGCCTTGTGGGTCCACCAGTGTAATCCAGGCAAACAATGCCTGGATCTCAGATAGAACTGCGTAATTGTGGCCTGCAGGCCACTGCAATAGTCAAAGAATCCGCGCATGCACACTGTGCCCGCTAAAAGCGCATGCGAATACCGCCAGTGTAACATTCCTTACTTAGGCAAAACTGAAACCACAACGCATACTCCCAAACCAGTGAACCTCTCTCATCTTCCTGAAAAAACAGTCCAGAAAACAGAAAGAGACAATCATAGCCCGAACTACAATCTCGAGGAACAAATAGTGAGGATTATAAATAACCATATGACTAGAGGAGACATAAGAACACTCCCAACAAAAATCAGGACGTAATGACCTCACCAGCAACCCCACAAAACAATGGACACTTCAATTCACTAGATATACAAGAAAACGACCTCAAAACTATGTTTCTCCAGCTATTAGAGGCCCATGAAAATGAAATGAACAAAGCCGTCAGAGAAATAGCCAAAGAAATCGAGACTAACCAAGAGGAAACAAATCGAGCTCTCAGAGAAATGACCACGAAAATTGAGGCAAACAAAGAAGAAATGCACAAAGCTCTCAAAGAAATGTCCACACAAATGAAGGCAAATAAAGAAGAAATAAACAAAGCTCTCATAGAAATACAGGCAATTATAGCCAAAGAAGTAGAGGCACAATTAGTGATACATAGAGAGGAAATGGACAAAAAAATAGAAGCTGTCATTGAAAAGCAGGACTCCACATTCAAACAGATGAAGGAAATGGTGCAAGACATAAAAACAGAATTAGAATCAATAAAGAAAACACAAATAGAGAAAAACCAGGACCTGGAGAACATAGAGAAAAGATCGGGAACTACAAAGGTAAGCATCACCAACAGAATACAAGAGATGGAAGAAAGAATCTCAAGTGTATCTCCAAAGATTCACTTGCGGAAATTGACACATCTCTCAAAGAAAAAATAAAATCAGAAATGTTCCAAACACAAAACATCCAAGAAATCAAGGACACCATGAAAAGACAAAATCTAAGAATAATAGGAGTAGGAGAAAAAGAAGACATCAGGCTCAAAAGTCCAGAAAATATTTTCAAGAAAATTATAGAAGAAAACTTTCCCAACTTAAAGAAGAAGATGGCCATAAACATACAAGAGGCCTGCAGAACACCAAGTAGACTAGACCAGAAAAGAAATTTTTCATGTCACATCATAGTCAAAACACTGAACCTACATAACAAAGAAAAAAATTCTAAAAGCAGCAAGGGAAAAAGGCCAAGTAACATATGAAGGTAGACCTATCAGAATCACACCAGATTTCTCAACAGAAACTATGAAAGCCAGAAGGGCCTGGACAGAAATCATACAGTCCTTAAGGACCACAGATTCCAACCCAGACTACTATACCCAGCAAAACTTTCAATCAACATAGACGGAGAATTCAAAATATTCATGACAAAACCAAATCTCATCAAAGGAAAAATCCACCAAGAGGACATCACAATTTTGAATATCTATGCCCCAAATACAAGAGCACCTACATTCGTAAATGAAACAATATTAAAGCTTAAATCACACATTGATCCTAATACCTTAATAGTGGGAGACTTCAACACTCCACTCTCACCAAGGGACAGATCAACTAGACAGAAAACAAATAGGGAAATGAAAACACTTACAGAGTCCCTAAATCAAATGGACCTAACAGAGGTCTACAGATCTTTTCATCCAAACTCAAAAGAGTATACCTTCTTTTCAGCACCGCATGGAACCTTCTCCAAAATAGACCATATAGTTGGTCATAAAGCAAGCCTCAACAGATACAAAAAGATTGAAATAATCCCTTGTATTCTATCTGACCAGCATAGACTAAAGCTGGACCTCAACAACAGAAATAACAAAAAGCCGACACGCAAATGGAAACTGAACAACTTGTTACTCAATGACAGCTGGGTTAAGGAAGAAATAAAGAAAGAAATTAAAGACTTTCTAGAATTCAATGAAAATGAAGGCACAACATACCCAAATTTATGGGACACATTGAAAGCAGTGCTCAGAGGAAAATTTATAGCACTAAGTGCCTGCAAGAAGAAATTCGTAACATCACATACAAACAACTTAATGGCCCAACTGAAAACCCTAGAAAAAAAGAAGCAGATACACCCAAGAGGAGCAGACGGCTGGAAATAATCAAACTCAGGGCTGAAATCAATCAATTAGAAACAAATAAAACTATTCAAAGAATCAATGAAACAAAAAGCTGGTTCTTTGAGAAAAATCAACAACATAGACAAACCCTTAGCCAAACTAAAAAGCAGAGAGAATCTATCCAAATTAGCAAAATCAGAAATGAAATGGGTGACATAACTACAGACACTGAGGAAATTCAAACAATCATTAGGTCATACTACAAAAGCCTATATGCCACAAAATTTGAAAACCTAAATGAAATGGACAATTTTCTTGATAGATTCCATCTTCCAACATTAAGTCAAGATCAGGTAGAAAGACTGAATAGCCCTATATCCCCCAAGGAAATTGAAGCAGTCATCCATGGTCTCCCCTCCAAAAAAAAGCCCTGGGCCAGATGGTTTCAGTGCGGAATTCTACCAGACCCTCAAAGAATTGCTAACACTAATTCTCCTCAAACTATTCCACAAAATAGAAACAGAAAGTACATTACCAAACTCATTCTATGAAGCGACAGTCACCCTGATACCTAAACCACACAAAGACCCAACAAAAAAAGAAAACTTCAGATCTATCTCTCTTATGAACATTGATGCAAAAATACTCAATAAAATACTTGCAAACTGAATCCAAGAACACATCAAAGATATCATCCACCATGACCAAGTAGGCTTCATCCCAGGCATGCAAGGGTAGTTCAACATACGGAAATCCATCAATGTAATCCACCACATAAACAAACTGAAGGAGAAAAAACACATGATCATCTCCTTAGATGCTGAAAAAGCATTTGACAAAGTCCAACACCCATTCATGTTTAAAGTCTTGGAGAGATCAAGGATATAAGGCACATATCTAAACATAGTAAAAGCAATATACAGCAAGCCTATAGCCAACGTCAAACTCAATGGAGAGAAACTTAAATCAATCCCACTGAAATCAGGGACAAGACAAGGCTGCCCACTCTCTCCCTACCTCTTCAACATAGTACTTGAAGTCCTAGCCAGAGCAATAAGAGAACTAAAGGAGATCAAGTGGATACAAATCGGAAAGGAAGAGGTCAAAGTGTCACTATTCGCAGATGACATGATAGTATACATGAGCGACCCCAAAAATTCAACCAGAGAACTCCTCCAGCCGATAAAAACCTTCAGCAATGTGGCAGGATACAAAATCAACTCAAAAAAATCAGAAGCCGCCCTCTATATCAAAGACAAAAGGGCCGAGAAAGAAATTAGGGAAACAACACCCTGCACAATAGCCACTAATAACATAAAGTACCTTGGGGTGACACTAACCAAGCATGTGAAAGACCTGTTTGAGAAAAACTTCAAGTCTCTGAAGAAAGAAATTGAAGAATATCTCAGAAGATGGAAAGATCTCCCGTGCTCATGGATTGGTAGGATTAACATTGTGAAAATGGCCATCCTGCCAAAAGCAATCTACAGATTCAACGCAATTCCCATCAAAATACCAACTCAATTCTTTACAGACCTTGAAAAAAAGATTCTCAGCTTCCTATGGAGAAACAAAAAACCCAGAATCTCCAAAACGATCCTGTACAACAACAGATCATCTGGAGGTATCTCCATTTCCCGATCTCAAGTTGTACTACAGAGCAATAGTAATAAAAACGGCATGGTATTGGCATAAAAACAGAAAAGAGGATCAATGGAACCGCATAGAAGACCCAGAAATAAACCCACACACCTATGAATACTTGATTTTTGACAAAGAAGCCAAAACCATTCAATGGAAAAAAGACAGCATCTTCAACAAATGGTGCTGGTCCAACTGGATGTCTACATGCAGAAAAATGAAAATAGATCCATATTTATCACCCTGCACAAAACTAAAGTCCAAGTGGATCAAAGACCTTAACATAAAACCAGATACTCTAAATCTGTTAGAAGAAAAAGTGGGGAACAGCCTAGAACTCCTTGGCACAGGAGACAACTTCCTGAACAGAACACCAACAGCACAGTCTCTAAGAGCAACAATCAATAAATGGGACCTCATGAAACTGAAAAGCTTCTGTAAAGCAAAGGACACCGTCATCAAAACAAAACGACTGCCTACAGATTGGGAAAGAATCTTCACTAATCCTTTATCTGACAAAGGACTAATATCCAGTATATACAAAGAACTAAAGCAGCTGAAAAGCAGCAAACCAAGTAATCCAATTAAAAAATGGGGAACAGAGCTAAACAGAGAATTCTCAACAGAGGAATATCCAATGGCAGAGAAACACTTAAAGAAATGCTCAACCTCATTAGCTATCAGGGAAATGCAAATCAAAACGGCCCTAAGATTTCACCTTACACCCATCAGAATGGCCAACATGAAAAACTCAAGTGACAACACATGCTGGAGAGGTTGTGGAGAAAGGGGAACCCTCCTCCACTGCTGGTGGGAATGTAAACTGGTACAACCACTCTGGAAATCTATCTGGTACTTTCTCAGACAATTAGGAATAGTGCTTCCTCAAGACCCAGCTATACCACTGCTAGGTATATACCCAAACTTTGCTCAAGTACACAAAAGGGATACTTGCTTAACCATGTTTATAGCAGCTTTATTTGTAATAGCCAGAACCCGGAAACAACCCAGATGTCCATCGACGGAGGAATGGGTACAGAAATTGTGGTATTTTTACACAATGGAATACTACTCAGCAATCATAAAGGAGGAAATCATGAAATTTGCAGGCAAATGGTGGGATCTAGAAAAGATCATTCTGAGTGAAATATCCCAGAAGGAGAAAGACAAACACAGTATATACTCACTTATATAGACCTATAAGATAGGATAAACATAATGAAATCTATACACCTAAAAAAGATAAGCAAGAGAGTGGACATGGGGTAAGATGATCAATCCTCATTTAGAAAGACAGATGGGATGTGCATTGAACGTATGACAGGAGTCTACTGAGCGCATCTGAAAGACTCTAACTAGCAGGGTTTTCAAAGCAGATACAAAGACTCATGACCAAACCTTTGGCAGAGTACAGGGAATCATGTGAAAGAAGGGGAGTTAGTATGATGGGGAAAGGATAGGAGCTCCACAAGGACCAAATATATCTGGGTACAGGGTCTTTTCTGAGACTGACATTCAACCAAGGACCATGTATGGATATAACCTAGAACCTCTGCTCAGATGTAGCCTGTGGTAGCTCAGTAACCAATTGGTTTCCCATAATGAGGGGAACAAGAACTATTTCTAACAGGAACTCAATGACTGGCTCTTTGACCTCCCCACCCCTCAAGGGAGGAGCAGTCCTGTTAGGCCACAGAGGAGGGCTTCACAGCCAGTTCTGAAGATACCTGATAAAACAGGATCACATGAATGGGGAGGAGGTCCCCCCCATCAGTGGACTTGGCAAGGGGCACGGTGGAGATGAGGGAGGGAGTGTGGGATTGGGAGGGAATGAGGGAGCGGGATACAGCTGGGATACAGAGTTAATAAAATGTAACTGATAAGAAAAAAATAAAATTAAAAAAAAATTTCCAACAGTGTAAAAAAAAAAAAAAAAAGAAAATATTTTCTGTTTTCTGGGCCTTGGAGGAGGGAATCTTCTTTTTCCTCTATTCCTATTATTTTTAGGTTTTGTCTTTTCATGTTGTCTTGGATTTCTTGGACTGTCTGTGTCAGGATTATTTTTTAGATTTAACATTTTCTTTGATGGCTACATTGATTTCTTCCATTGTATCTTCCACACCTGAGATTCTTTCTTCCATCTTTGGTAGTCTATTAGTTATGCTTATCTCTGTAGCTCCTGTTTTCTTCCCTTTAATGTCTTTAAAAGAGCAAATTAGTAATCAGAGTATCAGGTTTTTTAACTGGTGACTAATTGCAAACACCTTGTATAAGGTGGTCTCCCATTACAATGCCTCCATTATCACCCCCTCAGGCTACTGCCTCACCACACAATACAGTCCTTATCACAGGTAATGTACCTCTTGTGTCTTCTCCAGTAAGCTTCTGTGCTGAATTGCTTGGTGTCTCTTTTAAAACATTAGCTGCTTCTCTGTGGTACAGAAGAGTAGTGAATGTGCAATGTTGTAGACGTCCAGATATCCTGAAGGTTGCTTCTGCTGTTTATGAGAAATGCTTCTTTCCTTCTTTCATGTGTAATGCTGTGCAGTCATACTGTAAGCACAAACTCACTGAACAGCGTCGTGCCTACATCTATGTTAACTGCTGGCACAGACAGGGTGGTAAAATGCAGCAGAACTCCAGACCTCACAAAATTTAATGCAATTAAGAATAACAAGGAGTGGGCAGGAAGTACACTTCAGTGTGGGACACATCAGAAGAGCCACAGAGGGATGACTAACTCAGACTTGAGGAGGTCAGCAATGACTCAAGGAGAAGGGGACATCTCAGTTTGAACTGTTGGTGGACGTGACTCAGAATCACTTGAGTGGAGGTTCAAGAAAAGGAGATGTAGTTCTGAAAGGTAAGGAGAACATCGGACTAAGACCCATCCCCCATGAGCAAAGGCTTTTACTGGCTCCCAGAGCTGCTGCTGCTCCTAACAATGGCTCGTGCCACTCTTTTATTTCCCCTGGAAAATATTTTTTAAAGTTTTTATTTATTACAATTTATTCACTTTGTACCCAAACTGTAGCCCCCTCCTTCATTCCCTCCCATGCCACTCTCCCTTCCTCTTTTCCTTCCATACCCCTTCCCCAGTCCACTGATAGGAGAAGTACTCTTCCCCTTCCCTCTGACCCTAGCCTATCAGGTCTCATCATGACTGGCTGCACTGTCTCCTTCTGTGGCCTGGTAAGGCTGATATCCCCTCAGGGGGAGATAATCAAAGAGCCAGCCACTGAGTTCATGCCAGAGACAGTCCCTGTTCCCATTACTAGGTCACCCACTTGGATACTGAGGTGCCATGGGCTACATCTGAGCAGGGGTTCTAGGTTATCTCCATGAATGGTCCTTGGTTGGAATATCAGTCTCAGGAAAGACCTCTGGGCCCAGATTTTTTGGTTTAGTTGGTCTCCTTGTGGAGTGCCAGTCCCCCCCAAGTCTTTCTATCTTCCCCTTCTTTCATAAGATTCCATGAACTCTGCTCAAAGTTTGGCTATGAATCTCAGCATCTGTTTTAATACCCTGCTGGGTAGAGTCTTTCAGAGGCCATCTGTGGTATGCTCCTGTCCTGTTCCCTGTTTTCTCCATCTTCTGAGGCCTATCTTGTTTGTCTCTCTGAATGAGGATTGAGCATCTTACCCAGGGTCCTCCTTCTTGTTTAGCTTCTTTAGGTGTACAAATTTTAGTATGTTTATCCTATATTATATGTCTAAAATCCACTTATAAGTGAGTATATACCATGTGTGTCTTTCTGTTTCTGGGTTACCTTACTCAGGATGATCTTTTCTAGTTCCCACCATTTGCCTGTAAATTTCATGATTTCCTTGTTTTTAATTGCTGAGTAATATTCCATTGTGTAAATGTACCACAATTTCTGTATCTATTCCTCAGTTGAAGGACATCTGGGTTGTTTTCAGATTCTGCTATTATGAATAAAACTGCTATGAACATGGTTGAGCAAATGTTCTTGCTGTATACTTGAGCATCTTTTGAATATATGCCTAGGAGTCGTATAGCTGGATCTTGAGGTAACACTGTTCCTAATTGTCTGAGAAAGTGCTAAACAGACACACTAAACCTGTTAGATGAAAAAGTGGGGAAGAGCCTTGAACTGATTGACACAGGAGACAACTTCCTGAACAGAACACCAACAGCACAGGCTCTAAGATCAACAATCAATAAACGGGACCTCATGAAACTGAAAAGCTTATGTAAAGCAAAGGACATGGTCATCCGAGCAAAATGACAGTCTACACACTGGAAAATGA
Organism: Psammomys obesus; assembly: GCF_907164565.1. Taxonomy (NCBI): domain Eukaryota; kingdom Metazoa; phylum Chordata; class Mammalia; order Rodentia; family Muridae; genus Psammomys; species Psammomys obesus. Next base: position 17,175,698 of record NW_026592548.1, read on the forward strand.
TCTTCACCAACCCTATATCTGACAGAAGGCTAATATCCAGAATATATAAAGAACTAAAGAAGTTAAACAGCAACAAATGAAGTAATCCAATTAAGAAGTGGGGTACAGAGTTAAACAGAGAATTTTCGATAGAAGAACATCGAATGGCAGAGAAACACTTAAAGAAATGTTCAACGTCCTTAGTGATCAGGGAAATGCAAATCAAAATGACCCAGAGATTTCACCTTATACCCATCAGAATGGCTAAATAAAAACTCAAGGGACAACACATGCTGAAGAGGATGTGGAGAAAGGGGAACCCTCCTCCACTGCTGGTGGGAATGTAAACGTGTACAACCACTCTGGAAATCAACCATGCCCTTGTTTTGAATCTGGCTCATGTTGCTTTCCATGGTTTTAGTTCATGTCCTTGTTACTGCAGTGAAAGAATCTTATCCAATAAGGTTTGGATCTTCGACTGGATTACTGTAGTAAATATGACATCTATGTGCCAAGAAAACAACCATGATTTTTAAGGGTTACAAGTATTTTATTTTATCCCTCACATAAAATGGATGCCAATTAGTTAACATGGGAATGATTTTTTTTTCTTTTTAGAGGGAGCTTTTATTTCTTCTTTGTTGCACAAGCAACACCAAAAAAATTTTTAATTCAGAGATTTTGTGACACATAAATATTTTACAGAATTTCAAATACTGTAAAATAAAGAGCATTTACCCCAAGGTTTTATAGTTGGCTGGTTTAATATTTAATTTGATTTTAAATCTTAGCAATTTTATTGTATTTCTTCAAACGTTACAAATTATTCCTTCTGAAATTATCTTAATTTGCTGTTAAATAATTCATAGTTTTGACTCCTCCTAGAAGTGGGATTTTTAACTATAGGGGTCTATCATATGCTCAGAACTCAGACTATCTCCTGACTTCTATTACTATAAGTAACTACTGAATCAACAACTATTTGAAAGATAGGGTAATTCTAGGTGTTACATTTAAATGTTATTCTACACAAATGAATTCTGACCCTCCTGCCTCTGCCTTCTGAGTGCTATGACTCCAAGGTGTACCAGTCCCATGTCCAGTTTACATGATTTTATTTTATGAAAATAAGTCTGGTTAGAACAGGAAAAACAGAAAGAGACCAGTTAAGAACACCAACAAAAGTAAACCAGTAGGTAATAATGCCTGTGAATTGTAATTTAAATGAATGTATTTTTAAGTCATGTTTAGGGGACAGAATTCAAGGAATTGAAACTGGTCTGTTGTCTTCATGCCTTTTTTCCTGACATTAATACTGTTTATGTCTTTCCTCACTTGTAAGAGAGGAATCAAAGACTGTGTTGTTACCTACATTCCTCCCATAACAACCAATGAGGCTAGTGAAAACTATATTATTCAATAATGTTCCATTATTTAAACTCTTTGCTTTTACTCCGACAGAAAACTTGAGCTGAATTTCAGAGAATCATGACATTTTACCTTATGTTTAGGACCTAGAATAAATCAAAGTCCACAGAAATCAAGCAAAAACAACATGTAGACACCAAGCATGTATTGTGCCCCCTCCCTTTCCCCAGGAGACCCCTGAAAAGAATGAAAGATTTGAGGAGCACTGCAGCATCAGAGAAGAGAAGGCCAATCCCCCTTATAGACATAGTAGAAAAGACAGTAAAATGAGAATGGTAGAGGATGCAACTAGTGCAAATGTTGTTTCTATTTCCTCAGATGATAAGATGAGGTGAGAACCATATCCAAGTGTTACGAGTAAATGGCTTGGGCTGATCCAACCCTAACCCTAAACCTAACCCTAACTCTAACCCTAACTCTAACCCTGAGTGTTCTATATAACAATGACAATGCCTAGGCCTAGGCCTGGAAGCTTAGAGCCCCCATACAATTTAATCTTATGCAAGCCCAGACCTTGAAGGCTTCAGCTTCCATCTTTGTCTGCTAACCTAGGCCTAGAATGTTTTCCTCGACTTACTACTGAATAAGCTCACCCTTTCTACTTCTTTCTGAACTCTGGCTGGCTGGTTCAACTCAGTTGATCTGTCTCAAAATGCCTCTCCAAGTTGATTCAAACTGGCTTCTCTCTACTTCTCATTGAATTTTTCTGCTTGGAAAAACTGCCTCTAAACTCCAGGAACTAAACTGCACAAACTTAACTGCACTCAACTGAACCGCACCAAATTGTTCTGTACTCCTGAACTTTACAGCATTCTTGTACTGTACTCTACACCTCTCTACTTTCTCTGCACTTCTCTTAAGTACTTTCTCTTTCCTATTTATTCTCTCAAGAGTTGGGTATATTTTATCTCTGACTTGTCCTGTCAAATCTTTCTCTGATCATCACTTTGTTGCTCAATTAGACATCATTGCTTGGGATTAAAGGTCTGTTATAAAGGCATGTCTGTATTCCCGACAGAGGAATTAAAGGCATATACTAAGAATGTGTATCCTGACTAGATCACACAGACCTAGTTAGTTAGATGTAATCCCTTGCCAGAGAAGCCATGTTGCTGGATTAAAATTCCTCTACAGACTAGCTGCTAAAGTCTCTGAATTCAGCATCAGTCTTGCTTTCAAAGAGGCTTCTAGAAGGCAAGATCACTCTCATGAGTTCCTAATCTTAAGCAAAGGTTAGTATCAATGGGAGAAGAAAGTCCTCTCTGCACACAAAAATAAATGCATATGATAACAAGAGGAAGGCGGCTTTCAATCTCTACACTAGACGAAATCTCCACAGAACAGTGATTACTGTTAATTATTTATCACTTTACCTATACCAGCCAATGTGGAATCTGAGGCATGGTAACTGGTAAAGAAATGAAAATAGGGTAATAATGAGGAAGCATCCAGGAAAGACAATTCAGTGATGCTTCAGTGAGCATTTATTATTGTTATTGTTATTGTTATTCAGAAACGGGAAAGATAAGGAGTGAAAAGCATCATTTGGGAAAGATTAAGACAGTGTGTCTGCAGAGGCAAAATGAGAACAAAAAGGGACTGGCCTGTGTACAAACAGAAACCTGGAACGTACTGGTGGAAAAAGCCTAGAAAGGGAGTGATGGGTACCAAAGTTTTCACAAAGGAAGAACTTTGAGAATTTGAGGTTGAATGTTTGACATGAGAAGGGAGAGAAGACAGGGAGCCCAAGATAGCTATAGTATTTGGAGTGGCTACAAACTGGAGGAGAGCAGGGCTAATGGGCCAAATGCAAGAAGACAGTTCCGCGCTCCTGTGAGGCTGAATTCATCCAAATCTGGAGCCAACCATCTTTGGCCAAATGGCACAGCAGAGGGAATAATGAGACAACCATGCAAACTAACCAAGTCAGAATTTTAAAAGAAGAGGAAAAAAGGGAAAGATAGATAAAACAGATTTCGCCAAAAGAAAGCAAACCCAGATGTAGAGTCTCAAAACCAGGATGAAACCCAAGGCGATGTCAGAATGAAAAGGACACAGGATGCAGGCACGCGGTGATGAGAATAGCTAGCAGGGTTTGGAGAGTTAGTAAGCGGCGGGCGTGAAGCTATTTTGTCTTCACATATATGTCTGTTAACTACGGTGACTTACAGATTCGAACAAGATAAAAGAAGGTTAAGCAGCTTGTTTAAAGCCACACAGATGATGCAGTGCCACAGACTTTACTCACAATCACGCTACCCTACCATGGTTTAAGTTTAGCGGCCTAGCTAATGCCCACCGTACAGACCTATAATTTCTGTCCTTAGAGGCTGAGACAGAGCATCTCAAGTTCGAGGTTAGCCTGTGCTACACACTGAGACATGGCCCCAGTAGGATTACTTTCCAGCCCTGTTCCTGTGTAAGAAGCTAGGGCATCATCAGAGAGGAGAAACAAGCACATTAAGGTAATCATTCCACGGCCAGAACCTGATTCACTCACTGACCCTGCCAGTCATCCTACCGGTCACTTTACTAACAGAGATAAATGTGTTCAAGCCAGAGTACATTTTTTTAAAGTACCTATGAATTTTGAAATCTATGAAGGTCACAAACAGGGCGCATGCAACACACTCGTTGAGACTCAAACATTTATCCTTCATTTTAATTGGAGCTGTAATTTATATCTTTCTTAAACTGCGTATCAGTTTCCTAAGATTTCACCTCTCACAACTGAACTGCTCTCTGGTATTCCACTAGAGTCTTTGAATGCAAACCGATATATGATTCCATGTATTTTTTGCTGTTTAAAATGTATATATATGTAAATTATTACTCACTGGATCCTTTTGCATCCGAGATATAAACGCTGAATCAATGTGGGGAGCATCAAGTGTCTGCTTAAACTCGACTTGATTGTGCCTAAATATAAAATATAAATTAGCATTTCATTCTCGGTTGTATTTATTGTTGTATTATATCATGCATTAATTAAAAATATATGTGTTTTAGAAACAGCTAATTTATAATTCTCCTGCCTACACCATCATAAGGTCAAAATGTGTAAAGATTGAAAGATTTATACTAAATTTTTAACAGAATATGGCATATCCATATTGATTATTTTTTGGATTTATTATCAATTTTATCTCAGTATTAAGGCTTTAAAAAGTATCAAATAGCCAGGTTCCAAGATGTCTGTGTTTTGTAACATTGCCAAAGATCATTTTTCTAGTCCATTGATTTGATTGACATGTAGGTATGATTCAAGGGGATGCCATTATTAATAGGAAGGAAAGTTATGACTATTGAATCATGACACTTCACTGTTTTAAGTAATTTGCTGGCTCTGTGTTCTCGGAGAGAACATGGAGAAAATGGAGAACAGGTTAAGAAGTCTGTACCTTTTTCTGAAAAATCAAAACACTAATGGAATGAGATATTGAGGTTTAAAATAAAATAAGTACTTTGGGGTGGAGAGTGTCAGGAAGGTACAACAGCAAATCATACTTGGTTCCCAGATTCCCACTCCTACCCCTTCCTCACCACCCCCTTTCCTGGTTCCCGGAATGTGAACCTCCCACAGTTGTCACACAAATGGAAATTATGTCCACACGACTGACCATGAATAATCAAAGAAATTTCACGTGGTGAAATATGACTCAGCCACAATCCCGGGACACGGAACGCTCGGAAGCACAATGGTGGGCACTTCTGGGGGACTCCCTGGAACTCATTCCATTGGTTCCTTTTGTTCAAATGTAGAGCTGATTAAAGCACAGAGAGAAAATGTCTCAGGCTTAAAGGCATTTAGGCCCACTCAATGTTATTTCTTCTCAATCCATCTGCTTTAACGACCCCTCGGAAAGTGTTAGGCCTCTTGTACCTAAGAGCAGAGATGTTAGGGGTGGCTGCGAGTCTGTAAATCTACCTCTATGTGGAGACAGGAAATAACTGACAGTACTCCATTGCTGATGGGCTCTCCGTAGCTGATTCCTCAAATGTATCTGGATCCATCTGACCTTTGGATTCTCAGCCTTTATGCCCCAAAATTACAGCTAAGCCCAAGCTTGGTTTTCTGTCCCTACTTTCCCACACAGCACCATTTCCCAAATTTACAGTTGTCAGTCATAAGCGCAGTAACATAGTTTTAGCTATGCCATTCCCACCTGGCTTCTAACCTTTTGACACTTCTCCTATCTCATCTGTATGTGTGTGAGTGTGTCTGTGTGTGTGCAAGTGATCACACACGCGAATGTGTTAGTGCTTACCAAAGGTATGCATGCCTTTGTTGACATTAAAATAAGTAATGTGGGGTGGGGAGTGCCAGGACAGTTAACCTACCAATATCTCCCCCCTCTCTCACTTTCTCTTTCTCTCTGAATTGAGTGACATGATGAAACAATACATATCAGACTTATTTGCATGTCAGGCACACAAAAAAGTGGCCAGAGTGATTTTATGATTTAACATCTATATACTTTGGATATTAATAATATTGCTGACAAACTTGGCATAAGAAATATGCCAGTTTGGAGGGATAAAAGCTTAGTTTGGGAATGTTGAGTTCCAAGTGACAGGGAAACTTAATGTTTAGGCATTTAATGGCAGCTGAAGGCCTGTAATGAAGGTAGAGGATAAATAAAAATTAGGAACACAGAATGTGTTCGTTTGTTTATTCATCCATTCAACAAGTATTATTGAATGTTGTCTGAATTTCAACCACTGTTCTAGGTGCTGAGGAGAAACTGGCCACAGACATTGTGCTCACACAAGCAAGAACTGCAGCAGGAACTTAATGACCAATCAACAGTAAACTATAAGTGATACAAAGAAAAACCACTATACCGCCATAGTGAAATCACTCTCGAATCTTCTGTTACCATGGTTAAGACACCTGTTGTAAGTGCAAAGAAAGATGTCCTTAACTCAATGCTGAGATGTTCCTAGCCTAGGAACAGTTGGAAAATTTAACAGAGCCCTTGGTCTGAAGAAGTGGGTACATCAGAGGAAAAGTAAGTCAAAGGCTGATGTGGATTGTAAGGAAGCATGACAGGGAAGCCTTCTGTGAAAACAGAATTTTCAGCAGGGTCAACTGATGCAGAAAGGAGGAGAAAAGATAACTGAAAACACTGGACTCAGCAATTGAGGAGAGACTGAGGATCTTTGGAAGGACTTCGGAGGAAAAACAGTTAACACAGAACTGGGGCAACCTTATTGGACTGGCATGGAAGCTTGGTGCTCAGCCCACACCACTAGAGAGGTCTGACTTTAAAAGTCAGCCAAAGTAATAAGGTAAGTGAGAAGTGGGGGTTTCTAAGGTTTCTATCTGAGAAACCAATTTTTAAATTGTATTTTATTATTTTTTAGTTAGTATACAAAATAAGTTTTTATTATGACATATATATTTCTGAAGTTAGCTTTTATTTGTCCTCCATTACCCTGCAAGGAACAGATTTTTCAAAAGCATGTATAGAATATAAAAGTAGATGTTGACTTGATTATCAATGAACACTTCAAGTTTTCTTTTAACTTAAAACCGTCCACCTCACTTTGCAACTGTGGTTCTGACCTTGGACTGTTTAATTCTCTCTCTCTCTCTCTCTCTCTCTCTCTCTCTCTCTCTTCCTCTGCCTGAGGAAGGCTGGGGAAGATCTTTTAATTTTCAGTTAGGTAGGTAGCTAAAGACTTGTAGCTAAACCAGGTGAGGAGTCTGTTATCTGGTGGGACAGGTTTAAACAGCTTAGGAAATGAGATAGACATGATGCACTTGCAGGATATTTCAGTCCTGGCAGCCTATAAAGCATCCAATATTAAATGATACAACCATGATATCAGAGAACAGGCAGATAGTAATTGCCAGTTCAAAATGAAATCCTTCTACAATAAGAGGAAACATCACCGAGAAATCTGTCAGGGAGCCTCACTATCCCCATCTTCCTTGGTTCATCCCGTTGAATTATGTTCACTGTATAAATCCACAGCCACATACATCAAAGGATCAGCAAGGAGGTTGTTGAGTACAGCACCACATCTGAGCCATGGTTAGGTGGTGTTACAGGGAAGAGAGCTGTGAGTATAAGTGGTCAATCTTATCTGAAACAAGATTCTCTGAGTGCAGGGTAATTTGGATCAATCCTCACATATGAAGGAGACTGAAGGGAAGAAGGAGAGAAAAGGGGAGATTTGAAGAGGGGAGAGAAGGACATATGAGGATAGATGAAGGAATGGCAAGAAAGGGGAGGGAAGGCATAGAGAGGGAAGGAAAGAAGACAGGCAAACCATTGAGACTCAAAATGTACATACCACTTCCTTTATATAGTACATCAATAGAGAAGACAGTGAAAGATGTTGTCTAGAGACTTATGTGGATAAATCTTCCCATAAGGCAAAGGCAGCTTATTATTCAGTCAGGGGCTTGCTTTGTGATATTAGAGCATCTCAAAGCTTGGAACCAACTCATTCTCCAAAAAAAAAAAAAAAAAAAAAAAGAAAAGAAAAAGAAAAGAAAAGAAAGAAAAGAATTTTCTAGAAGTTAATTGATGGTAAGGACTGTTCAGATTCTATCACTACTCTGCTGTAACCTTCAGGCATGCTCAATGTGCTTAACTAAAACACACAAGGGAAACTTTTCAACTTTCTGCAGCCTCTAATCAGGTGTGAGGCTGTTTGGAGCAGACATTTGTCAGCAGAGGAAATCAAAGGAGCACAGGGGTTATCCTACAGCTACCTGTCAGACAAGGTAGTTCCTAGGGAGGCTTATGGAAGAGCACTAAAGTATAATTCCTATATGACGTGCAACTTCCCATTCAAGCACTAACACAATAGCTGTTCCCCTAAGTTCAGAAATAATTGATATTTCCCTTCCTGCACTGCATGTGTCCAAAATTATTTGATTGACACGAGACGACCATGTTATATTCTCGAATGATCCAAATCTGCCTACATATACAAATTGAAATGCAAAAAGGAGGAGCCTAACCGGAAAAAGTATCCTTATCTCTGTCCCCATCATCTTCTAGCACAGTATGAGAACATGGGCTTTTGAGTTAGACCATCCAAGTTTAAACTCTGTTTAAGATAGTTCTGTCCTTTAACTTCTTGGGGAAGTCATTTTAAGTTGATCATCTGAAAAGCATAGGGAATGTGTTTTAATTTTTCACAACCCTGGAAGCAGTGCTAAAAAGCTTAATTGACATCTATGAAGTGCACTCTACAGCATAGAGTACACTAAATATTTATACATAATACTTAGAGAAGTGACTGGTCGAAAGCAAACCCTCAAAAGGTTAGCTGTTATCAAAATATATTATTAATTTTATTGTTTATTTAACCATCAATATGCTTTAAAATTCTTTTCTTGAGTTACTACTCCCAGATTTAAAAAAAAAAAAAATCCCAAGTTCCCATCTTTGGCAAGTCTGTGGTTAATGACTGGATATGAATCTGGCAGTGGGAATTCTCAATGGAAGCAAACCAGGACACATTATCTGACAACATCTTTATCAGAACGACCCATCCCAGGGGAGAACCTTTTCCAGGGCTCGGGCATCCATTTTTCTGTCTACACCCCTAGTATTATATAACCAATTTCTTGTCATTTTTCACATATGCATCCTCTTTATAGGTGGATGAGTTTGTTGAACTAGAATTTATGTGCTCAGAACTTGCGCATTACCATGGGGATCCATAACCAAAGGCTTACTGCTCTCCTGGCACTCTTGAGATACCCTTGATATGCTATCTAACCAACTTGCACTTTTCATTTTGCACTGGGCTCCACAAATTAGATAGCTGGTCATTTCTGGGATCTTGTGTTTTAATTTTCCACAACCCTGGAAAACAGTGCTATAAAGCCTCATCAACATTTCTTGAAATAATGCCATTTATGAACAAATATATCAAATGAGTGAATGACAGTAAATGCAATCAACAAATGAGACTTTTAGATCCGTATTTTTTTTTCCCCTGTAAAGGGACAACGGGAACCACACTGGGATTCCATGAGGCTTCAACATCTCAGCATTGCTTTGGATGCCAACCTTCCAACAGTACAAAGCCAGGGGCATTGCTTGCCATACATTTAATCCGGGGACTCTCAGCAGGGTTAGAGGGGCTGGGGAAGGCAATTGATGGTGGGAGGAGCCAGGTCTGTAGTATTCATTCTGATAACTAGCTTTGGTCACATTTACTCCTTAAAGGTTATTAGTTATTTTAAATAATTTCCTTAAACGCTCGAGAGGGAAAATGAAGACATATTAATAAACACACAATTATACAGGTTAGGGCAACAATGCAGTGCTGGTCATTCAGGAACCCCGCGCTAATTTTAATTAGCTGCTTTCCCTTGCTTTCAGATGTAATTAAAGGAGCTTAGTTGTGCTCAGTGATGCAGGCCACCTTATTTAATCACTAACATTATTTCCCTGAACTATTAATGATTTTCAAAACGCTTGTTTATGCAGAATTAGAACAGTAATTACCTTACCAGTTAATTTCGTACCTTCACATTTCACACCTAGCTCAAACGTCATTCATTTACCCCAGCCTCTCTGTCAAAACAAAGAAATGCTTGTTCTAAATGTGCCTCTGAGTGCCAAATTGAAAGCCAAGTTTTGTAACACTAATAAAGTGGCTCCCAAGTGAAACAGGTGTAGTAATTTAGACCCTTCCTGTCTCGAGCTTGCACGTACATGCTATGTCTTTTCTTTATTAGCTTTAAAATGAGAGCTTGGTGTGCAAAATAAGCTATTTAATTCAGACTTGTGGAGCAGAATATAATCTTTAATTTAAACTAGTGCAGTAAAAAGAGCCCTTTAATTTTAACTGGCGTGTGCGTGTGAATTTGAATTAATAATCCAGAAAATTGAAAGTGTTTTGCTGCCGTGGCTGGATATTGACTGTTCTCCGCCTGCCCTTAGCTACACTCACTCCATTTCTCTCCCAAACCCCGGCCAGCACTTCCTTCCCATCTTTTTTTCTTTCTCTTTTCATAGCTGTGTTACGTGGAGCAGAGCTTTCTGAAAAAGAAAGTCTCAGTTGATTGGATTCTCTTCCCCCAAATAAGGTACTTTAATATAAATACTAAGTCTGTATTCATTTACTTTACAAAAAAAAAAAAAAGAATATAATTGGTGTATTCATTCTAGCTACTTAAGATGTAATTCAAGTGTGCTCTGAATACATGGTTGGTTGGACCTCTAGCTAGGACACAGTCTACCCACACTCCCAGCGACCCAACCATAGCACTTTCTATTTGGAAGATTATTAGGGGAACTTTTTAGAAAATACTGGAAACAACAATTACACTCATGCTGGCTCATTGGGTCTGATGTGGTGGCTTTTAACCTTCAAAGTTCTTATATTGGAAAGAGGCATCCAGACATAAAGCACACATTTACTGGACTCTACTTCCCAGCAACCCAGCAGCACTGAGCATGTGCAACACATATTCAGTTCCTGTTACTACATTCATAACATATTCTCTAATGTATGGCATTTTAACTTGATAATACCCTTCTTTTTTAAAAAACATTTTCCCACATTTTCAAAACCAGAAGGTTGAATCCCACATCTTTTTTTGTCAAGATTTTTTATGAGCTTTAATAAGTTTCCAAGATGGAAATCCAACTTGAAGGCATGGCTCTACCCTACAAAATGTTAAATAGGTAGGACTATTGTGCACAAATGCCCTGGCCTGACAGAACGATAGGATTATTATAGAACATACAAAGTATATTATAGGGTAAGGAAAAGGGAGGAAATAACCTGGTTAGGATGACAAGGGTTGCATATTTTATTTGTTATATATGTAGAGTGGAAAATAAAGAGATGGGAAAACAGCAAAAAGACCATGAAAGCACCAACACACTCATGGGTCTGAAATTGAACAGCATCAAGTACATACCCTTGGCAGACCAGAGGAATATATATGGTTAACTTTCCCCAAGAAATTTCACTGATCATCCCTTCATGTTGAAGAATCATGTTTCCCCCATCCCCCAGAGAGAACAGTATCATCCTGCAGAAGACAACATGGATGGAATCCCAATGGCCCTGACACCCGCCAAGCCAATACACACACACACACACACACACACACACACACACACACACACACACATATATATATATCCAATAGATAAATAGACAGACAGACCGACAGAAATAGATCTGTATTTATCTACATATCTTTCATTAGCTTGTGAAGCTCTCTTAAGAGAAAGCAGAGCTTTTCATTAAAGCTTAAAATTTAAATTGCTAGAAGGCGAATGTCTGGGATGGTCAGACTCATTCCCTTCAGAATGCCACAGTCAACACATACCTCACAACCCCATGAGACTCCAGCTACATGGCTACAGGAAGGGGTGCACAGAGACCAAAGGCCTAATGGCCATGTTTCTGTTTCACACATACTTTGTTATGAAGATACTCTTTTCAGCAGATTTCTCAAATGGGTAGAATTATAATTCTTATAATTTGGCCACACCTCCCAATTTGGTTTTGTTAGGGAGAATGCCTTCCTCAAAGATAGGATCCATGCTGAACATGCTTCCTCTTCAAGTAGCGCACTAAGTTAGGAACAGAAACTTGATATGGAAGCATTGTTCGACTCGTTGCCTAAACAGAGCTAAGTCAGCCCGAACTTACTATACTGCTTAACAGCTGTCAATACGCCTCAGCATGGGTACCCATTAGCCTGTGTCATGGCTGCGCATTATACAATTTCATTTAGCAAACTGACTATAAACTTCCATGTACTGGGCACTGCGCTGAGCTCTGCAAAGACAAAGATTACTGAGACCCCCATCCCTGCCCTTAGCAAGTTAGGGAGAAAGACAGATAAATTGAATATGTTATGAGAAGCATCACGGAAGGGATAGAATCTCTCAGAATACATTGTTGCCATTTCTCATAAGGATCTCCAGGGATATTTAAGAAATTTGTGTTTTGTTCTATATTCTAGCTCTGTTCCATTCTGTAACGCTATTCTAGAAGGCAGTCGAGGGCCTCACTTCTAAACTCTTGGATATACTTTTTTCTTAAGTCAAGCTAGAATATATTCTACTCTAAATGTACTTCCAATTGTTAAATTTTTACAGATTGCAGAAAACAGTCTTCTTTTGTATATAACTTTCCTATGAATTTTTTACTTCTTTTGCTCTAATAAAAATGCAAATATAACTCTTTAATATGCATAAAGTGTACTTTTGCCAGAATAGTTTAAAGTAGTTTAAATAGTTAAAAATAATACCTTTTAGTTATCTTTATCATTGTTTTCTTTTATTCTTTCCTTTTGGTGCTTTTCTTCCTTCCTCCACACCTCAGTTCTTAGTGAGCTTTTTAATATATTCTTCACAGGGTCTCTCTGCCCTTGAAGAGCTTACCATTGTGCCAGGAAGGCAGAGTAAATAATGTGTCACAAAGCAAATGACAAATAAAGTGCCTTGAAGTACAAAGTGAGTAGAAATGAGTAATGGGGAAAGGATCAATGGAGGAGGTAGGTGGGATTGATATCTATGCAAGGAGGAACTGAGAATAAACATTCAGAAAAGGAAACCACATACACAAACAAATGAACGGTTTTTCAAGAAGCATCCCATGTGCTTTGGGAATTCTCAGTCACAGCGATCATTGGGTAGATGTAGAGGGCACTGACGATCCTAATAGAAGTAAGAATAGCCATGGAACAGAAACAAATTGGAGTCAAGGGTTGAAGGCTCTTGCATGCCATGCAGTCGTGGTTAGACTATCCTCTGGGGCAATGTGAGTCACTCTGAGGACTTTGCAGCTGAGAAGGAGAATCAATAAAGATGAAAACAAATTAGTCTCCTCGTCCCCTCAAGGTAGAAGAGATAGAGAACGAGCTGGGAAATTAGGATTAGTCAGTTAAATTCTAGCTGGTCATCTTTCTAAGAGCTTAATCACAAGATCATCTCTCCCGCACTCCCAAGCCCCAGTGTCAGGTGCAGAGTAGAATGTGCCATGAAAATAAGCAGTTGTGTTCTGATGAAATGTCTAAGCCTGGCATAGGCCACATGCTGCTGATGCTTCCTGTGTGTCCTATTTACATCCAGTGATGTCATTGATTCACTTTAATGCCTCACTCTACCTCATCCTATCCAGCCAACGGAACATTGCCTGTTGTTCATTTCTTGTCATTAGTTCTCAGGTTCACACATTCCCCCCTCTGCTCTGCTTCAGATCTTCAATTGCCACTTTTTGGAGCTGTTGTTTTTAATTTCTCCTTAGCTTAGACCATCACCATGCCCTATTGCCTGGGTGAATTCAGTTTCCCATAGTTCTTTGTTGCTGTCAATGACCTGGCTATGTCCTATGTCTTGACTTCACATTCAGGCCTCTAGGATGCCCGCCAAATCTTTTCTAATATGGGTGTCATTACTTATGCTTTAATCACATTCAAATGGTTTCCTACAGAAGCCTTACCAATTCTGTGCATGGCCCATGCAGTTCACCTTGTCTTTCTATCATGGCTTCTTTCAACTGTGTTAGCAAACTGACTTGTGGGAAGAAAGCACTAAGAAAAGTAAGGGGGAAAGAAAATAGGTCTTTGGTAACATCAATGTCCTTGAAATAACCAACCCTAGAACTATCCAGCCTTCCTTAGCAGTTCCTAGTATGTGCACTGCACCCATGGGTTTTAAGCAGCTTAGGTGGGATATTTTTTCATTGTCAGTACTTGAAAGTATCCATTATCACATTATGGTCACTTTCTTAATGGGCTCATGATTTAGCATTGCCACACAGTAAGCAAATAATTTGTAAACAAGCATGATTTCTTTGAAAATGGAGCCTATCTGCTAGGAGTCATGTCTCCTGTGTGCTAGGGATTCCAGAAAGTGTTGGGGTCTTCCCTGACCTCTTAGTAGACTACCTGGCAACCCCCTGGGATTTCACACCTCAATTCAGTCTTCTCAGGGCTGTCTGCCAGAATATATTCTTTTTACATGGAGTTTTTTATCCAACGAAACATTATATGTTCTAATATAAAAAAGACTAAGAAATGCCTTATATATCCAATATTTACCATTTTAAATTTCACTACTTTCTCTGTTTAGAAACACAGGTCAGTTTCTTAGGAACTAGACCAGAAGACAGTACACTACCAACACAGCCCTGTATCAGGAATAATCTTGGGCATCACACACACACACACACACACACACACACACACACACACACACACACTTAGGTAGCTGTCTTATTTTTTCCCCAAATCTTAGAAGGCTCGGGCCCCAAATCTCCTTCCTCACATTATCAAGGAAGTCTAATCCACTGTGCCCTATCTTTTTCTTAAGCTATAAGTTTTTTAATTATTTATTTTTGAAATTATAATTACATCATTTTCCCTTTTCCTCCTTCCAAACCCACTATACTCCTCTTTGTTCTCTTTCAAATTCATGGCCTTGTTTTTCACTAATTGCTGTTCTATACATGTATGTGTATACAAATATGTTCCTAAAGCCATTTGGTATTGTATAAGCAACTTGAGTATTCTTTCTGAGGGAACCCCATTTCTCCTACTGTTGGCATTCCTTAGCTGTTTACCACATGGTGTTTGAGCATATGTTTCTTTTCATTCACTTCATCTTTGTTTCCTTAGAAGCTTCTGGGGCATAACAAAGTCTCTGTCTATAATGAAGGAGTAGATAGTAGCCATGTGAGCAATGGACTGAGAAACAGTGAGCCTGGACCTAGGAAAGCTACTCAAAAAACAGTGATTTAAGAAGAAGTATTTGCCTCCTCAGGTCAGCTGCAGTCAGAGGAATAAGTGAATAGTTTTATGTGATACTTCTCAGTGACAAAGAGATTGTGATGTACTGGAGAGAGGAGGCTAAGGAAGGAAGACAACTCAACCAGTTGTGTGAAGTATGAAGTTGGGAGACAGCAGTCAAGAAGGAAAAGAAGACATGGAGTGAAGATGAGAATAACTAGATTAGTAAGGAACACCATGAGAGTCAGACACTGTATGATACTAGGTGTGCAGTTCATGGACTATAGACTCCAGAGTTTCATTACAACACTTTGATTCTGTGTTTCCTGAAAACGTGGCTGATGTGTCTTCACTCGTTCTTCCTGCACAGTGAGGTGGCTACCAAGGTTCTTGTCTTTGTACTATGAACTGCACCACTGTCACTCCTATACCTTCAGGCTGAGTGTGACCTTCTGTGCTCACACTCCTGGTGTAACCTCTCCATGCTCACACTCTTGACCTTGGTTAGGCCCCAAAATACCTTACTGAACCTTATTCATATGAAATAAATATCCAGACTGCCAGTGGATGCCCAAAAACACAGAAAATCAAACCTTGTAATATATTGCTTTCTCCATCTTCACTGAGCTTTTAACATGGATTACATCCATAACTTTTGAATTTCAAGCTGGAACAGTAAATTTAGCCCACACTTTTCTCCCTACTTTTAGAGTTTCAAGGATTGAAGTTTCATTCTTTTTAATCTCCCCCCCCTTGTTTGTTGTTGTTTTTTTTTTTTTCAAGATAGGGTGTCTGTGTGTTGCCTTGGCTATCCTGGACTTGCTTTTTGTAGACCAGGCTGGCCTCTAACTCACAGAGCTGCTCCTGCCTCTGGGCATGCACCACTACACCTGACATAGAAGCTTCAATCTTGCCATACATCTTTGATAATTCAACATACATTTATTTTTGTTTTGTTTTATACTTAACTTTCTTTTTTTACTCTCATTGTCTTCTCTTTTACTTCACTGCCTTATCATTGTGGGTATCAAACAGAATAGGAGGCACTTGAACACAAACACTGCAACCCTGACAGATCAGATAACCAAGATGGCTACCAAGTGGCTCGTTGGTGTGAGTACCTGCAGTGTGGATACACCAGGCAAAGGGCTGACTCATATTTTTGAGGGTGTGGCTGTGGCATGACATTGCATCATTTTCCAGAATGGTGTATAACTTAAAACACAAGGTGATTATTTCTGGAATTTCTAAGACTTTGGCTACCATAGCTAAATCTTTGTAACTCAAAATGGTATTATTCCTCTATTAACAAGTTGGGGATAGAACCAACTGATGGGAAAACAGGATTCTTCAATGCGGAGAGGAGCCAAGTACTCACTGGAAATGCTCCCTCAGTGGGAATTCCCCCTCCCCACCTCATGGGTTTTTTTCCAAGGGAAATACACTTCCTTTTGTCAACACACAGACTTATAATTGGATCTCCTTACCACACCACCAACAAAAATCTTCCTTCCTTCTTGTTTGTTGCTCCTGTGCTTTGAAAAAAAAAAGTCAATAGTCATCTTGATCCAGCAGCAGATGAGACCCCACTGGGGTCTGAACCATTCACTCATGAAGACATGAAAATACTCAGAACAATAGGGCGCACTATTGTGGATCATGTTGGCAATTTAAGCTTGAAAGTAATTTTACCACGCTTTCAGAATCAAAAGGCATTTGTTGGTTTTAGGCACAAAGGGGTGCAGTGTGTGTGTGTGTGTAAAGGAAAAATGGAAGGGAGAGATGAAATTGTATTATAATCTCAAAAATAAAAAAATTCTAAAAAGGTGTATGAGTGGGTTTCTCCTTTGTTTCCTCATTTCCACTCCTCTCCCTCCTCTTCCTCTTCTTCTTTTAACAGACAAGCTTATTTCATTCTTTCTATGGTTCCGAGAAATCTCAGAGTTATATTTGCAATGGGACACTAGACTATACACCAGTAAATACACAGGACTGTCAACAGCTCCTCTAAGAGTTCTTGTTTTGACTCCATTTGTTCATTGTTGCTCTTCAGTAATTATCTCATGCATAAACTCTGACCTCTTGAATGCCACAGGATGTTCGTACATCATTTTAAGTCATTTTTTGATGATGCAAACCATAAGCAATGAGACTGAGCAAGAGAGAACATAAAATAAATGAACACATGTTCAGAAGGACCCCTCCTTTCAGAATGAAAGTTTTATATGCAGAAACTATAAAAGCTGGAGGGACAGTGTGTGCTGTTCTGAAGGTGATTTCAAAACACAGCCATTTGGATAATCTACTTTGTAGCCTACAGTTTTATGTTTCTAACATGCAAAAACATATTTATTAAGCTATTTATAGATTTTGACATATAATTTGCTGTTCTAAACACTCATTTTTTGATCTTTGCTCTTTATACCAAACAACCATTTAGTACAGCACATATATTATTCAACTGTCATAATAAGAAAGGTGAAAGGAAAGTACTGTTTTAATTTAGTAAAAAATTGTGTTTTAGTAACTCATTTCCTGCTTTTTTTAGTTATATTATTTATATATAAATTAAATAAATCGTTTTATAAGAGTTTTAACAAAATTTGAATGGGCTTTTTTGTAATGGTTGCTACCTCCTGCAACTTTAATAATACCATATTGGAAGAATTATATAATCACTGAAAAGATTCTAGAAGGTAGCATGGTCATGTTGCACCTATTCAAAGACTACAGGAAAGGTCAATTCCATTTACGATTTCAAATATATACCCTAATTTTAAAGCAGCCAAATACCTCACATATAATCATGAACACTTTAGGTATAATAGTACCAATGTTAGTTTAAGAAAAAGGCATATTGAACTTTGCACTAAATATATTGAATATTTAAATATAGTACATACTTCGAAGGGATTAGGAAACTTCAGGTGAATATAATTGCAATATTTCCTCGGTGCTCTGGATTCATGGTCTTTAGACAACTTGGCATCAGAAAGCTACTTTGGGTTGGACCTGCTCTTACAGTGACAGTGGTGTTCAGGTGATGATTTATAGAAGCCTGATTGCAATCCTTGCAATTAACTACCTTATTCCTCATTGTTTTATAGCAACTACTCTGCCATTCATAACTGTCAACAACTGACTCGTTGAAATTGGGTCTTCTCTAGTCTCCGAACTTGTAACCTGCAAGATGCTTTTCCTCATTGTTGTTAGTAGAAGTTCTATTATTTCATAATCTTCTTTCTGTAAATACCTGCAAAAACGTAGTCACAGTCTACCATAGGACACACACTCGAATCCTAACTGAGCATAGTGTTTTAGGGCTTTGTTTGCATGTAATTGATAAAGACGGCCCTTGAATGCCTCTCGACTAATCACGAGTAAATAATATTGGCTTTTACAGAATAAAAATAAACCTTGGTGTGTACCACTTGACCATAAGCAACCAAATGACTACAAACTTGAAGAGCTCTTCTGACAAAGGTGGCAGAGAAGTGACCACTTGCCTTAGTCAGATAAGCAGGATTTTCTTATTTTTTGTTTGTTTGTTTTACTAAGGATTCACCATGATAAATGAATTGAAAAAACATAAATCTCAGAGGGGGAAAGTCAAAGAAGAATGTACTGAGTCTAATCTCATTCATAAAATGTTTTTTTTAATAGGCAAATAAAATAATGAAAGAAATGAATGGTTGAGTAAACTTCAGGTCAATGGTCACCTGAAGACAGAAAATGAGATATAAAGGGAAATTCCTGTGGAAAGTGGAAATCAGACCCACAGAAGCTTTTAAGATGACCATGAGCGAAGATTTGTTCCCTCCTAATTAGTGTAGTAAGAAAGTTTTATGAATTTTTTTTGTAGTAAGAAAAAAAAGTGTCATGTTGTCCTAGATCAATTATTGATGTCAGCCCTAATATTATGAAGGCCCAGAAGGTCTATGTGAGAGAATTTCCTATTATTTTACCTGAATGGTTGGGAATTTTGACAGAGAGTTAACTGGCTCCTATGCAGCTTGCTGTTTCTCTCTGGCTGTTGAGCAAAAAAGAGCATCAATTCTATTCATTCAGAAAAAATCAAAATATTGATGAAATCAGAAAACACAAATATGGGGTGGAAGAATGCCACTTACTCCTCTCCAGTTCCCTTTAAGCAAGGGTGTAGCTCCACTTCAGAGCCCAAGCACTACTATTTACTAAGTAGAGTGAAATCTACCCAGGACCCCACAGTTCAAGTCATGAGATGAAAGTTAAAGATTACAGAACATCAAAATTCTGCATTCAAAGCTGAAAAGTCCATTTAATGCATAAACCGTTTTTTAGCTGTGAATCTTGGAAACTTTTTAGAAACTAATCATTTATTTTAAAACAATTTTAAGGTTTTGTGTGTTGAAATGCTTATAATGAAGGGCTTCCACAATGGATATCTCAATATTTTTCAGATGTTTCTCTAAAAACATATGCACCTCTTCTAAGAAGAAACAAAGAATGTCTACTACTAATATTATCTTGAGACCATTTAATTTCAGGAGGAAAGACATACATGTGTTTATATAGAGATGCATGTGTATATGTATATACACATATTATACTCACACATAAGCACATATGCATATTACATGGAGATATGTATATATATACATATATATATATATATATATATATATATAAAACAGAATAAAATACCTTTCATCTAAAACCTATCTTCAAAGATTTTTGAAATTTCATCCAACCTTTATACCATATGCTGTATAATAAGCCCTGTTATTACATCATTACGTCAGGCTAACACAGATATTACCCCAAAGAACTGGCTCAGCAAAGTGTCTCAAAATGGCAGCTTGTCCCATCTCCCTTTGGCTTGGATTCCAATTAAGTCTGATCACTCGGGAATGGCTTTCTGGCAGAAGCTTAACAAAAAGGAAAGGACAACATGAGTCTTAGGCCATGGGGAAATTAAAGGTAATAATAGAGACCCGTGCCTACAGAGCTGTTTCTCTCACTCAACCTAGGAAATGCTGAAAGGGGCCTGGTGCCCACCAATCACGTCCTCTTGAGTCCCGACTTGTTGGTTTCTTTTCCTCTAACAACCTTCAGGATAAGAACTACAGAGTGAAACTGTGACTTACATGGGTTGGTGAGATAATGAGCACCTCTGGACCGAGTCCTCACGCCCGTCCTCAGCACCACCAGTGTCTTCAGTTTCCAGAAGCTGGCTACCTCAAATGAAACCAAGTTGTCTCAGGAAGAAGCCTGTGGAGGCTGCTGCTTTGTCAGCTCCTCCTCTTATATGAGTCCTTCTTTGGTTCTTGAATTGTGACATAATGAAGACACTAAGTGATATGGGAGTTGTGACACCAGGTCTGCCACCGACTTAGTTTGTCCCAGAGAACAGCTTTCACGTCCATAATGTGAACAAGGTTTTAACATGTTCAAAGACCCTCATAGTTTTCCTTAGATCAAAATTCTTACCACAATGATACTTACGTGTCCCTTGCTTAACTTTCATGAGTCTACAGTATACACTGGACTTTTCTAGAAGCTGTATGAGATATTATACAAAGAAGATGGCCTGAAGAAGCGAACATTAAAATCCACCTATTTACCACCATTAGACTAGATTTTAGAAAGGGAGAAAAGAAAATACTGTTCTTACAACTATTCATGAATTAATGAATATTTTGAAATTTATTCTTAAAAGGTTATTTTTAACATAATAAGTATTGATAGATACTAATTACACAAACTGTAACTCTTGGTTGTTCTCAGTACTTTTAAAGTTGTATGCTGACTAAGATCAATGACTTGTGGGGCAAGATGATTTTCCTTTCAGCATCATGATTCTTTGATATCCTATAAGACATTGAATGTTATTGCCTAAAAAGCAACTTTTCAGACAACTAAACCTTCCTCTTTATCTTGGCTTATATAGATATCACCTATAAATAAATAATGAAGATTATTTCAAAATTATACAACAAAAGGTAAATAATTAATTGCCTATCCAATGAAGTTATTAGAGCCACAATCTTCTGCATGAAGAATCCACATCCAGCTACTCACACCTAGATTACTCTGCATTTTGAGCTCTCCTTTCCTGAAATATTTATTCTAAATGCTTACAGCAGAAGTTAGTGCCTGTCCCAAAGCCCAGCACCTCCAGAATGGATAGTGAGCCTATACAGTGACTCTGAGTAAGAAATCTGGTCATTCTATGCTGAGGATCAACCTACTCTAGTAAATCTTTTCCTGTGAGAATTTGGATGTGACACATTGTCTTAGCTACTTTTCTATTGTAGTGATGAAACACCATGACCAAAGCAACTTATAAAAGACGGTGTTTAGTTGGGCTTACAGTTTCAGAGGGTTAGAGTCCATAATGGTGGAGTGAAGGCATGGCAGCAGAAACAGCTGAGAGTTTACTTATGAAATGGTAGGCAGGACCATGAATGCATACTGTGACTGGGAAGACTCTTTTGAAACATTAAAGGTCTTTTGAAACCAGTGATATACTTCCTCCAACAAGGCCAACCCTCCTTAACCTCCCCCAAACAGTTCTACCATCTGGGGACCAAGTATTCAAACATATAAGCCTATAGGGGGGTGGTTATTCCCATTCAAAACAGCACAGATATAAAGACATCTAAATAATAACAAGCCAGAAGGTATAAAAAGAAAATAGAATAGAAGGAGAAAGGTATTAGTAAATACAGTGTGTGGTCAGGGAGAGGGAGACGAAAGAGAAGCAACCACCCCTGGCACATAAAAAGTGCCGTTCAAGAATAACCTACCGCTAGAATCATCTCCAGCCCGATGGGGCAGTGTGTTGCTCAGGCTCTCAGGTAATCAAGCTGCTCCCATTCTACAATCAGCGCCTATTGTCACATGTCTGTGTGCATGCACAATAACAGGACAGAAAAGCCTACCAGAGTGCCACACTGCTGGAGGGTCTTCCAAGAAAATGAAATTCAAAGGGACAAAAAAGAGGAGGGCAGTACATGCAGGGAAAGGAGACACACTCACCAAAGTTACAAGTTCATAGATAGGACTTCATTTTCTATACTGCATACACACATGTCCGAATTTCCCTTGAGAGCTATTGGACTCTTTATATTTAAAAAACACATATACACATAAAATAAAAAATTGTCATCTAACAATAGGAAATGGAAGTAATTGGCCATCTCAGAGGCAGGGAGAGAGTCATTTCAAAAGTAGAAGCAAAAGAATTGGGATGAAGGTAATAAAGGGCAAGGGTCGTAAAAACTCACAGGAGGGCTATTCTTTGAGAAGTTACAAGAAAAGTAAGCTGAGAACAGTAGCCGAACACAGAAATCATACACTGAGACCAGAGGTCAAAATAGATTAAAAGGACTTGAAATTCCAAAGGCCTCCCAGTATGGTTTCCTAAGAAATTGAGTTCCTTAGATTTTCAGGTGGCTGGTTTAGCTCCATTGTTAAAATGCAAAAAAGTAACTACTACAATTTTCAAAAGCTTGTAATGCTCTTACTAACACATTTTCTTCCTATATGATTGTTTTCTGGCTAGATAGATAGAGAGATAGATAGATAGATAGATAGATAGATAGATAGATAGATAGATAGATAGATAGATATGTTGTTTAATTTTAAGTAAATAATTGAAGCATCTGCACATATGGAGTGCTCAAGAATTTGACAGGAATTTGACTTAGGTATTGACTTCCAAGCACCACGATGCCTGCCAGGATAGAACAAATGCAGTCTTTCCACAAATCTAGGCATAGAGGAACTAAGTTCTGGAAAGATCACACAGGTGTGTCTGGCTTGAGGACTCCCCGAAATACTGGCAAGTGGTGAGGATATGGTTTACCATGAAGGAGGAGAAGAATATTCCAACTGGATCCTATAAGATGGCCAAATATAAGGCAGGTGGGTATCGCCTAAGAAAGGAAATAAATATTTGGAGAAGGCAAGAGCAGACACATAGAATTCAATGGAAATGAGTCGTATTTTGAGGCAGCAAAGGTTTGGTAGGTTCAATGTGAATATAGTACAAAGCGAGGGAAGACTGGAACATTCCCATCAGGCCAGAGCAGGACGGTGTGCTTCGGAGGATAAGGTTGCATTGTACAGGCTTCGGTGCAGAAGGCTGACATAAAAATTAATTACTATCATTAAAGAGCCTGTGCTAGAATAACTTCATAGAATACTCACAACTTCACAGTGAAACAATTTTACTTCTCACTATACTTAGGAAGTTTCTCCAGACTGAAGGGCAAAGAGTTACACTGGATTCACATTCAAACACCAAATGTCTGTTGAACTTTGGTGCCAATGGGGCGAACATAGAAGAGTGTGAAGGCCAGGGCCCCCACAAGCGTACAACTGAGGCTTGTGAGGGAAGTAGGAATGGGAGAGCCATTGAATTACAGACAAAACCAAGTTAGCTGTGACTAAGACCTATCGTTAGGGAAAACAATGACTTTGTTGCCTGACTAGCTCTGCTGACTGAATTGTTTCCTTAATCTGACTACAAATGTGTTTTAGACAGTTGCTCTGAAGGCTTATGGAGAATTTAGTTAAGAGGCAGGGGACCATCTGGGAGATAACCATGTTTTCTGATGAAAGAGAAATCTGATGCCTTCCCAGAAGAAAAACTAAGGGCATCATGTGGCATGTGCCCTACTGAGGCACGGTGATGGTTTTCAACTCTAGGAAAGGGGGTTTGGGAATGAGGGTTTCCTGGATACCCAGTCATTTTGCCTCTAAGTGCACTATACCATTTGCACAAAGCTCCAGAGAATCTAAATTCAAGAAAACCATAACCATCAATGGAGTCTTCAAAAATTTTATTAGGAAAACAGTAATAGGACTTCACTCATATCTGCTCACTGGGGTCATCAATAGTTTCAAATTCTACCAGATATTTACCTTTTGCTGGTTCTTTTTCGCCCACACAGATTAATTTCTGATTTAATTTTGGTTTATCCTTGCATTTCTCTTAGACTAACTCTAGATGTATCTAGTTTCTACTTAAATTTATTTTTTTTAAAGAATGTATAACTCATTGGTCTTTCCCTGAATGGAACAATACAGTCCTTCCATATTATTATCATTCATATATATCTGAACTTCCAAGGCCAATGTCCCAGCACCTCAGAGAAACTTGCACCTCAGCTGCCATGTTTGTCAGATTGATGCTCATCACTCCTGTCAATGACGCTTTTCAGGAACTTCTTGAAAACATGCTTCCCCTTCGTTTTTTTCCAAAGAGATATGGCCATATTTTTAACAAATAGTAATAGAAAGAGTAATGCAGGGAAGACAGGTGTACCCTGGATGGCTGGTAGGATGGTTGTGATTCAATCAGATATCTGAAGATCAAGATCTGAGAAGCCATTGCAAGTGGCCATCTTATTCTCTGCCTTTGTCTCCTACCACTTACTTACCCAAACCTCCCTCCCCACCCCTCACAACTGATGCCCCTCCTATGATCTTGCTGAGAACCTTCTTAAGTCTGAATTCTGCACCATCTGTCCTTTCCTTTGGATTTCCAAGTAAGGTGGCTAGGGCAAAAACTTTAAAGAAATAATGGCACACAAGTGGATCTCTGAGTGTGAGTACCACCTTACTTTAGAACCCAAGGTCTCTTTTCTATGCCCTCAAATCAATCCCCAATTCTCTTCTGGCTTAAATGAAGTTATAGAGTTATTTATTATGCTAACTCTTCATCATCTATACCTATTTATCTGTAGCTATAGAAACATGTATTTGCTTAGTGTATAGATTTGGAATACTAGGACTTTGCCCAGACCATAACAAGTAGTTAGTGATTGATTGTCAAATGAGTAAATGGGAATGATGTGAGCCAGACAAACCAAAAGCCATATGGATAAAGATGCGATTAAGAGATTGAGAATAGGTGACCATCACTTTTTTTTCCTAAAGCTCTCAGTGAGATCGTAAACTAAATAGATATCTGAAGATCGGGAGTGAAACGAGAGTAAATTATGAGGTGCTCATTTCAGAAAGTCATGTCTAAGCAGGAAGGTATCAGTTATCTTTTCCTAAAATTTGTCACAAAAGGGGAGTTTCAAAATAAGACCCCAGCTTAATCAGCCTAGAAATTTTGTGAAAACTCAAAAAGGGAGAGAGAGAATAAAAGCATTAAAGCAGTCCCTTTTTCGGTTTGTTTCCATAGAAAACTGAAATCAGTATGATAAGAACAAGACCTGTGAACCTGTGTTCAGTACAGCACTGATGCCAACAGCTCAACATGCAGTCTCAGCAACTGTCAATCAACTAGAAGTCCATTAACATAGCCATGGATGAAGACAGCGGGGGGACTCAGTCTTCTAAAGTGACAGGGGATCATGTCTTGAAGCCATGTGGGGTGATCCTAGAGACAATATGCTAAATGAAATAAGCCAGGCACCAAAGGACTCCATGATTTCACTGATATGTTTAACATTCTCTAGAAACATTAAACTCAGGGCTGGGGAAATGGCTCAGTCGTTAAAATATCTCATAAAGGAGAGAACGGGAGTTCAGATCCCCGAACTCACATAAATGTCTGGTGAGCATGGCAGCCTGACTGTAATTCCAGCCAGCCTCAGAAGGCAGAGGCAGGGAATCCCCAGAGCAAGCTGCCTAGCAAAACTAACCACATTGGTGAACTCTGGGTTTGATTTAGAGGCTCTGCCTCACTGAATATTGTAGAAGCATAATTGAGGATGATTTCAGATATCATCCTTGGGCACTCACATTCATGTGCATTCATATTTAAGGCACCACAACACACACACACACACACACACACACACACACAAATGAAAAAGAAAACAATAAATAAAAATGTCAAACTCATTTCACTAGTATGAAAACAGACTAGCAGAATGATGCTTAGCAAAGACCAAGGCAGGAACGAAAGTAGCTGGTAAAAATGGAGTTAATGATCAAAGGTTCATTGTTTCAGTAAACCATTTTACAGAATGGCGACTAGAATACCTAAAAATGCATGGTATATTTTGAAAGTGATAGAGTATATTTAAATGTCTTTACTACAGAAAATACACAAGTGATGAATTTGTTCATTAGCATTATCTGATCATTTCATAGTGTAAACATTTTTCAAACCATCACATTGTCCTCCATAAATTAGTGGACTCATTATTTGCCAACTAAAAATTATTTCTGAAAGCCTTTAGCTTGCATCATAGAGGCAACTGGACAGTGAGCATAGGCTGGTATCTAGTGTTGGGATGAAAGGAAGACCATGGCTGAGAGGCAAAGCAGAGAGTGCCAGCAATGACTTACCTGCTAGGGATGCAAAAGACAGATGGCAGTTGGTTAAATGGCAAGAAGAATGAGAGGGAGAAACCAAGAGGTGAGAGAGACTAAAGATGCACAGGGCTGCTTACTGAAAGGAATCACCTTGAAGAGAAAGTCTTAACAGTCCTGTTGATAACATGATCTTTATAAGACTTAAAGTGTATTATGTATTAACAGTTTTCTTTTGTGGTAAAAACAAAAAGGAGTTGGTTCACTGAGAGGAGGCACCTGAACGGAGTAAATGGTCAGCATACAAAGAAAGGGTTCAAATGTAATCAATTAATATGATAGATTACAAATGTAACACATACACACACATCTAAATGTATACATACATAGACATAGACATTGCACATACACAAATGCATATGTGTGTTACATTTATATAATTTACCGTTTCCTCACAGAGATCTACAGTACAGAGCACTCAACTGTAACCCCAAGTGGGTATTATATAAATATGTAAATAATATATGCCATATAATATATCATATCATTATATTACACATTATATAATTATATTATAGTATTATTATATATTATAATATAATGGTATATATAATGGAGTAGATTTATACCCAGCAAGTTTTTAGATCAATGCAGAAAGGATGTAAAACTGGTAAAATTAAATTGAAAATTCAGAGGAATCCCAGCATTTGCAAGCATTAAAATACACACTAAACACCTAAACTTAGAAATAAGTCCTGGTATCAAGGTTCTAATGTTAAGAGTATTAGAAAATGAGGAGAAAGAGAGAAAATGAGTGGATGGATGGATGGATGGATGGATGGATGGATGGATGGATGGATGGATGAATGAATGAACTTGTATGTATCAGTAACCAGCTAGAAGGCTATTCAAGGCCACAGTTGAGATGAAGTAGGAGCAGGAGCATTATATTGACCTGGTGCTCAGCAATACCACAGAAGTTAATTGGCCTTTTGGGAGCTGCAGTTGCAGCCTCCCTGTGGGGAAAGGGCAAATACAGAATCACTGCCACAAAGAATAAGATTTGATTGCAGAACGATCCGACTTCCCGGTTTTCCACAGAATTGAAAGCTAAGACTAGAACCATTATCCTATTGGGTGGCACAGAGCTCACGCCTTGATTTTAGAAGAATGCTGCAATAGTGGCCAGGATCACTGCCTTTTAGGAAGACTTACTCAGTCTTGCTTCAGAAGTTTCCTCAGTTCAGTGTCTTGCTCAAGACCACAGAGGTCCCTTTGCCCAGAATTCTTTGAGATATATGTGTGCCTTTTCTACCCTCTTCTGCCCCTGGAAGATCCATCATACAGAATAATCCATTACTCAGCCACATCGAACTGCTTCTATAGAACCTATTTTCATTGTTGTTGCTTCAGAAAATCATAAAGATGGAGTTTCATTTCTATTTCTCCAAAACCGAAGAAGAAGAAGAAGAAGAGGAGGAGGAGGAGGAGGAGGAGGAGGA
>NW_026592548.1:17203607-17216107 GCF_907164565.1 Psammomys obesus
AAGGAGGAGGAGGAAGAAGAAGAAGAAGAAGAAGAAGAAGAAGAAGAAGAAGAAGAAGAAGAAGAAGAAGAAGAAGAAGAAGAAGAAGAAGGAGTTGACCTTTAGTAACTAGAATATTATATACGTTAGCCTGTCTTTCCTGGACGACTCCCTGCACAGAGTTGCTCATTGTGAGCTACCATTTTGTTTGTAAAGTGCCACTCAACTAACTTGCACACTGTGAACAGTAAGCACACTTTTTAGCTGATGCTGTTACTATATAAAGTCGGAGCTTAATAGCCACAGGTGCAGGAGGCTGTGTCTGATTTCTCAATCACATTCTATTGTATTATAAGCTGTTCCACCAGGGTGATCCATAATGCATGCAGTGAGCTGTGTGTTCTGTCACAAATTCCACCCAGTGCTTCTGTGCCTCTGCCTTGGTGTTCCTCAGAGCAGGAGAGCCTCAGGGAGGGGTGGAAGAAATTGGAAAATATAAATAACAAATCAAAAATTGCAATTGATTGGATAAACAATTTCCCTTAGTCTGTTTCTTAATAAGTGATCGATTTTATGATCAATATTCATTATTTCCCAGAACATACCACACTGCTTATTGAACAAATGAATGGCTGAAACTACAATGACACAGAATCAAAAAGGTGAACCAATTTCTTTAATAACATGGGTTGAACAGACGTCTCATCTTACCCAGTTGTTCCACGTCAATGCACTTCTCTTGCAGGCCTTTGGAAAAAAGGCTGGAGTTCAGGGAAGCAGGGGAGGTAATTCATCACTCATTAAAAGAAGTGGGTTATGGGCGCACGTGTATGGAAGGGTGAGGACTAGCCTGGCCTTTGTCTGTTTGAAATAAAGTCTCCAAGTTACTAAACCAGGATCACTTCAAGCTCGTCCCTTTTGTTTTCCCCTCATGATCCAGGGGATGGGACACAGCAGTGTGAACACGCTGAGTCGAAGCTCTACTGCTGGACCCTGTGTCCTCAGCCACTGTTGCTTTTGAAGTTGGAGGTACTTCATAGTCACAGGGTGACTCAAAAAGCCAGGGCATGTGAACTTCTTAGAGATATTTTTACTGAATTTCAGGAAGATAGCTAATGGAGTCTAATAATTATAGTCCAATCAAGTTCTTTATTGACATAGTTGTTTTGTTTGCTTGTTCTAGAATCATTTTGAAGCATTCCATAAAACTTAACTAGTTCCGGTAACCTATTCAGACCATCTATCACACTGTATAATGTAGTTCCCTTTGTCATCTTAAAATAACATGTTGATCAAGATATTTTTTAAATAGCTGCCGTCAGCCTAATTTTTAGTTGTATTCCAGTGGCCTAATGGATACAGTTATGTGGTCAGCTAGTGCTGACACCAACTTTACCAAAATGGTGGCCCTGTGTGAACAAGGGCTGTGTGTTAGAGCCCCTCATGGGTCATGCCCACTCATAGGTGAGGCTCACACTACAGTTACTATGACAACCTTGCTCCTTCCAGTCTGTCTGGGAGTGAGTAAGGAACCACAGTACCTCATTTTCTCCTATCTGGACTGGTTCTCCTTTCTCATCTCTCATGTCAGAGTTGTATAGTGTCTGTAGCAAGTGCCTAATTACCCAGCTCTGGGAGACTTGCTGGACTGATCAATTATGAAAGCAACAAATGATTAACTTGTTTAAAAAAAAACCCATCACTTACTTAAAGTTAGTCATCCAAAGCTTAGCCAACCTACTTAAGAAAATCTCATTAAGTCAGGCTCTCCTAATTAGAAATTAGATAATTCTGACAGGAGCAAAGCAAAGTTTACCTTTGTACTGTCTGTTTAAAAAAATGTTTTTGTGAAGTAAAGGAATAATAAAAACAAGTCGTAATAATCTTTCTAAGTCTCAAGTTCTAGGTTAGATTCAACGTGTCCCTAAGAGTCTTGACAAATAGCTGTCAACCATCACACTGCCTGTAAACCTCCACCTACAGAAAATACTTCAAGATTTAATTGTAAAACATTCTTATCTATTGCCAAAGAAAGTTCCCGTAAAGACTTTACTAGGAAACATAATTGGAGCCTGGTAGTAATTAAAGCTATTTTAATATATGCGTAAGTGTCTCATTTATACCACATCATCAGGAATTTGTACAAGTAAAATTTCAGACAACTGAGATATTTATTTTAAGAAGCAATACTTATTTATTTTAATTAGGGAGGTGTGGTACCATAATTAAACACTAATGCTGAAGCGGACTTGATTTCTGTACCTTGGGCAAAATAATGTGGCTTGGTTTATTTTGTTGTTTGTTGTTTGTTTTGTTTTGTTTTGTTTGTTTAATCCCAGTGTCTGTCTGTGAAATGGGAATGGTAACAGTAATGTTTGATGATGAAATTCTGTCTTAATGATATAATGCACTTCCTGAAGCCTTCAGTCAATGCTTGTGTCAAAGTGAATTTGCAGTGTGCATAGATTATCATTATTTAATACTTCCCAAAAGAAATTACAAAAATCCTGTAGACTGGAAAGCTGGTCAGTGTGTTTGTTTGTTTGTTTGTTTGTTATGTGGGTGTGAGAACCTGCAGTTAGATGCCCAGAGCCTACTTAAAGCCAGACATGTGTCTGTAATCCCAGAGCTTCTATAGAAAGATGGGAAGTGGAGATACGAGAAGTCCCTGACGCTTGCAGGCCAGCTGACCTGGCTCACACAGTGGTAAACAACAGGAGAGACCCCACCTGAAAAAGAGTGGAACAGAAGAAGCAACACCCAAAGCTGAGTGTCATGGCACCTGTGTGGCCCCATTTGCACACACCCCCCCCACACACACAGATAGACAGACAGACAGACAGATTGGGGCTAAAAAAGAAAAATCACACATTGCACAATCATCTTCAGTGTTAAATAATACCTCCATCAAGATTTAACCCACTCATACATTCAGAATCAACATCACGGAGGGAAGTTTCTATTCACTTCTCTTTTAGTAAATATATCAACTTTTTACACTTCTTCTGGCTTCATCTCTCATTCCATGATTGCCCGTTTTCTGCTCAAAAAATGTCCCTAATGATTCAGTGTAGTGACATTTTAAGGAGAGTGGTCCTGGCAAGTCTCTTCAGGGTGTATGTGCTTACCGCAAAGTGTGCTGTGTGTCTTCCGGAAGCCGCTTTCCTCCTTGATAGTAAGGACATTTCCATGTTCTATGGAATTGTAGAGTGTAATATTTATACTTGAGTTTTCTGAATAACTGGACTCTCCACGTGACATAATAAACACCCATTATTCCTCTCCATGAACAATGCAAGCATATTTGAATATCTTGGCTATTTACTTATATGTATTAATTTAAAGTTCTATGAGTGAATTGTCACTGACACTGTCTATCCTCCAGTTAATAACATTTCACATAACTTATTTCATTGAATCATGGACTCCTTTTAATTGAGAGAAGACCATTATAGTCAGAGTGACGTATTTATGCTCCATAGAAGGCAATAAGTAATTGATAATGTATTCCTTCTCTCTACCACCCACTTGCACTTATGAGTTATATCCATACAAGAGAAAAGTTTGGAAGGATTTGGGAGTGAATTTTTTTTCCTCAGTCTTTCATCATCTAGATCATGTTGAAAGATTTGTGGGCAGTGAAGACTTCAAGCATTGTGAGTGGGGCCCTCTAATGAGTTTCCACACATCAGCATGAGGTTCAACACAAATGGAGTACAGACTATTTTGCATGTGGTGTTTGTCATCTTGTGGAGTATAATATGAGCTGGTATAGTTCTCAGAATTCATGACATACATAGGTATGTATTTCACTTGGGGATTGGGAACACACTTCTATAGAGTAGAACAGACTGACATCAAAAGATACATGTTCTAGAATATTACATTATAAAATGCCCATCCTATTCCTCCATGTGTCAAATTTAAAGGAGCCATAGTCTATTTGCACAATCCAACTGTGATCCTTTATGGTGGTGAATATGACAAATATGTCAAATGCTGGTATTTCTTGTGCCACTGGGAATGGTGGGCATAACAAAAGGATGGATATAAATGGAAGCATTAAGCTGACAGCAATGCCAGGTTAAAAATTAAAACAATTGAGTGGATAAAAGAGAATCCTTAGCTGGGGGTGGTGGCACATGCCTGTAATCTTAGCACCTGGGAAGGCATAGGAGGGTGGATCTCTGTGAGTTCAAGGCCAGCCTGGTCTACAAAGTGCATCTAGGACAACCATGGATACACAAAGAAACGCTGTCTTAAAAAAACTGAGAGAGAGAGAAAGAGAGAGAGAGAATCCTTCTGATGCCAGGCTCAAGACAAAATAAGAGACAGAAGAAAGCTCACAATTCCAAGAAACTTTTTAAAAAGATCCATGGAGCCTAAAAAATTGCCGTTGTCATTCACCTGGATTGGAGCACAAGTCCAGACCCTTTAAAATGAAAATTTTCCTCTTTAAAGTGAAAATCTGGAGAATGGCAGATAAAAAATACTATCCTACCTCTTAGATGTAGACTTAGAATGAGTGTCAGGCTGTAGTCAAAATCCAGGAAAGAGCAATCAACTACCTATCCTTGGGGTGACACTATCCACTTTCACCAAGCCTCTTCACCACAGTTGCAAGCCATGTTCTGTCTCATGTTAAATCACTAACACAAAGTTACTGTTAGAGAACCTTAATATGTATGTGTTTTATTCTCCTAATTTACAGGGTTTGAATATTAACTTTTGTGTCTTTAAATTCCAATAGGCTCCCACACCATTAAGTGTCAACACTATTTACTTCACTCATCTTCTTGTCCTACACAAATCTAGTTGTTTAAAAGGTTGAATTAATTAGTCCTGAGTGACATAACTATTTCCAGTACTTCCATCACCCAGAGTGGTTCACATTATGACATGTAGCTTCAAATCTTGAATATAAAAGATGATATAATTGAGTAGCAAAGAAAAATTAATTCTTTAATATAGCTGTATCTTTCATGTACAAAAATGAAAGGGTTCTATAGTATTTAACTGACTGGCCCTTATTTAGTCTGTCTTACAAATGGTCATATGTCACATAAGCTACAGGAAGTTACCTGAGATAAGAACAGGAAGTAGTCTGTATAGGAAGGACATTGATGGAAGTCCTCTCAAGGTCATCAGGCTGATGTTCTGTTGTGATGCTAGGCAGTGTGCTTAAGGTTTCTTAAGAATATGGTGTGCATGAAAAGTGAATAAAAATAAATAAATGAGAAAAAAAGAATATGGGTGTGTTATTTTACCAAGCAGAAATTAAACTATTTCACAAACAGATGAGTTAGACATTTATGTCTCAAAATGCCTTTTTACTGGCATCATCAGAAGCCAAAGTGTCTAAGTCTTCTAGCACCAACAGTAATCATGTTGAACACAGAACCTTTAAAATGTAGTAAACTATTTATAACTCTTGATAATGAGATAGAAAGGACCAGCATGCATCTTTTATACCGTACAGAGGTTAGCTGTTTATCCTATGAAGGAAAACTGTAAAAATCTTATGACATTTCAGTATAAGTTAGTGTTCTTTTTATAAAGGCAAGGGGTATAAATTGGTGGCTTTTTGCTGAGGAAAATATACTTAACTTGGTCTGTAAGGT
The DNA here is from genome assembly GCF_907164565.1 of Psammomys obesus. Taxonomy (NCBI): domain Eukaryota; kingdom Metazoa; phylum Chordata; class Mammalia; order Rodentia; family Muridae; genus Psammomys; species Psammomys obesus. The sequence continues at coordinate 17,209,208 of NW_026592548.1, forward strand.
TTCACTCATTATTTTAGTTGTAGATGAAAAAAAACGTGTTATTTTTTAAAGGACTGAAACTTAGGAAAGAGCTTTAGGAACTGGTACTAAGAATCATTTCCATTGTAATATAATTTTACCACTGAGAATGATATGTTTGCCACCTATAAAAAGCTCCCATCTCCTCACACTTCTTAGCAACTTGAAAACAGAATATTATAACCTGTTTCAAAATCCTGCAGATCAAACTCTCAGAGGAGTTTAAATTCAGCTGCTTAAAAAAAATGTAAGAATGTATAGATTCTAATTAGTTTATAAGGCAACTGGCATTAGAAGGTGAATGAGTGCTCACTGGAAACAGCACGCACGTCTTTCTAATGATAGGGACAAATTAAAATCCAGAGACCACAAATAGTACATGCAGCCACCGGGACATTTTCTGCTGTACCTTGTGATTGTCAGTGTTGATTGCCAACTTGGCAGGATCTAGAATCACCTACGAGACAAGCTTCTAGGCATGCCACTGAGGCGTTGTCTAGATTCTTTTAATTAGGTTAAGAAGATACATCCTAAATGTGGGTAGCAGAAGCCCATAAGCTGGGAGACTAGACCTAAATCACAAGGAGAAAGAGCTGAGAGATGGTACTCATGGCTCTCTGTCAGAGAGACCTGGCTGTGTGCCTTCCAGTCCCAGTACCTACTTCATCTTTCCTGAGGTGATGGACTTCAAAGTCTGAGCCAAAACAAACCTCATGTCTTTAAGTAGCTTTTGTGAAGTATTTTGTCATAGCGATAAGACAAGTCACTGAAGCAGACCTGAATTTTAATAAACTGCTGTGTTTGTTTGTTTGTTTGTTTGTTTGCTTGGGTTTTCTTTTTTTTTTTTTTTTTTTTTGGTTGTTTTTTCAAGATAGGGTTTCTCTGTGTAGCCTTGGCTGTCCTGGCTTTGTAGACCAGGCTAGCCTAGAAGTCAAAAAGATATACTTGCCTCTGTCATCCCCAAGTGCAGGGATAACAGGTGTGTACCACCTCACACAGCCGTGTAAAATTTTAAAATAAGAATATAGAGCCAGATGTTGTATCACAAAGCATTAAACCAAAATGGTGAAAAATTCAAATAAGAACGAATCATGGTCATCATAATAATCTGTGTGAAACAAGGGAAAGCTTTATGCTATTATTTAAAATATTTTACCTTAGTATGTCCCTGACAGTCAAGCTACCCAGACATATTCTATTATGTATCTACATACTCATGCAATCGTACATACAAAGTCTACAGGGACACACACACGCATATTTGGAGATAAGTGTTAAAGAGAAAAGAACATTGAGTGATGTATGTCTTTAGAAGTGTGGACCACTCTTGGGGGCCATTCTCTTCAACTTGCATATTCTGTTTCCTTAAATAACATTTAATGGGTATCATTTCAGATTCCAGTAAATGGAGGGAAAGCCTGGCCATGGGACACTCTTTCCTTTTGTTTCTTTTTTAAATATTTTTTTTATTTATTACAATTTATTCACTTTGTATCCCAGCTGTAGACCCCTCTCTTGTCCCCTCCCAATCCTATCCTCCCTCCCTCTTCTCCTCTTATGTCTCTCCCCCAGTCCACTGATAGGGGAGATCCTCCTCCTCTTCCATCTGACCCTAATTTAACAGGTCTCATCATGACTGGCTGCAATGTCCTCCTCTGTGGTCTGGTAAGGTTGCTCCCCTCTCAGGGGGAGGTGATCAAAGAGCCAGCCACTGAGTTCATGTCAGAGACAGCCCCTATTCCCCTTACTAGGGTACCCACTTGGACACTGAGCTGCCATGAGCTACATCTGTACAGGGGTTCTAGGTTATCTCCACGCATGGTCCTTGGTTGGAGTATCAGTCTCAGAAAAGACCCCTGGACCCAGAATTTTTTGGTTCTGTTGTTCTCCTTGTGTAGCTCCTGTCCTCTCCAGGTCTTAACTATCTCCCCCTTCTTTCATAAGATTTCCCAAACTCTGCTTAAAGTTTGGCTATGAGTCTCAGCATTTGTTTAAATACCCTGCTGGGTAGAATCTTTCAGAACTCCTCTGTGGTAGGTTCCTGTCTTGTTCCTTGTTTTCACCCTCTTCCGGGGTCTAATTGTGGTTTTGAGACCATAAAATATGAAGCATCATATTGTACGTCAGAGCTAAACCCAGGAAGTGTAGTGTGTGATTTTCACAGCCGTAAGTAGAAGTCAGTACACCCCTTGTTCAGACTATAGTGAACAAACATTTCTTTCTTTCTTTTTTTCCCCATAAGATCCTATAGGATCCATCCCAGGTGCTCATGAAAGTAGACCCAGTTTGTTTCTCCTCGACCTGCAAAGAACAGAGCTTAGAAAAGGACGAGCAGCAGTCCCACAAGAGAGTTCCATCCGTGTCCCTGCCCCGGGCCTTGAAATTTCAAGGAGAAACACACCTGTGGCTTTAAAATAGCCCTCAGCATGTCTTCCAAAGACTCCCCAGTTTTAGCTGCAGACGTTGTGCAGGCAACTGCTAGTCCCGCTACTCTATTCCCTCCGCCGTCCTTCTGTTCCTCTGCCCACACATTTCACAGAGCCACCAGAAGCCACCAGGCAAGCAGCTGCCGCAGAGCCCCAAGCAAAGATGATGATTTTAGAGACTTCTTGAGGGATGTTTTCCAAATGCCAGAAAGCACAGAATCAAAGAAAATTAGCCCTCCGGAAATCACACAGGGCAGAGGAGAGAGTGAGGTTGCTTCTGCACCCAGTTACAAGAATGGGTGGTGACTTAAGATCTGTTTTGAGGACTTGTGGTTCAAAAGCACATTCCCTGAAAATGTGGAAGCAAAATCAGTCATGCTTTCCAAACCATCCTGAGAAAGTTGCAGAAATCTCTGGGGCAAGCTTCACAGTGCCAGTGCATTCTCATAGAAGCCTGGCGTTTCTGTCTTCCACACAGCCCCACTTCTCTCCATCTTCCAAAGCAATTCTCCTTTCAGAGCTCCATGAGAAGAGATGGATTCTAGCACATTGTTTTAGGATGAAATCTGAAAATAAAGAAAGCACAAGGAAACACACCAACCTTTCTTATTATCACTCTTGCCTCTCAGCAGGAAAGCAAACAGAAGCCATGAGCACCAAGGTCCACCCGTTGGCACCTATGGCTGGTATCATAAGGTAGGAAATTGGTAGCACATGATGGCCATTTATCATTACACCTTTGGAAGAGCTTAAACTTAGTTTGTAATAGTGTTCATTACCTCCCTGTTCCCCATAGTCTTACATTTCAGTGGGATGATCCTCTCACAGTCCAAGTATTTAGTGTGGGGAATCTGATCTTTGGACTAGATAAGCACACAATCAGAAGGCTCAGCAACTTGCCAGCTGAGCAACTATGGTGGTTTCAGTAAGAACGGCCCTCACAGGCTCATACATTTGAGTGCTTAGTCACCAGGAAATGGCACTGTTTGAGCAGGATTAGAAGGATTAGGAGGTGTGGCTTTGTTGGAGGAAGTATGTCACTGGGGGTGGGCTTTGAGGTTTGAAACTCTCATGCCAGGCCTAGGTCCATTCTCTGTCTCTTTCAATCTCTCTCTCTTTTTCTTTCTCTTTCTCTCTCCCTCTCTCTCCCTCTTTTTTTCCCTCTTTCCCTTCCTCCCCCCTCTTTCTACCTGCAGTGCAAGACATAGCTCTCAGATATCAGCCAATGCCAGGCTTGCCACCTTTAGTGACATGCTTGCTGCCATGTTTCCTACCATGATAATTATAGACTAAATCTCTGAAACTGTAAGCAAACCCCTAATTAAATGCTTCATTTTATCAGAGTTGCCTTGGTCATGGTGTCACTTCAATGGCAATAAAACACTGACTATGACAGAAGTCATAGGCAAATTTCCCTTTAAGAATTGATTTTAGTCACCCGAGGACTACAGAGAAGTGTTAGCAGATACTTGAAAAATGGTTATGAGTAATGAAATTGGGTTGCATAATCAAGAACATAGTAGCATGTTATCTTAGTTACTTTCTATTGCTGAAAGGAACACCATAACCAAGACAACTCTCACAAAATAAAGCATTTCCTTGGAGGATTGCTTGAAATTTTGGAAGTTTAGTCCATGAGCATGACCGTAGGAAACTCACAGGCATGGCACTGAAGCAGTACTTGAGAGCTTTACATCCTGATCCACAGGCAGCAGAAAGAGAGACTGGTCCTGGCATGGGCTTTTGAAACCTTAAAGCCTACTCCCAGTGTCAATACTCCTAACAAGGTCACAGCTACTCCAACAAGGCCGTACCTTCTAATCCTTTGCAAGCATTTCTACTAACTAGTGACAAAACATTCGAATATATGAGCCCATGGGGGCCATTATCATTCAAATCACAGCACATCCTTCACATGTAAGAACTATTCAGTCAACATCAGCTTCCATCAGGCACTATTTTATACTTTCTCAGTGCCATCCCTGGCTCTCCTTGGCACTGGGGGCTGCATTCACTGAACATAGCTTTGCTTCTTTCCTTTCTGAAGGACTGGTGGAGCACAGACTGCAACACTCGAAGAAATGAGTATTCTCCAAGAAAGCCACTGTCTTTGACCCCAACTCCACATCCCCTGATGTTTAAACACAAGGATCTTCTCTTTCAGAAATTAGTCAGTTTGTTCCCTTCTCCCTAAGATACTGGTTTTGGTACTAACACACCAGAACAAAGTTTATTTTCCACCACTGGTAAAATATCAAATGTAAACCTTAGTCCATTCAGCATAGGAGATATGTAGACATATAGAACAGCCATAGTATTCTCTGTGGCTATCATCAATTGTCATACAAGATGGACTTCAAGACAAAACGCCCACCATTTGCAAATACTACCTGGCACCATAAAATATCAGCCAGTATTTCCCATCTTCGAAGATCTCCAGCAGAATGATGGAACCTGGGGTACAATTAGATGTACTCAGGGCCTGCATTGCCACTTTTGCTTATACTCTGGCTTTTCTCCAAGGATTGGAAGATAGCTCTGTGTGAGACCCACAAAGGTCATTTCAGTGGTACCATCAGGCCCTCGGCTAGTTGCTATCAGCATTTCTCATGAAGCTATGAGGATGGGAACTGATCCAGATGAGGTTTCAGAGCCTTTGCTGGTGACATAAAGACCCCAGCTGCTGCCTGACCAGTGATCATGGCCAAGGACCACTGCCAAGGCATATTCTGTTTTTCCTAGATCATATTCATTTCTCATGTAGTGCTAAATGTGCTCTTATTAACTGTGGAAGTTTCTTTTTCCACGCTTTTACCCTCAGGATGTTTGTGACTCCAAATGGGACTTTCCCATAAAGATGCCTCATGCAGGACCTATGCATAGCTGTGTTCTCAGATTCCAAGATCTACTTGATAAATGAAGGTCGCAACTCCTTTTGTCTTTTAGGTTGATTATCCCCGATCTTTAAGATAAACTGACTCAATTATTATCATTGACTTTCAGCTCTTAGCCACAACCCACATAAGTCAATCTCAGATTCTGTTTCATGATCAGGTTCTCTTATTTACTGGCACTTTTTCAATCTAGGATTGGGATCTATAGAATTTTTCCTGTGATGAAAGTTGTGTTTTCAGCTCACTACTTCCTGTTTAGCTGATATTTGACCCTAACAGGAATGTCTTGTCTGAGTAAGTCTCATCTATCTACCTTTCTTTTTATTATTCTCTGTGTCTGGACTGTTATCCCAATGTGTCACCCAAAGACTCCCCTGCTGTTCAGCCTAGAGACCTTCTCTGGTACAGCATGTTTGTGAATAACAAGAAGGAGCCAGTGCCTCTGGAGGAAAGCCAGTGCATCTCTCCCCAAAGCCTGGCCTCTGTACTCTGCCTCAACTCACTTCTGCTCCAGTCAGTCTTAACCAGTCTGTTCACCAGCACCCATACGTCGTCACAAGTCACCTCCTCACTCAGAAACTGACATGACATTAGTTAAGGAACAAACAATCAGGATGCCTTCTAAGGGTGGAAAATGCAGACTTTTCCTTATCTAAAGAAATGTACACTTTTTAAAAATGATAAAAATTAAATACGAAAAAGAGAGAGAAAAAAACAGAAGCAGCTCAGATGCAATGATATTGATTTCAGACACATGGGACATAATTTAATAGAAATAAAACACGCATTCCATCTTTCAATATGTCTTTAGTCTTTTTGCCTCAGAAGAATGTTGTTTTCAGTCTAGGGAGATGGCTCAGTGGGCAAATGTTTGCTTTTCAATTCCAACCTGAGTGGCCTCCAGAACCTGCAGTGTGAAAACCAGATGCTATAACTTACAGTAGTCTGTAATTCAAGAGCTCCTTCAGAAAGAGGGGAGCAGATGCAGGAGTTTGTGGGCCAACTAGCCTGGCACACACAGCCACAGAGCGACAAAGAGACCTTGTCTTTCTCAAATAACCTGGAAGACAAGAAGCCATACCAAAGTTGTACCCTGACTTCCACACCCATGCATGGCACACGCCTACCTGAGCCCTCACACATGAACATAAAGATAAAAACAAAACAACAATATTTTCTGCAAAAGAAAAGGGCAGCATTGGTCTCAGATTCTGAGCTTTTCTGGCTTGAGCTGGCATTGTACGGAGCATGCTTTTTATAGAGTTTAAAAAAATAATTAAAGTTACCTCAAAAATGAAACACTCACCAGAGAGGGGGGAGAGACAGAGATAGACAAAGAGAGAACAAAAGGAAGGAAGAGAGAGACAGAGGGAGAGAGAAGGAGAGGGAGAGAGAAAGGAGGAGGGAGGCAGGGAGGAGAGAGAGAGAATACAAATTAAGAAATGTTAGCATTCACACAGCTCTTCTCTGGCAGCCATCTTGTTTCTTGCCCCAGTATGTAAAGTTAGCAATTCTAAAACAATAAAGATGGGATAGGGAAACTCCTTCCTAATGAAACAATT
>NW_026592548.1:17221107-17237363 GCF_907164565.1 Psammomys obesus
TTCTTTCTCTCTGTGGCTCAGATGGTGGCACAAGGTTAAAACTTCATCACAGATGTCCTCAAATTGAAATCAAGAATGATTTTCAGATGCTAGCTTTCATGATCAAAAGAAAGCGTCTCCTCTGTTAGCGTTTTCTAAACATTCAGATTCACAGTTAATTTAGTGCAAAACTCCCTCCTTTTTTATTGAACATAATCATTTAATAAAACTGAACTGATAAATTATCCGAAGAAATACATTGCAGGGTGTGCCCAGACCAAGCAGGATGGAGGCTCTTATTAAGTAGTGATTATCTTCATGGATCTGCATTACCATTCAGTTGGAGATGCTGCTGACATGAAGATGTATGATGCGGAGGCTGGAGAAAGAGCCCATTTAAGACAGGTGAATACTTAATAGTAATTCAACATACAAGGCATCAAATGCCTTTCACAGGAGTTCAAGGATTTTTTCCTTTTTTTCCCCTTCTTTGCAATTTTATATGAGTGTTTATAAATAAAATGAGAAATGGGACTCCATTTGGTAGCCATTTGACTTATTCAAGTTTAATGGCCATTTAAAACTTTGCAATTTATCATTTTAGCGGTCTTTCTCATCTGCCTTTACATTTATTTATTTATTTATTTATTTATTTATTTATTTATTTATTTATTTATATTTGCTCTTCACCTCTCCTGAATCCTTATGGATGACCCGCAGTCTAGGTGCGCAGGAGAAATTTATTGTACCTGGAGCATTTGTTTCCCTCTCGGTTCGGTGTCTTCAGGGCTGATTCTGTCAGAGCGAACCAACTGCAGAAGATCTCATGCATGTGTCCTTGTTAGTCCCTTCTGGGTATACCAAGGGACCCTGCCCCTCTGTATCCCCATCCCTACCACACCCCACCCTTCACCACCCATCCTAGTGTCTATCCAGGGAGTGATTTCTGTACAAATTTAGGATCAACAAAACTGTCTATTCTTTTAGGGGTATTTTTCTGAAGTTGGTTTTAACTAAAGAGGATCTCGATATTTCCACTCTGACTGAACCCATCAAGTTGCTATTGTTTAAATGCAGGTATAAACTTGTTGCTTATTTTGTGCACAGTTGATACAAAAACTCTTGAAAAGCTTGAAAATTGCAAAAGAGTAACTTAGTATCTTATATCCTGCTTGGATGGTTTGGCTTGGTCTTGAGGCACCACCTCTCTAGGATGTCACCCTGACCTGAACTTGTTTGACTCCTCCTTTCCTGCCCACTTGCTGGACCTGCAGACATTCACCAATAAGGCTGCCTTTGGCTTTGATTTTTCAAATCAATGAATACTCTGAATTAACTTGTGAAACAATGGGCTTGGCTGGAACCTCTCCCTTCAAAACTCTGCCTAAATAATATGCCCAACACAACTTCAATATGCTTCCTTTTTTCCTTGTCCTTCCTGTTTGATCTTTCTTTCACTCAATGAGGGTAGCATCCCACTCTGCTGTAGAGGAATGAGTAGTAGGAGCTGTTCCACCCACAACAGAGCCTGTGGGAAGAACATTTTGTCTCAAGAAGTTCTTTCCAGTCACAGCATAAACATCTCCTAGCTCTGCATAAGCATCCCTGGGATCCTGTAAACACACGCATATGTGGATGCATACTTTTCCATCCCATATTTGGAAATATGTGTGTGTTGCTAGTGATTGTCATATATAAACAGAACATTTTACTCTTTTAGGAGAATCTATGCCATAAAAGATCAAGCACATTTAAGTGTGGAGTCTCCAATATCTTCTTCTGTTCCATCAGATAAACCTGTGAATGAAGGGTGACTTCTCTGAGGCAAAGTAAATGAGTCTCCAAGAGTCTGAGTCACCACAAGTCAACAATTTTCAGAACAGGCTTGGAGGAGTTCTAAGCTTTTCGAAAAGAGGTGAAAACAAAACAATGAGGTTGCTTCTTAGAAGTCCTGACCTTCTGAATGCCTTCACACCCAGTGTAGCCTTACTTCTGTTGGAATTGCTTTTAAAAAAGCCAGTGAAGAGTTTTCCTTGAAGTTATGATGGTGCTGCTAAAAGATGGAGCACAGGGTTCTCTTCTGAGAAGAACAGCTCTGGGCAGATAAAGGCGAACTCCATGTACCAAATAATTCTGTAAGCAACACTTTCAATATCTGCCAAATAATCCTGACTTTGTGCTTCTTAGGTACTTTAAACTAGAACCAGAATGTATATTGTGAAAACTTTCAGCAAACTCAGTCTTAGCAGCATTTCCCCAGATAAAAAGGAATTTTGTATCTATGCTTAGTCACTTCCCAGAGGGCCAGAGTCCTTAGTTGGTAGGATCTCATTTGTTTACTTAATAGACACAGGCTTTATTTGTTTCCATAGTTCAGCAAGGTGAGGTAGCAGCGAAGTAGCATCTCTTTAAAGCTAGCACTACAGGAAGGTCCTTTGCCCAACTTGGTCCACTTAGAGCCGCCAAGTTTTACCCTCTATCTAAATGTTCCCTCCATCAGGGTTAGACTTTCAGCTCTCTGTAAAGAGAGATTATGGAAAATTGTGTGTGTTTCTTTTCCCTTATGCATCTGATTAGATAGATAATGCAATAAATAAATTCAGTGCCGCGTGATCTAAGCATCTTAAGCATGTGATGAAGTCTTCCTAAACGTAGATGCTGTCTCTAATCAAAGCCACTGTCATCCTTTCAATGTACATTTTGCCTTCCTCTCTGGGCATTTGCTAACCTAATGACCTCAAATTTTGAGGGTGGATATAAGAGAGACAATGGGAACACAGAGTCACATGGGGGGGGGGTTGTAGCTTGGTGACAATTGTCTGTTTGGCATGCATGAGGTCCTGAGTTCAATCTTAGTACTGCAAAAAAAAAAAAAGTACCCACCAGAAATAATAATGATAACAACAGTAAAACAATTAATAAGTTTCCTCTCACTTAGTCAGATTCTGAGAAATTCCCGTTTTTCACAGGATTTCACACATCCTATCTCTTTGTAGGAAGATGTATATGTTCCTGTAAACATATGTATGACATATGTTATGTTCTAGTGGAAGTTAATTAAGGTACATGTTTGACACATCGCCGTTTCAGAGCAGTTTGACAGGAAAGGGGCTTTGTCACCCATCCTTGGAACACCCAGTGCAGCCAGTTAGAATTTCTGCTAAAATTATGTATGCTTAAGGGCTGTAGAGATGGCTTTGTGGTTAAGAGCACTTCCGTTTTTGCGGAGGACCTAGGCCCAGTACCCAGTACCTGCATGGTGGATCACAAATGCCTTCAACTCCAGTTCTAAAGGATCCAACGCACTCTTCTGGCCTCTTTCAGCAACTGGCACACATGTGGTGCACATTTAGGCAAATAAGATATATGTATTAAATAAAATATTTTAATTATGTGCAATTAATTACATTTCATACATCAAAATTCATCTAAAACACAGAAAGAAGATGTGCAGCATTATATGTGCCATATACCATTGGCTCTATACTTGAGACAGACAACCTGCTACATCTTTTCCTCTCAAGGACGAGAATTCAGTGTTTTCCTTGTGTGTGGTATAGAGGACTCTTTGCCACTAAATTGCCACACCCACCAAAGGATGCTCTTGTGGCATCATAAAAATGCTTAAAACACGGCAGTTACTGCTACCATGCATGCATGTGCCTTCTCTAGAGTCAGGCACGGAACCCGGAGTTGCACAACACTTGTAATTTCAGCTTTAAATATGTTTATGGGCATTCTGAATGGTTTAAGCTTGCTGTGCCGCACATGATTTTAATTTTCTTTACGGATAGAGGGGGCAATGAAACGCTGACTTTTGATATACTAATATTTCAGGGATAGGGGAAACGCTCGGAGGCCAGTCAGTCCTTAAGTCTGCCCCCTTAAATATCTGCTTATAAAATTCTCAGCCAGATACGCGAGTTTTAAAATATCAAGTTATAAAGACTGTCCTATATTTCTGATTTGAATGAACCCTTTCAGTTGGCTCCTCAGACCCAGTCAATCAGAGAAAACCTGTAAAATTGAAGCACACACCTTATTTACAAAATAATTCTTCCTTTCTTTGGGACAGAAGATATAGAGTCTTCCAAAGGAAAATTCAATTTCCTTATTTACAAAAAGTCAAGGAATAGTCGTTTTTGTATTGAAACTCACATTTAAACACATTTCAAAGCAAATGCTAAATTGGTCATTTCTCAGAAATTGCTAGAGCAGATTTGCCTACAATAAAAAAGGGGAAAAAAACCATTTGAATTGCTTCTAGTTATTGTGAGTTAATTGTGCCTACTTGGTTTGTTTCACTTAAAGGAACACATCCCAGACCAGTTAGTAGTTGAAAGATTAGCAATGCAGAAATGGTTCCTGCAAGACAGATGCACTCGATAAAACAGAAGTGATGCTGTCTCTTCTGAGTGATTCTGACTGTAGGAGATCCACAAACACCCACCGACTAAAGTCAGAGTCAAGTGTGATGAGCAAGCCTGCTGCACTGACTTGTGGGCACACACAGGCAATTTCATCAGAAACACATACACACATACACACAAAACCTCTTTCTGGATTACAGTTTTTCAGAAATGTGCTCCTTTCTGCCATTAATGTTTTAAAGCTCTCTGCAGAGAGAGTGCCAACAGGTAGAAGTGGTCAAGGTAGCAGATAAGTAAACATTATACTACCTTGACACAAGCTACTTTTTTCTAGGCAATCTATTGGCCCTGGACAAGAGTAACCAAAAAAAGCTGTGCAAGCCACAGCTTCATCAAATGAATGCAGACGTTTTCATACAATTTTAGGTTTTGTGGATAGTAGCAAAGAAGACAATGACACCCAGGAGACACTCACATGCATTCTATATTATCTCCAAGCCACCCACAGTGTTTCTTACCTAAATCTCTATCTTTACTTAAAACAGAAGCCTCCCCCCCCAAAAAAAAAAAACCAGAAAGGCCTGCGTTACTCTGATTATGTAACAAGGCTTAAGTAATATTGTGAACAACAAAAAGTTCCCATTTTTGTAAAAATGATTTTAAGGGCTTCCTAATCTGAATAATTTAAAAAAAAAAAAAGTGTACTCAGGCATCTCAGATGAGTGTTGTCTACACTGAAGGCTAAGTCTCTGAAGATAGCACATTGAAGGAGGCACCTGCTTTTCAAGAAGCCTCTTCTGCTAACAGTGGATAATACAAAAAGAGAAAAGCAAAGTTACGATCAGATTGAAAACCAAGGTTAGCACCCTCTGGACCACAAATGGAACAAGAAAGTGAAGCTTGAAGAGTGTAGATTCTAGAAATCACCTGGAGTTCAGTTCTGAGAGCACCGGTAGAGTCTGGTGGCCCACTGCTAGGAGTAAATGTGAACTAGAATTCCTAGTAGACTGGGAATGGCAGAAGAGGGCATAGGAGGGGAAACCACAGTCTGATTACTGCCCAGAGTAGAGGGCAAAGCCATATTGCCTGCTTTATAAAGATAGCTTGGGACAAAACATATAGGCAATATAGGCAAAAGCTTATTATTTGTCCATGGCTGACAGTTGAATCAGACCATTCATTGGCTCATTGGATACAGCATGAGATCATCAATTCACTGAAGATTAAAAAAAAAAAAAAACAACAAAAAAACCTTGGGTATAGAAAGAAAGAAACTTTAGAGTCTCAGAGATAGACGGTAACCATTTCAAGTAATATAGAATAAAAATGAGAGGTAGGCCTTTCGACAGAGGTCAGTACCAGTATGCTCGTCCAGCATGCTTGCAGTCCTAGGATGGACCCACAGTACTACAAAAACAACCAACCAATAAATAAACAGAAACAAACAAAAAAGGGGGAAAACAGAAAAGAAAATACAACTAAACAATAAAGCTCAGAAGAAGGAAAAATAGAAAACAATAATAAAATCAACAGCAATAAAAATATATTATGAAATTAAAATTATAAAGAACACTAGCTTATGCAGTACAGAAAAGGAAGCTAAAGATAAATATCCTCAATGAAAATTAATTTTGTGGAAGGCTGAAGAAAACTTCAAAGTCATCAAGCTGTGAAGCCATAATATAAATGAAAAAAAATAATATTGATTAGAAATAAATATTTTTTTAAATAGGACAAAACAAATAGATACAAAAATGAACCAATCAGAAGCCTGGAAAATGAGACCTACCTTATTGGGAAGGATGTTAATGGTGTTACAGAAGCCAGGCTGAGGTCAGTTGAAGGAGTGGAAAAGGAGAAAATAAAAACCTAAGAACTTAACTGACAAGAACCAGAATCGTGGCAGAGAAGGGGTTGTTTGTTTGTCTCTTTGTTTGTTCATTCTGGGTTTTGTTTGGTTTCAGTTTATTTTGTTTTGTGTTCATGCACAGAGCATCAGCTATGAAACATCGGGAACAGATTGACAAGATCTGCTTTATATCTCGTTTGTGCACAGAACAGGGGAAAAAAAAGAATGATTTTTAAAACACATACACAGAGATAGATAGATAGATAGATAGATAGATAGATAGATAGATAGAAGATAGATAGATAGATAGATAGATAGATAGATAGATAGATAGATAGATAGTAAATAGACACACACACATACACATACACACAGAGGGAGGGAGTTTGGAGAAATAATACTGAATTTTTTCCAAACTGAAGCAATTAATTCTTAGACCTGGGTACTACTATGATTATTTTCAAGGAAAAAATGGATATAAATCTAGTAAGGACATGTTTCAATGAAATTATAAAACATTGAAGATGTAAATGGGAGAGGAGAACCTAAAAGCTGACAGAAAAGAGAAGAAAGGCATGGCGCGGCAGCCACACTGATGCTGCCTTCCCAGTGTCAGACAATGGACAAGATGCAGAAGTTGCCGGGAGAAGCGCCTGTCGATGGCAGCTTGTTACCCAGCTAAGCTTTTCTCTGAGACAAGGAGAAAATAGAGTTCCAAGGCATTTTTCACTAAGAGAGCTGTTAAAGAATCTACTTCAGGAAGACAATAATGAGGACTGTAGGAAGTTGTGGAATTACGGAACACGGGTGGAAAAATGAATTGATGAACTGAGTCAAAAAATGTAAACAATGATTACCAGGAAGTGCAATTTACAGGTGACACATTCAGAACAATCAACTCAGAACTGACTTAAATAATAGTACTTGTTTATTTGGCTAATTAAGCTGTGTTGTCAGTGGTGTTCTTGAGTTACTTCAAAGAGTCAGCTTTTACATTTTTTAAAGAATTTTACAAACCAGTTATCAAAAAAGTCATTATTTTAAAACTAGAGTATATGAACATGTACTCAATTAAAAGTAACTTGAAAAGAAAAGTAATACTCAAAACCTATAACCTTCAAATTTTATTGTTACATTTAACATGTAATTGTTATATTCGTTAAGCTCAGCTCTTTAAGTCAATCTCTGACTCTTGCATTACTTAAAATAGTCTGTTATTGGGTATGGGTTCCCAAATCTATGGTCAGTGGCATCACATCATTGCTTAGAATCAGCCACAGTATATATACATCAGAAGAAATATCTTCCACAAATTCAGATTGCTTTTCCTTTTCCAGAGGAAAATGAGAGGTAGCTCTCATTTACCCACACACCACTAGCTAAGGTTTGGGGTTTTGTTGTTGTTGTTTGTTTGTTTTCTGTTTTTATTGTAGTTGGGTTTCATTCTGTTTTTAAGAGAAGGCTAGAAATATGAATAATTTAAAGCTTTGTCATGTTATATGCCTGCATTCCAAAAATTAAGTTCAGAAGGCAGAAAAAAGAAAAAGAGGAAGAAGAGAGAGAGAAAGGGGTTGGGTAGAAAGGAAAAAATATAAAGGCAGTAGTAAAATCGGTAATGAAAACATGATCAATCTCAAAAGGGAGGCGGGACTAGAAACAGAAATCTGATCTAAGACTATAGTAACAAGTGTAACTGCTACACTGCTAACAAAACATGAAAATGGAAATAAAAGACTATCAGAATAGACTTGAAAGTGGGAATAACAATGTCAGAGTAGTCTAAAAACTAGCTACATTCCATCCTAGATATTTCTAAACTCAAATCACACAAAAATGTCAAAAATAAAGGGAAATAAAAAATATCAGAAAAAAATTTTTCTGTGCTCATAAACATACATCCAAATATGTCAACATTTGATTAAGCTGATTGTTATGTTGCTTTATTGCTCTCTAGAAAATTCTATGTGGTAGTAATATTTCCTCATAAAAATGATTTTTAAAACAAAGCACATCTGATTCAGGGAACGAAGTGTATATAATAGATTCTAAGTTATATTACTGATTTTGAAACCTCCAGAGCCTACAGGTAGCTCATGTACAAAACCAGACATGAGATTTTCATAGGTTCCTGAAGCAGTGGCAACAGGGTCATTGTTTAAAAACACCTCTTGGAAGGAACCTTGCCCGTGTGAATAGTGCTGACCCTAGAAGGCATGGGCGACCAAACTGAAGGCCACCAGGTAGAGGATACTCCTACATAAGTATTGATCAAGAAAGGCCCTTAATGTTCAAAACAGCCTAGGCAGCTATTGTTGCTCTTGGTTGCCTACCAGGACAAGATGTAAGGCCCAGCTACCTAAGGCATTATAATCTATGGCTGTGGGACAGAGAGAACCCACCCTGGAACTGACCAGGAAGCTCTTCCCTGCTGGCTAGCTTTCATAGTGTCTGAAGATGCTCTGAAGGCAGTTTCAGGGGGAAAGTCATCAGCAGCTTACCTAGAAATTGTCTTTGTGTACTGTAATACTAACATGTCAGGCAAAATGTCCCCAATGATGTAATAGTGACAAAATTGTTATGTGGGTAAAGAACTGTTTTCCCCTTTATAATTTTTTGAAAAAAAATTATGCGTGTGTGTGTGTGTGTGTGTGTGTGTGTGTGTGTGTTGTACACACATGACTACATGTGTCCCCAGAGACCAGTGGCACTGGACACCTTTGGATCTGGAATTATAGTTGTGAGCTGCCTGACATGGTTTTGGGTAACTATATTCCTCTACAAAAGTAGCACATGCCTTTAACCCCTGAGGCATCTCTCTACCCCAGCCAACTGCTTTCTTACTGGATTTGAGGTTGAGTCCCCAGGAGGGAATTCATGCCTGGTATCATGATGCAAAGCCTATAACTGCAAAAAGCTATAGACCCTAAGAGGAAACTTACTGCTATTATTTTGTTAAATGGGATATGATAGCAAACTTTCTTCTTAATACTCACGTTTGTAACCGTAGACAAGTGCCATTTATTTTCAACCTTGATAAGAGAAGCTTTCGTTCGTGGCAAAAGGTGGCAGAGTATGGAGATTCATGGCTGCTTAAGGTGGAGAGAATAAGTGACAATTGAGGTCTCCGCCCTAAGCATCCATATCACCCCATCCAGGGCTGAGGTAACATTGTGGAAGAGAGTACAGAAGGAATATAAAAGCTAGGTGATGTGAAGTAGGACTGTGAGATGCTATTTTCTAAGCAGAAAATGGTCATTGCAGGCCATGGTTTCCTGAAACGGACCTGCGTGAGAATGGTATTGTCAACATTCAGTCATGGATGGATGAGGGTCTATAAAGCTCTTCCCCTTCTGAGGAGACTGAGAGGAGTCATTACCTTCCATAGTTCTGTCACTGATGAATCCCCCATATCCCAGTGAATTAGTGCATGCTCGTGCTCATATAGATAACTCTGATTAAACTCAGTGGTTCACAAAATAAAGTAAAAGTGGGAGGATGAAAAGAAAAGAGTTGTAGAAAGTGTGATCAGAAAGTATGTACATGTATGAAACTGCCAAAGAATAAAACAGAAAGAAAAATGTGAGGTCAAACTTGGAACTGGATACGGCTATCACGTTTGCGTGCACACACATTCATGCGTGCGCACATATGTGCAGTCAAGAGCTTGGTCATTCCTCAATCATGCTCCATCTTTTTGTGTCAGACACAATCACTCACTGAACCCGGTGCTTACGCATGAGGCCAAACAGAAGGCGACTAAAGGAAGATCCTTCACTTCAAAAGAATGTGTTTGCGACTTGACTTCATCTTGGGAAACAAACACTAATGACCTTTGCTCTTTCTCCCTTTGTTAAGAAACTACAAGTAAGAAGCAAATAGTAAACCGAATTATGGATGGAATTCCACAGGAAAACGGGGAATAATGATTGGCAGTGAACAACACTCCAGCACTACCAAGACCTGCAGAACGGGTTCTTTGCCAAGAGCTGAGAATATGTGAAAGGGCAACAGAGCCCCTAAACCTTCTTTGGTTGTGTCTGAACGTGATTATTTCAAGAGGACAGGGTCACTATCATCGAAGTCATTTCACAAATCTGTGATTCTATAGACTAATTCCCTTGATCTAAGAAAATGAGTACAGAGAACTAAAGTACTTAAAAGGGCCCTCCCCTAAACCAAGTGTGGCAATTCCGGGATAAGCTACAAACAATGAAACTACTTCACCAGAGTCATGACCACCTGGGGCTCATGTTCAGGATCAGGTCAGCCCTCCACCCCAGCAGTCAGTGGCTAAGCAGGCAGGAACCAGAATCTACGAGAAGAGAACCTGAGACTCAGCAGCAGTGAGCAGAAGTGCAGATCCTTAGGATGAACCTTTAAGCAGGTTCTGTGTAGAGAAAGACAGCCAGCTAGGAAACTTATAGGAGGGTGGGAACTGAGTTCACATCTAGTCCAGAATGAATGTCACTGGTCACGTTACCTGGCCTGTCTTCCACACCAAGATCAGAAGGGTATGCAGGCTGCTTAAAGGGCTTTTTCTTTCTTCTTTTTTTTTTAATTATTTTTATTTTTATTAATTACAGCTTATTCATTTTGTATCTCCCCTGTACCTCCCTCCTTTTTCCCCTCCCAATCCCACTCTCCCTCTTCCCCACCCGTGACCCTCTCCCAGTCCACTGATAAAGGAGATCCTCCTCCCCTTCCCTCTGATCCTAGTCTATCAGATCTCATCAGGAGTGACTGTATTGTCTTCTTCTGTGGCCTGGTAGGTTGCTCCCCCCTCAGGGGGAGGTAATCAAAGAGCAGGCCAAACAGTTCATGTCAGAGACAGTCCCTGTCCCCATTACTCTGGAGGCCACTTGAACACTGAACTGCCGTAGGCTACCTCCATGCAGGAGTTCCAGGCCATCTCTATGAGTGGTACTTGGCAGGAGTATCAGTCTCAGAAAAGACCCCTGTGCCCAGATTTTTTTGGATCTGTTGCTGTCCTTGTGGAGCTCCTGTCCTCTCCAGGTCTTACTATCTCTCACTTCTTTCATAAGATTCCCTGCATTCTGCCCAAAGTTTGGGTATGAGTCTCAGCATCTGCCTTGATACTCTGCAGGGTAGAGCCTTTCAGAGGCCCTCTGTGGTAGGCTCTTGTCCTGTTCCCTCAATGTATGATCGCAAGCCCATCAGAGTGGGTAAGTATTCCTCCTCTGTTACCCTAGGTACAAATCTAAACTGAATTCAGTACTGAACAGAGACAGAAATATTCTACAGAGGATAGGATAGAGGACTGGTGAGAGTATAGTGGAGAGCAAACTCCAGCAATCAATATCCATCCATTAATCCCACAAAGAGCTAAAAAAGCACACTGTGGTCTTTAGAGCCAAGAACTAAGTTTGAGTAAACAGAGAACAGCCATTAGAATGACTGAAAGTAAGGGCTGTGAGTCACCTCTCAAGGTGTTCCATTCCCCGTGAAAGCTCAATAACAACACATTATATCAGTCCAAACAGGTTGAGAGTCCCTGGCCATCCTCCCAAATCACCATTTGTCCCAGGAGTGCAAGCTAAAGGCAAAGCATAAGCACACAAAGAGTATGCCTCTAGGTCCCTGAGTGTGACTGCAATAGCCTTCAGCTGACACCGGATACTAGCATTTACCTATTTCTATAAGTCTATCAGTGTAAGCCTGTGGTTACTCAACAGTGCCAAGGCCCTGCCATGAAACACCGTAGCAACTTCATGGGTCCCATGGATGCCTAAGTGCTCCAGGGTCCTGCAGCCATGATGATCGAACATCCAGTTAACACTAAAAGTCCTTTCTGCTTCCAACCTTAGCTCTCAGTACAACCTCTTCAATGATGAGGTGGCCTTATCTCAGAAAGGAAGAGGTTTGTTTGTTTGCTTGTTTGTTTGTTTGTTTGTTTGTTTTTCTAAGCATAGTGGTACATGCCTTTAATCCCAACACTCTGGAGGCAGAGGCAAGTGGATCTTTGTGAGTTTGAGGACAGCATGGTCTACACAGTGAGTTCCGGGACAGCCAGGGCTGTTACACAGAGAAACCCTGTCTCCAAAAATAGCAACAAACAAAACAAAACAAAAAAACAAAAATGGAAAAAGAAAAAAAAGAAGGTTTTTCCAGTTACACTCATTTTTCTGATCATGACAAGTACATTCAACTAATTTCAAAAAGACCAGTATTGTACACTTTCTCTCAGTTGAGGTCCACACAATTTATATAGATACATGAAATCATGTGTTTGTGTCCATGACATGAAAATAGAAGTAAAACCACCTAGGGGACAAAGAGGACTAACAGGAGGGACCAGGGTGGGAAAAGAGAACAGGTCTGACAGGCAGACTCCCTAGTGCCATCCCTCTCCAGTGCCTTTTACACTCCCAGGGAAACTATACTCTCAGGGTGTTCTCCGTGTTCTAGAAGGAACCTAGGAGTCTGTTTCCTGATTTAACAAAGGAGGATGCTTCTCAAGAATAGTGTGTATCTGCAGATAGCAAATCATGACCAGACTATGTTATATTGCAGAATGAGGAGAATACCATGAGCCCAGCTGGGCAGTGGGGAGGAGTGATCCACAGCCATCTATCTCTTGAGATGAGGAATGCCCCTCCCCATTTTTATCTTTCAACTGTAAGATGTCCTTGTTTCTTTGTCTTATAATGTATATATCTGATAATATATATAATTTATTATGATTTATAATCCCTTTAGAAGGGTCCATTGGGTAACCTGATGATATTTGTGGAACAATATCACAACCAACTACTTCCTCATCTTAGAAGGCCTTGGTGCTTCTGTTCAGATTTCCGCTCACCTTTCCCAGAGTAGCCACTTCATTATCTGACAAGCACAAGTCAGGATTATTAGTAAAACTAAAGTGATTACAAAACAATCCCAGTGAAGCAAATGGCATCCAGCTTGGTTTTATGTGAGCAAACTGCTTTCTAGAAGTACGATGCCCTTCACTTTTCCAGGCACTATTAAGCAAATTCCCCCGTTCAGTGTTCTGATCAGCATCCTGGAAGGGCAAATTCATCTCCGATCTGTAATGATTTGCTCCCACCGAATAGTTTAATTACTCCAGCTCGCCAAAGGTTCAGGTCCACTGTAATTAGAATACCATAAACTTCAACTGGGTATGACAAGGACAGCCATTTGTGTCTTTACTCTGACCTATTTTTACAAGTTCTCCCTAGAAAGTTTTTAAAACTCCGAAAACCACAAATTCAGATGGGATCACATGAACCAAGAATTCTACCTGGGCTGAAGAAGGCAGAAGGTGGGTCAACTGTCGATAGGAAGTTCAGAGCCTGACGATTAGCAGCAAATCATGTTTTTGGTAAAATGCAACCCAAGCAAAAATTAGAACTAAGATAAGAATAAAGTTAAATTTTAGATTTTCAGTTTTATGTGCAGACACACACAGAGAGAGAGAGAGAGACTATGTTATGAAAAACAGTTATGGGTATAAGTCATGAAACAATAAAGGAAACTGTGATAAAGAAGAAAATGATCTTAAAGGGATGGGATAAATGAAATGAAGATGATAATAAAATAGCATACCATGAAAGAAGGAAAGAGGCTTTTGTGAGGAATAAAGGGCATTAGTAAGAGGATAACAGGGGGAGCAGGATCATGAAGGACAATGTATATATTAAAACATCGTAACAAGGCTTATCATTTCAAATGCTAAGTTTTAAAAATTAATCAAAAGAACTTCTAAAAAAAATAACAACAACCAGCAAGATTGATCAGTAGGATCTCCATCATGCTAATGGCAATGAGTCAAGTCCTAGAACCCACATGGCAAAAAGAACCAACTTTCAATGCATCATCCAATCTCCACATGCATTTTGTGTCACACCTGTCCCCCTTCCCACACAATAAGTAAATAATATGATATTGAAGGAAAGAATAGTAGAACTAGGGATATAAGTCAGTGAGCAAAACACTTGCTTAGTGTGCACAAATCTTTGCATTCAGTTCCTGGTACCAGAAAGAAAAAGTCAAGCAAACAGCCAAATGGGCAATTTTACAGCTAATAGCAATGTCACTACAGCCTTCCCATGGCTAAGGTCAATGAAGACTTAGGAAGGGTTACCAAATAAAACCCACGGATGGTGACAAAACCAAGGAAAACCTCTTGAGCCTCAGTTTACCATTATTCCCCACTGTTATTTAAAAGGACTGTGGGCTATTTTTGTGATTTTTCTCTAAATTCTATGAATACAAATAATTAAATGAAAATAGTTGATTTCACTCAAAACTAGCTTACGAGACAGCGTCTGGGTATGAGACGGCCTGTAAGATTCTAAGGAGATTTTCAAGTTGATGGAAGGATGTCCTCTGCCCTCAAGAAACACCCAGTCCAACATAACTCCATCAATGCTGTGCTCATCTATTGAAGATAGGTAGCTAGGCTTTCCCTGCTATCTACATTTTAACAAAATTTTAAATATAAATTGACTCTTCTTGCGAGTTGACAGCTTTCAGTAGAGTGCACTTTCTTGTGATGCATACCACGATTTTTGAGACAGATCCTGAACTAGAACAACGCATTTGTCTTTTCCCTTGCAACTTTGGAAGTCAATTTACAGGAGCCACACCTGACTGAATTCCTAATGGCCTATTTTAACTATTGTGAATTTGCCTTAAGTAGTGTGATTAACCTCTCCTGAAAAAGATCTTGGGATAAATATAGAGCAGTAACTTTAAGGAGAAGTCTCTTTGGATGCCAAAGTTCTTCCAAGAGTCAGGAGTGGGAGGATCAAGAGAGATGATACGGAGAAGTCCCCTAGAGAAGCTGTGGAGATGGATCTTCCTCTTCAATCAGTGCAAATGACTCAACACAAGCAATGGCAGCTGCGATCAAGGTTTCTAAGCGGAGATGGGAAAGGAAGCTCTTCCGTGAATGTTTATAGACAGCATATCGGAAAGGAGACAGAGAATAGCATCAGAACTTAAAGAAAGGAGAGTCATCCTTACCAGTAACCCCATCATTAACTTCCTTCAAATGTGCAAGGAGCAGGAAAACACCAGCCCTTATAGTATAGCACCTCCTGTGTGCCCGTGCTTTCTACAAGTCAAAGAATAACCGGGGGTGCTTAAGCAGACCAGTATTTACTGTGCTGGCCCTTTGCAAGGGCTCATCAGATCTTGACGTTTAAGAACTGGAAAATCAAGAGCACACAGTATGAGCAGCAACCACAGGCTGAAGAAGTTCAGAGTGGAGCTGAGCCTTCAACTTACCTAGAGACACTTGTGCCGCTTGGGGCTTAACGCCCACAGTCTCTCCAGGCTCAGGGTGGCCTTAAGACAGCATGAATTTGCCACTTCTCAGAGCCAGCTTGTCTAGTGTTGGGCAGCCCAGTCAGCGTCACCCATTAGGCCAGGACTGATGTCACTATGCTGCCCCATCTTGGGCACAACTAATTTGTCCAGTGCTTCCTCCTTCTGCACAGACTCGCTGTATCAGGACCACCTCTGGAAGTGCTGGTGTTGCCTTCCTCACGCGAAACAGAAGACAGGAATCAGGGCTTCATTCATACAGTAAACCCTGTCTGAGCCCCTGGTTCCGAACCCTTATGTGTACACCAAGGAAGCTACAGGCTTAACATGTAATCCTTAAGGAACTGGTGAACATGGAAGGTGTGGAGATTCAAAATGTAACATTCAAAAGACACAGAAATCTGAAATTTGAAAATAACCTTGGTGCCTTTAACGAAAGGAGCACAAGCCAAATGTGAATGTGGTTGTGCATGGCCATAATCGCAGCTAGCAGTTAGGAGGCTGAGACAGCAGGTTCAAGAGTTCAAGTCCAGCCTGGGCTAAAAAGCAAACAAACAAAAAAGATAAGGAGGCCAGGTGCAGTGGCACACAGCTTTAACCCAGCACTCGGGAGGCAGAGGCAGGTGGATCTCTGTAAGTTCAAGGCTAGCCTGGTCTATAAAACAAGTCCAGTACAGCCAGGGCTATTATACAGAGAAATTTAGTCTCAAAAAACCAAATAATAATAATAATAATAATAATAATAATAATAATAATAATAATAA
>NW_026592548.1:17237373-17266497 GCF_907164565.1 Psammomys obesus
AATAATAATAATAATAATAATAATAATAATAATAATAATAATAATAATGTGATTTGGAATTCTAATGCCTTGCTGACAAAAGATAAACATAGATACAACTGACATATTACAAATAAATTTTTAAAAATGTCCACCCTTCTTGAACTAAATAAAGTAGGAAACATTCAATAGGGCCATCTTGTGTCACATCTTGTAGACCACTGGTATTCCCCTCATGGTCTAAATTTACGGCACTCCTAAAGCAGTGTCACACTCAGCATGAACAGGCTTTATATAGCAATTCTGCAGGGATGGAAGAACACTGGGAATTAGAAGCCACATTTCGGCCCAAACCTTATCCCAACCACATCTAATGTCCATTAAACTTCTCTTTTACTTTCTATCCCTGGGCAAATAAAATGCAAGACACAAGCATCCTTTTTCCACATCACCTTGTATCACAGGACCAAAGTCTCTTTATAAGGATGCCCAGCACTATTGGAGCATTATGTGCCAGGTTCTTGACTAAATACCTCACTTTTATTAGTTTGTGTAATCGTCCAGACACACTCATAAGGTAATTGCTACTAATAGTCCTATTTGACAAAGAGAGAATTTGCCTAAGGTTATATAGCTAGTAAGCAGAGCCTAAATTCAAAACCAAGCCAGCACAGTATAAAGTGTTCATTACATTTGTCCTCTACTGCTTACTGTCTCTCAGCTCTACCTCAGCACTTTGACCATTAGTAAATAATAGACAGTTGTACATGAACCACAAAACATTCTGCACTGAGACAGAAGCTCATGTCATTTGGCATTTTCTATCAAATTCAGAAAACAGATAACTATCTAGTGAACAAATAACTAAAGGAGGAAAATATCATTTTGAACGGTGAGCAATGGCACATTGTGTGGACAGAAAAAAGTAAATGAAGTCTACTTAAGAACGGCAGTCAGCCAAAAGTGGTCAAATCTAAGACCTGGAAAGGGCCAGGCACACACACACCTGGGCAAAAATGTTTCCAAACTCTAATACCATGAGCACAGAATAACTTTGGCATGTAGGAGCAAATTAAGGCAAGCAACCAGAGCATGTAAGCAACAGAAAAGGCAAAATTAGATGAGTGAAGAAACACAGAGTTTTATAGATTCTTAGGCCTCTTTTAAAAAAAAAAAAATACCCCAAGAAGGACCTAGGCTATTTTTCTAAACACAGTAAGAAATCATTGAAAGGTCTTAAGGAAAAGTTTTCTATTGCCTGACTTATTAAAAATAGAAAAAGAACTGGATATTGTGGTGCATCCTGTCCAAGAACTTGAGAAACTGAGGCAAACGGATTTTTCCATGAGTTCAAGGCCAACCTGGATAGTATAGAGAGTTCTAAATTGACCTGAGGTATGGAGTAAGATCTGTTTCAAAACAAAACAAAACAAAACAAAAGTCAGTTGGCTCCAGTGCTGAATGACAAGAGTGGTAACAGAGGACCAAACTGTATACCAGTGCACCACCGAAAGAAATGATATTGAAGTTTCAACTAGAGACACAAAAGTGAGGCCCTGAAACTTCAGCCTGGGAAAATGGTTCAACATGCAGGAGTGTTTACTGTGTAAACACGAGGAATCCAGATGTATTCCCCAGTACCCTTGTAAACAAACAAACAAAAAATGGACATGGCTGTGCATGCCTACAGCCTGAGAGCTGTGAGGGACAGAGAAAGGAGGATTCTGGGGGCTTGCTGGACACCAGCCTAAAGCTAGGTTCAATGAGAGATCCTGTCTTCAAGGGAACGAGGCAGAGAGTCATAGAAAAAGATATTTGACCCTCTTTTCTGGCCTCTGAGCATGCATGGGGGTGTGTACCTAAGCATATGTGCGCTTCACACATCTCACACACACTCAAACCGTGCCACACACATTCCAACAGAAGTGAAAAGTTGAAATGGAATAACTATCAAAAGTTGGAGATGGATTACAGGCGGAGGGCAAAAGGGAATTAGATAAAACTGCCTTTGGCAAGGTCAGGAAAGCTTTGGGAAGCCTCAGGTTTGGATCATTTTGCATGAGGTGCCTTTAAGACCTTCATCAGCGCTCTTATACATATCTGAAGCTCAGAGGATGAAGCAAAGGCTAGAAATTTAAATTCATGGCCATCAGTGTAGAGACTAAGAATTCACAAACACATCTTTAAATTGAGGAGTGACCCAGTGCTTCCAAAGTCATGAGATTAGACTTAAGAAGATGCTGTGGGCAAAGCTGAAATAGAGAAAATTCTGGAAGACAGAGGATCGAAAGCAGTAGAGATCAAAATCCAGAAAAAAAAAATCTTGATACTCCTTTTTTTAAAAAAAGTTTAAAATATAAGGAGAATGGTCAGCTTTCACTTCCAGAGGAACTACAAGTGTCAAAAGAGAAACTGTTGCTGGGAGAGAGGACTTCTCATTTGATGGCTGAAAATTAAGAGATCTCCAAAATGTTCATCTCTGCTGTGAACCAAATGAATGAGTTTGAGCAAGTCACTTTTCCTCTCAGATTTTATGCATCTGTAAAATGAGCTCAGCTTCATAACATCTTTTCTACAAAGCAAATGAGATAACACGTGCTAACCGCTTAGGCTGGATGGATTATGCCAAATGTTTAAAACACTGGCTGGGAAATGCCTTGCTGGCACTGTGGTCTAGTTGAAAGAACTTGACTTTATCCTCAAGCAGACCTTGTTTTAAACCCCCCACTCAGAACTGTACTGGTAGCTTACCATTTAGAGAGTTACAGGAGGGAGATAACAGTGAAAACTTGAAAATTCCCCAATGAGTAGAAACCACATAATCACACATGGTGTTTGCTGTATTAATAAGTACTTTTATTGCCTAGGCCACAGCTAGAATACGATGCACTTTGAGGCAAGGTTCTAAGAGGCAGCATTTGGACTCTGTAACTAGTGTTGTGCTAGTTTTTAAACTCTATTTTATTTGGGGTTCATTAGAGCCTCTTCCTTCCAACACTAGGTAGAAGAGAGAAGGTTAGTGGGGAGAGGGAGCATAGACCCCTTTACTTCTCCCGGCCTGTCAGGGTCAACGGGTTCTTTGTGGGCTATACCAATCTCCAACCGCAGCAGACACAACAAGCGGTCTCCTCCAAGCCGCTGTGTTGAAACATTTCTCTCCATTTATCTGTCTCCAAGCCACCACACCATCCTGGTCTCTCCAAACTGCCACTCACATGCCACACTTTCTCTTTCTGGGCTCTCCTATTTGCATCCCTCAGAGTTCTAGACCACACCCCTCTCCATTCTGCATGAGGCAGGCTGTCACCAGCTGGGAAAGACCATGCCCCACAGGAGACAATTATCAGCTGTGGGCAAACTAAAGCCCAAACAAAAGTCCCACCCTTGGGCTTAAAACAAAAACATATTTACATAAGGTAAGTGAGTTTTTAAAGAAATCAAAACTTCCATTACAAACTAGTGTTCTTCTTTGTATATGCTCCCACTCAAGACACCTTTATCAATATGAAAGACACCTTTCCTAGAATTCTACCCTTCCCTTCTACATCATAAATCCTTTATCACATATCTATATATGATCTAGAGCTTTTACAATATTCTAATGCTCAAAAATAGCTGCATTAGGGAACAAAAACAAACAAACAAAAAAACAATAACAACAAATACAATGACTTCTCCAGCATGGCCTCTGCTGAATTACATTTTTTTAAGGTCCTGAGCAGCAGCTAGGAAAAACAGAATGAGAAGTGAATTTCCATATTTACGTGCAAGAAGCTACACTTTCATATATACCTAACTTATATTTTAGGGTTAAGAAGTAAAATTGAAAAAATATGAAAGAATCATGAAGCCATCAGTAGCACAAATGAAGCATCCACATTCTAAACAGGAAAAAAAAATGAGATTGGAGTCCTCACATGCATAGCTACTTGCCGTGGGCTTGGAGAGAGAGGGCTTAGGTCTTATTGCTTCTGGTTCAGTTCTCAACACTCACTCACAACCACCTATAACTGCTTCAGAGGTTTGATGCCCTCTTCTGGTGTCCACTGGCACCTGCACATGTGTGCACATACACAGAAACACAAATAAAATAAATGTGTTTTTAAGTTTACTTGCCTATATGACTGATCTATGATGAAAAAGAACTGATTATTACATACAAGTATTGTAATTACCTTCAGCAAAAGTTCCTTGATATCCTCAGGAAAAAAAATATGTTTATAGTCTGGACTAGTATTCTTCTTTGATCATCTCTATCCCATTCTAACAGCATTTAGTAAAGTGTGTGGATAACATTACTAATCATGTATTTTGTATTTTATATCTGCATTTTTCCAAGTTTTATTACTTTATGAATATTATTCAAATAGTTTTTTTAGCTAAGTTTGGTGTGTTTACTTTGAAAAACAGACCTTTTCTTGAAACAATTGTTATTAAAATGACTCTCACATGAGGAAATAAAAAGAACTGAGATGAAGTTGGCTCATTATGCACATATGCCCTGAACATGAAATACAAGCTTCTGTAAAAGATAAACTAGAGTTTTAATGCTGGAAATTAGGCAAAGATTAAGAAACAAATTTTCTGTGAATCAACTAAGGACACATTTCTGTTTTGACTGGAGCCAAGATCCATCTGGTAGGCTCAATGAATGGCTCCCCAAAACATCATTTTCACTCCCAAGGACTTTACGGGTCAGCTTAGAAAGGTGACCCTTCTTTTCTCTTTCTTCCTCTTTCACATGGCAGACATATATACACAAAATACTTTTTTAAAAAAATCATGACAGAAAACATGTCAATCATACATAAAAAAATAAGCTAAGGTCAGAACTGTCTACCATGGAATTTTGGGAATGATGCATATATAGAAATGGTTGCACAAATGCCCTAGTGTACATTTCCCCATTTGTTTTACTTATTTCTATCAGCTTTACTTACAGTTTTAGGGGACAGGGACATCCCAAACTGACCAAGTGAAGCACACAGAAGATGTGAGGCTGCTGCTCTGCCTGCTAAATTCTCCCTCCTTTCACCCTGTGGTGATGCACAAGGAGGTGAGAAAACTTTCAGGAGTCTCTGCTGTCTTACACACCAAAGGAATTGTCCACTGCAGGTATGCTGCTGGACATGCTTGAGCCTCCTAGGTTGGCAAATATATCAACAAAGGATATGAGCATAAGGAAATGTCACTTTCATAGGAAAAACACCAGCATCTTACGAGCACCTGTCAAATGACTAATGGTTGTATTCTGAAGCCTCATGAAGAGGAGGAATGAGGCATCGATGTATGACATGACTCAGGAGGCTGGGAAGCCTGTAATGAAGCTGTAATGGAGAAAGGGGACAGGGGGTCCTGGGACTGATCATGGAAAGCCAAGTGAGCTCGTGAAGGCCACTCCCATTTACAGTCTTGGTGCTTCTTGCATTCTTGGGATTGATAACTGTTAATTAATTTTTGTACCACCTTCAACAGTAAGTCTTACAGGGTTGCTCTTGCCAACTTAGGAAACTATACTTTTTTCATATAGAAACAGTCATCTTTTGATTTCTTCACGAAACCTGATAACAAAACTAGGAGTAGTTATTGAATTAGGTCTGTTTCACATGCAGGGTCTTTAATGGGAAACCAAGGTAGATTTTACCATCAGAAGCAGGGCTGAGGACAGCTGTAGGAGCCAAGCTTCTCCAGGATGATACATAGAAGCACACAGGATCTACTAGAAGACATTGATTATCCAATAAACATCACCGCCTACTCAGCTAGACACTTGGCCCTCAATTCACAGCACTGTCTTCTGACAAGTGTTCCGGTTCTGATTTCCAGTCAGTGGGTGTCTGGTTCTGGTGTCTAATCACATGGAGTACCTAGAAGGCACTGAAATAATGACTATAAAACAGAACTGAGAAACTCTAAATTCTTAAGTCAATCTATTGTGATGGTCAGCCTTGATTTTCAACATAGTAAGATCTGAAATCAAATAAGAGACACGTGTCTGGGAAGATCTGTGAGGGCATTTTCAAGGATTAACAAAGAGGAGAAACCCTCTACCAGAGTGGGCAGCCGCCTCCAGACCTGGCTCAGATATAAGGAGGCTCGGGAAAAGCTGTGCTGTTTGCTTCCCTGCTCTTGCTTCTTGCTTGGCCTTCCAATTTGGACTGGATACCAGAGGCCTTCTGGGAACCCTGTAGAGTTTTAGCACCAGATGTCAACTAAGCCATGGCAGTTGTTTGTTTTTTGTTTTTTTTTTTTTCCTCAGCCTCTCTACCACTCGGCCTCTATCCTGTAAGCCAATCCAATAATTTTCCTTTTTTATAAAGTATATTTATATACACTGACAATGCAACTGGGGTAACTTTGCCTTTCACCTGCATCAGGAAAGTAGTTCAAGAGAGTCTCTACTTGGGGAACTCCAAGTCTGAAGCCCCAGACTTTCATCAGTACTGGTGATCCACTGTACTCCTGGACCACGCGCCTCATACACTACAAAGAAGAGCCGTATTTGTTGTGTGGACATTGAAATATCTCTCCTAGATGAGAACCCATCTGCAGTCAGCAGAACACCCCCATTGCATGCATGTTTCAGGCTACACGTGTCCACATTCAAATTGTGTTTGGGAACAACTCGGTTTTATTGAACTTTGTGTGATTTTAGGAAAATCAGAGTCAAGTTTGAGTGCCCCAGGGATAAACTTTGAGCAAATGCTTCTCTTTCTGATTAGAAATTTACAAGAGATTCACACTTCCATGCAGAAACTTCTGATGATTTTTTTTTTAATTTGGCTTTAACCAAGAAGAAGAAAAAAATCTCCTTGAGCAACTCAAAGAAACACTTGGGATGCAAATATATTCTGTCAGAGGCGAACAGAAGATTTCACTAACTCCTTGCAAGCTGGGCTCTGAGCTCCTCTTCTGATTCCTCCTGTTATCTCTGTGATAAACCCAGGCCAATAAATCAGTGCAGCACACATACGAAGGGCCAGGTAAGAGATGCTGAAAGTATCACATAACTACAGGAATAATTCTCGTTACAACTTACTCTTATCAATTATAGATACATATAAATACCCACCTTTCCAGGAGGAGGCAGCCATAGAATGGAAGTGGACCAGCCATTCTCCTCCAGAATTCCACATTGTTCACAAGCCTCTATTTCACTGAGAGGAGGTGGTCATAACAGGAGGAGATCGTATTATGTCTTCTATAATGCCTACTACTAGAGGATCGTTTCCCTGAGGGGAAGATATGTGGGAGTACATGCACACATATTCACATGTGCATGTAAATGTATATGTGCATATACATGAACTTGTATATGTGGGTGCTTATGGCAGTGAGAAGACAACCTCAAGCATCTTTCTTTTTTGACCCTGGGTTTCCCACTAGCACGCTGATCAAAATAAGTAAACTAAGCTCATAACCAGTGAGCCCTATGGATCCTCTTAATGCTGATTTTCTAGTGCTGGAATAATAATAAGCACGTGCCATCATTGCCAGCTTTTTTCTATGTGGTTCCAGGGGTCAAATTCAGGTCCTAGTCCCTCTTGTCAGTCCAAGAAAGCTGTGGGTCTCATAACAAGCAGAATGAAAACAGATGCCAGAGAACTGAGTTGACTGCTTGAACTCTGATTGTTTTAAAGATGGAAATAACCCTAGGGTTCATTTACCTTTCTTAAAAGATGTGTAACCTACATAACATACTGTATTTTCATTATATTTAACTTTATTCCCTAATTATTTATATATTTATGCAGCATATATTATACAAGGACGAGTAAAACATGCACCCTCCATACAAAGGAAAGGTTGGCCATTGCATCCAGGAGAAAGGGAACAGAAAGCTATGGTCTGCCCCTATCACCAGGCCCTACAGCAGTCCCCACAGCTAGAGCCTAAAGCTCCTTTCCACTTCTGTTATTTCTATCTTCTACTCTGCTACTTTCAGGAATCATTCTGACCATACAGGAGCCAGTGAGCACTTCCTGGATGGATTTTAGTCTTCCTGGGTGGGGCCACAGTGTGCTTTCCAGTCTTAACCAACGTCAGAGACTAGATTAGGCTCTTCGTTAGCCTTGCTGGCTTGACTATCTGTGAACACCCAGCAGTCCTAGTAGATAAAGAACCAGAGCGGTCATAGAATCTCGCCAAATCACACAGAGAGGAATTTGTGCCTAGTCTTACTTACTTTCAAAATACATTTTCATAGAAATTCAAGACCCAATCCTGAATGAAGCTCAGGGCTGGGCTGCTTGCTTTCATTTCTCATTGATGCTGATTGTCTTCCTGTCTAAGGCCTCTCCTCCTAAGAATCAATTTTTAGAATCCCCATAACTGTCATCCATCTCTTCTACCTCACCAGCCACCATAACAAACTACAAAGACAATTGCCTTCAACCTCTGGTCTCCACATGCATTTCCCTACATGCCTCCAACCATTAGCACGCATGCGCGCATGCACATACATACACACACACACACACACACAGAGAGAGAGAGAGAGAGAGAGAGAGGAGAGAGAGAGAGACCCACTCTTCAAGACAGGGTACAATCATTACAGCCTCTGAGCTTTGTAATATTAACTACCTCTATGCATCACAAGGCTCACATTCCCCAAAGGTTCAGCAGTGAATTAGATGTTTTATTTAAATGCTACTTAACTAAAAGTTAAAAAGTATAATTTTCTATTGTAGAATAAGAACCAGAGAGACTAATTTGGGAGAGTTGTTAAATTTTGCAAAGCTTGAGTCTCAATCTTCAAAAAATATTGTACATTTATTTATTGAAGTGAATGAAACATTTGCTATAAAACTATTCAATGGAAAGTTTTTTAACAAAGCATAATTTACTTTTCATTTACAGAACAATGGAAAGTAGAAAGAAATCTCCTCCAAGGTATTAGAATCATGTACGGTTTCATATTTGACTAAAAAATTATTTCCCCAGCCTGTTTTCTCAACACTGAGGATATGCAGAAAAGTATCGCTTGCATTCATCACAAAAATTACAGAAAGCTGACTGAAACTGCTGAGACGGTTATTAAATAAAGCATATACTTATTATCTGTCTTTTTGTCTCTGTCTTTTATTCATTAGTTTACAGAACATTGACTCTTTCTCACTAGTCCTCCTACTCAGAGATTAAATTTCAATCTACTCTCAAATGTTGTAACTCAAAGAACTCCCACAGAACTCACTGGGGGCATCTGAGGGTGAACTTCGCACCCAGGCTGGAGAGCTGAGCTCTTCTGGACTCTGGAAATGCACCCCGAGATTTAAGAGTGCTATGAAGAGGCTTTCACCTCCCCAGAAGATGGTAAGAAAAGTTAGAGTTCTTTGTTCCAGGTACACTGGGTTTTCTGCAGGAGGGTGGGACTCATTTCTCCTTAGCTAGATATTTGTGTGTTCAGCATTGCTACCTAGGAGGCTAGGGCACTGAATATGAACCCTCATCCATTCAATACAGTACTTAAAAATTCATCTCTTCCTTACCACCCACCCTTCATAGATCCAAAACCAAAATTCTGAGCCTGGCATCCTAGCCACAGGCAACCATGTGTATATGGAAATATTCTCAGTGTGTCCGGTCACACTGACCAACGCAAGCATCAGTATTCAAGGACATGTACCGGGAAGGGTTGAAATCAACGAGCTAAGTGATGGAACTATAATCCCCCATGCTTGAAGAGGAAGAGGAAGAAGAAGAAAAGAAGCAAGATGATGACAATGGTCCTGTCCCTTTCCCTTTCAAGTCTTTCCATCTTCCTCCACAGAATATTCCAAGCTCCACCTACTGCTTGGCTGTGAGTGTCCGTATCCGATTTGATCAGCTGCTGGGAGTGGCCTCGCAGGAGATGGTTACATTAGGTTCCTGTCTGTAAACATAGCAGAGCATCATTAATGGTGTCAGGTGTTGGCTCTCTAAGGAGAAGGGAAGAGAGGGAAAAGAGGGTAGGAGGGGATACCTGGAGCGAGAATGGAGGGGGCTATGATCAGGATGTAAAGTAAACATATAAAAAGAAATGCTCAACATCCTTAGTCATCAGGAAAATGCAAATCAAAACAACCCTGAGATTTCACTTTTCACCCATCAGAATGGTTAAGATCAAAAACTCAAATGACAACACATGCTGGAGAGGATGTGAAGAAAGGGGAACCCTTCTCCACTGCTGGTGGGAATGTAAGCTTGTACAACCACTCTGGAAATCAATCTGGTGTTTTCTCAGACAATTAGAAATAGAGCTTCCTCAAGGTCCAGATATACCACTCCTAAGCATATATCCAAAAGATGCTCAAGTATACAACAAGGGCATTTGCTCAACCATGTTTGTAACAGCTTTATTTGTAATAGCCAGAAGCTGGAAACAACCTACATGCCCCTCAGTTGAGGAATGGATACAGAAATTATGGTACATCTACACAATAGACTATTACTCAGCAATAAAAAACAAGGAAATCATGAAATTTGCAGGTAAATGGTTGGAAGTAGAAAAGATCATCCTGAGTGAGGTATCCCAGCAGCAGAAAGACACATACAGTATATACTCATTCATAAGTGGATATTAGACATAAAATATAGAATAAACTAACTAAAATCTGTACACCTAAATAAACTAATCAAGAAGGAGGACTCTGGCTCAGATGCTCAATCCCCATTCAGAAAGGCAAAGAGGATGGACATCAGAAGATGGAGAAAACAGGAAACAGTACAGGAGCCTACCACAGAGGGCCTCTGAAAGGCTCTACCCTGCAGGGTATTAAAGTAGATGCTGAGAGTCATAGCCAAACTTTGGGCAGAGTGCAGGGAATCTTATGAAAGAAGTGGGAAATAGTAAGACCTGGAAAGGACAGGAACTCCACAAGGAGAGCAACAGAACCAAAAAATCTGGGCACAAGGATCTTTTCTGAGACTGATACTCCAACCAAGATAACCTAGAATCCCTGCACAGATGTAGCCCATGGCAGTGCAGTGTCCAAGTGGGTTCCATAGTAATGGGAATAGGAACGGTCTCTGACATGAACTGATTGGCCTGCCCTTTGATCACCTCACCCTAAGAGGGGGAGCAGCCTTATCAGGCCACAGGGGAAGACAGTGAAGCCACTCCTGATGAGACTTGATAGACTAGGATCAGAAGGAAGGGGAGGAAGACCTCCCCTATTAGTGTACTTGGGGAGGGGCATGGATGGAGAAGAGGGAGTGAGGGTGGGATTAGGAGGGGAGAAGGTAGGGAGCTACAGGGGGGATACAAAGTGAATAAACCGTAATTAATAAAAATAAAAATAAAAAATAAGTTATTTAAAACATGCAAAAAAGAGGAAGAAAGAAAATTTTAAAAAGAGGGCTTGCAACAAGTTCTCACAGTCATTCTTAGTCAGGGGGGTATACCAATATCTTTTTACTCCCCATGAATATTTCTTCTGAATATCAGGCTCCAGTTTGACCTCTTTCTTTCCAGACATGAAGCTCTTTTGCACCTTCCCTCTGACCTTCTTGTTTCAAGTAAGAAATTTGCTATTATCTGTAGCACTGTATCCTCCTACTGCAGAAGTTTTCAAAAATGTTGGTAAAAGGCCTCATGGTGTGAGTATCTTTGAGTTTGTCTTGTTAGGATTCATTTGGTTTCTAAAATAAATAAGTATATGTCTTTCAGCAAATTTAGGAAGTTTTCAGATATTATTTTAAATGTTTCTCTCTCTCCTCTCTCTCCTCTTTCCTCTCTCCTCTTCCTCTCTGCCTCTCTCTTTTTCTGCATCTATCTCCCTCCATCCCTCCCCATCCTATCTTCACAGTGTTGCTTGTGTGCTGTTTTCTGGTGCTCTACCACCTCTATTCTAAGCTTGTCCAATGAACACTTTATTTTGCATTTGACCATTATCAGCTCTAAATTTTCAATTTTGATGTTTCTTTTTAACTGTGTAGTTTTGATGCTGTTCAGATTTTCATTTGTCTCAAGAGAATTTATTATTGCATACCCACACATTTATTATTTTCCTTTGGCATTCTTGCCAGATAATTGCCACAACTGATTCATATTGGTGCTTGTATCTGTTGATTATTATTCTTGATTCATGGTGTGGTTTTCTTGATTCTAGGCATGATTCATGATGTTTTTAGCATATATAAACATTTGGGTATTATAGCAATGGATTCTTTTTGGTTTTCTTGGATGTTTTCTGTAAAAAGTCTTCTTACTAAGTTACAGTGTAAGAATCAGATAGTAGGTCTGTCTTTTTCACCTTGATTTACAAGGTCAATTCACCCTTTAACATCCATGATTTGCCTTCCTAGCTAGATGTAGCACTGTCTACACCAGTTTCTTGCTTTAGAGATGCCGTATAAGCTCAACTCTATTATCTATCGTGCCCTAAAAGTACCGAAAGGGGAGATGTGCAGGCATGGGAAGCCCAACTTACAACATTCCAGGTAGAGGTGGGTCCTTATCTGTCCCCCTGATAGGGTGGCTCAGCTAAGCCTCTATACATTTTTTTTCTACTGGTGACCACAGAGCTTAGGGCTTAGCTCTCTATAAAACCCCACTCTGGTGTTAGTTTCCTGGAGCAGACTGGAGATCCTTAAAAACAAGAATGTGTTTTTTACTCATTTTTCTATCTCCAGAATCACATTAATGTGATGAAGTTGTTCTTGATGAGTCAAACCATAAAATAATCATGAAAGAGGTTACAGAATTATATGAGCTGTAAGGACTCAAAGTCCTGTGGCTCTACAGACATGGTTCTAAGTAAGGCATAACTAAAGATTAAGGTGCCTGGTTCAGAGGTTTAAAAATTCAAAAGTTCCCCACATCAGAGCTAAGAAGGAAGAGCCTATAAATAATCTTTTATTTTAAAATAACCCATTTAAAGTGTTAAACATAAATGTTTTGGAATCATCACTAAAATGATGTGAACTTACACACTCTTCTTCCTGAGGAGAAATTTGAGTTTTTCAGAATGCAGTGCTGGATCTGCCCCTTCCCTTTCCCATCTGGAAGAACCATGGCTCCCCTCTGCTGGCTGTTTCCCAGGTTCCCTGCAAAGTTAAAGCAGCATTGTCTAAAACCATCAACTGAACAACCCTCTCCTTCTCACTTGCTCTGTTTCCCATCTGCTAGTCAGATGATACCCGCTGCATCTGCAGCCTCCTCTGCTCTTCAGAGCTGTGGAACCTGGCTTCCAGGTAGCCTCCCTTCTGCTCCAAGCTGCACAATTGCCTCTCAGTTTTCCCTTCCAACAACATTGCGGTGACTATCACCCCCCATAGCCTACTCCCCATTAATGTCTGAAAGTACATTTATGCCTTGGAGGATGGTGAACAGAAAACACTTTAGAAATTTGGAATACATAGAGAAATACTTAAAAAAAAAAGACTCAGAGTGTAGCTCTCTCCTGTGCTCTTGTGTTTTTCTAGTTTGTTCACTAGCTGTGTCTTGAAAGTCCACTTTCTTCGTCACCCATTTGTTAAACTACCTAGCAAAATCTTGAGAGAGAAAAAAAAAATACAAAAGATCAGGTTCCTTTTGATTGGGTGTTTCAGAGGTTTGCGTCTGTGGTCCCTGAACCCCATAACTTGAGGACTAAGATAGGATCTAGCATTATGGCAGCAAGTAGAGAACAGAGCAAAGCTATTTACCCAGTGAAGCAAAGATTCAGAGGATGCATGGAGAAGAAACAAGCCAGGAACAAGACACATCCTTCAAAAGCATGCCCCAGTAATATACTTCAAGTAGACCTCACCCTTCAATTGTCCATTCAGCTTCTAAATCACAACAGTTCTCATGAATAAAAATAATAAAATACGTTTGCCATTGTGGGATGGTAATCCAGATATTTGCTGAAAGAGAATCAACCTATGATCTTCATTTGCATAGAACTTCAGTAAGCAAATAGGGTCAAGAGAATACAATTGCATTGCATTTTAAATGCTAAATAATGTATTTTAATGATTGCCTGATCCCTGTCATTTCAACCATAATTAAAGTCAAACTTTAAAACTGGCAAATAATTAGTAACATGCCAACTTCCTTTTTAAACACAGTTCCTCTTCAAAATGTCTTTTTCTTATTTAAATTCATTAATTTACCCAACACTATAGACCTACCCTCACAACTTTTCCAAACACAGCCTTACACACCCGCACTTTCAACCAGACTCATTTCACAGGGCACTGCAAGGCCAATTTTATTATGTTTTCCATTCTAAAATTCCCCTGCCCTTCCAGGAGAACCCATGCTACTTTTCTTCAAGATAGCTCAAGATCCAGTTTCTCCATGAATATCCTGCAAGCTGGCATCTCCCAGGTGTCTTCAGGGGCTCCTCACCTGGAAATTTTCCACCAGCAATTTTTTTTTTTGCGTCCTTGCTCTAACCCTTCACATTCCCTGCTTTTTCTACTGTCCTCTGTGCCTAATAATTGTACATGTTCACTGCGTATCAGAATCACTTGTAGTTTTCTTGAAAAGAAGATAACTGAAGCAACTCTGAGTTAATAGGTTCAGGAGACAGAACTCTAAAGATGTACCACCAAGAATCCTGTCCTTTGTTGTCGTTTTTAATCCAGCACTAATCTAAGTACGACTGTGAAAGGGCATCACAGATGTAACTGAAGTCTCTGGTCAGCATTTCTTAGAGTATTTTAATCAGTGTGGGCCTAAGTAATTGGACAGGGCTTTCCAGAGCACAGGCTTTTCTCTTGATGTACACACAGTAAAAGAATTTTGGAGGTTCTAAGGGTAAGAGGGACTCCACGTGCCTCTGCTGGCTTCAAGATGGAGACAGGCAGATGGGAGCAGAGAACAGCCTCCCACTGACATGTAAGTAGCAAAGAGCTGAACTTTGTCAACAACCTGAGTAAGTGTGAACTAAGTCCCTCCTCTCCCCACCCCCATCTAGTCTCCAGACAAGAATGTAGCCTTGACAGACAATGTGAACCCCTGAGAAGTGGGCACAGCCAAGCCCACCTGGCCTTCAGACATTCAGAAGTAAGACATTAGAAACTAAAGCTGTTTTATTGCTTGTTACTTGTTCACTTGTTCACAATAAAAAAATTAATATAAAACATGTGATGCTGGGCTCAGGAATCTGTGTTGTAACAAGTAGGAAGTCTCTAGCCACAATTTAAGAAACACCATCCAAAAGCTTTTAATTTCTATTCTGCATGTCCAATAAGAAAGGTTCAAAGTCGTTTCCTCTTTGGCATGATAATCCTTTAGCTTGTAATTAATTCCACCCACACTGAGAGTCCCTGTTTCAGGGGCTGTTAACGTCTTCTAACTTTATAAAACTCTCCAAAGTACACAGGCTATTTTCATCCAAACTATCATGGCTGAAGCCAGTGTTTGGACAACTCATCATTTTTGGAGAAGGTACAGGAAATGCAAACAAAGGAAGGTGACTTCTGAGTAGGGCATTAGTTTCTTGGTCAATGTGCATTGGTCACAGGGCAGTAAACAGAACTCTGATGGTCAGGGTTAGGGCCAAAATCCCAACAAGGATACTCCAAAACTAGAGCCATGCCATGCACTATGCCAGCTCTGAGCAGACTCTGCACTCCCCATGACTCCACGATAGGAATTTCCCAAGTACTGTAGTAAAAGGAAAAGAGATGGAGAGACACCTGCGGGCTTGAGATTCTGAATTCTAGCCTCATGAATATAATCTCTGATTGCTGAAGACCCGGAAGCACAGTTTTTCTAAAATCAGAAAATACTAGTGTTAGAAAGGAACTTGGAACCTCTCACATTCAAACCTTCACCACAAACGCTGCTTGACTGCCTCTAGTTCTGGGAAGCTCACCACCTCATTAAACAGTCTATTTCATGTCTGGGCAATTCTGTCCAGAGGGTGCTTCCTTGGCTGAGCTGTAATCTGCCTTCAACCTGCTGTAAGCAGCTGTTTGCAGCTGAGTCAGTGTGCTTGCCTGGTTTTGTGTGTCCAGTAGATACAGGAAGACCACCATTGTACCCAGCCTGTGCTGGGTGTGTTTTCAGAAAAACCTCTGGTAATTCT
Organism: Psammomys obesus; assembly: GCF_907164565.1. NCBI lineage: Eukaryota > Metazoa > Chordata > Mammalia > Rodentia > Muridae > Psammomys > Psammomys obesus. Next base: position 17,253,354 of record NW_026592548.1, read on the forward strand.
TGTATTTTATTATAGGATATTATTCTCACATCTTTCCTTGCACTTGGTCTCTTAGAAAATCAGAACTAGAAAGACCCAGAGTAGGTAGACTACAGGAACAGGAAATGGTGATAAAGTAACAAAAGAAAATGGGCAAAAGGAGGGCACATGCTTAGAAGCCAGAGAAAGGACCCAGTCCTTACTAGCTATCGAGTTGTAACAAAATTCACAAGGTCCAAAGTACTCTATGTAAGAGCATTGCTTCCTCAAAAAATCATAATAATTACTTATCCTTGTTCCATTGTTTTATAGATCTTACTGCACTAGACTCTGTTTCTGTCAGGATTCTAAGTAAGACAGCTGCAGGGAAACCCTAACGGAATCTTCCACCCGAGCTAAGACCAAAGGTGTTCAGGACAAAAAAAGCAGAAAGCATAGGAGGAAAGATAGTCTCCATTCTCCCAGATCAGATAAAATAGTCTTCGTCTTTGACCATCAATGTCTATAACTCTGAAAAGCCAAATATGCACTGTGTTTACATGTCTAGAGGGACAGACACTCCTAGACAAATCACAGAGCCAAAATGTTGATGTTTTGGATATGTTTCAGGCCAAGGCCCTGCTCTGGAGGCTTGCACAGCAGGAACGCAACAGGGATCCCAGAAAGCCATTGCAGGTTCTAACAGAGAGGAAGACTGAAAGATCTGACTTAAAAAAAAAAAAAGTTTCTTTTTCCGGTTTCCCCCTCCCTTCCCTGTGGCCCAGTGTAACACCTGTCTCATCAGCAGGGGCACAGGAAAGGGATGGGCCTCCAGGCACCTCGGTCCCCAGATTCTCCATGCCTCATTCTTCATCCACGCCGCTCGTAATGTGCCATCACTGGCACAGTTACACCTGAACAGTCTGGTGCTGCCAAACACCTGGCTTGATTTTCCACTGTCCAAATGAAAAATAAGCATAATCTGTTTTTTGAGGATACAGCAAATGAGGGAGTTCATGACAAATTGTGTTGGTTTATGCAGAATGGTGATAATAAGATACAAATGAGAATTTTTTTTTTGCTTAATGAATAATACTAATCACGTTTCAACAAATGCTGTGCCCTTCTAATTAGAGAGACTGCATAAAACCAGCTTAATTTATTTGTGACTAGTTATACAGAGTTTAAATATTTACTAGAGATTTACTCAAATGTTTGAGAGGATTTTAAACATTTCCTCCAGTGGAAGTGGCCTGCTTGATTCCGTGGAATGTGGTGACAGCTCTAACTTGTGGGAGCTCTCTGATTTTTGCAATGCGTGATGAAAACCCAGTACCAACATGAAGAAGAAAGGATATTATTGATTTGCATGCTAATTCTCCAACTGTTACTCATTTTCTTGATTCTAGCTTCCAAAGTTGCTCTCCCAACATTCATCACTGTAATACACTAGAGGGGCTGAGCATCTTTTTCAATAAATTATAGGAACTATGACTAATTACAGTGATATTAACTATGCAAAGTAATGTGTAACTTAAAATGGATGCGTTCATCATTTCAAATTACGGCTTTGACTTCTGACGGTCTAATACAGGCATGCTCCCTTTGAAGAAAACGAGTACTATATTTTCCAGGAGTTGCCATAAAAACTTAGATTTTGTTTATAAGCATAAGATTTTACTAAATATAACTCACCTCTTTGATGACCTATAACAATGGTAGTGAAGACATGAGAGACAGTAAGAGTCAGGGACATCACATGTGTGTCCCTGACATGAGATTTGACAGACAACCCAGCTGATGGGAGGCTTTGTTGAAATGCTTCATCATTTGCATTTTTTCAAAAGTATTTTTGGGCATGAATTATTTTTAAAAATATTTTACTTATCAATAAATGGGACCTCATGAAATTGAAAAGCTTCTGTAAAGCAAAGGACACCGTCATCAAAACAAAGCGACTGCCTACAGATTGGGAAAGAATCATCACCAACCCTTTATCTGACAGAGGACTCATATCAAATATATATAAAGAACTAAACAAGCTGAAAAGCAGCAAACCAAGTAATCCACTTAAAAAATGGGGAACAGAGCTAAACAGAGAATTCTCAATAGAGCAATATCGAATGGCAGAGAAGCACTTAAAGAAAAGCTCAACCTCATTAGACATTAGGGAAATGCAAATCAAAACAACCCTGAGATTTCACCTTACACCCATCAGAATGGCCAAGATCAAAAACTCAAGTGACAACACATGCTGGAGAGATTGTGGAGAAAGGGGAACCCTTCTCCACTGCTGGTGGGAATGTAAACTTGTACAACCACTCTGGAAAGCAATCTGGCGCTTTCTCAGACAACTAGGAACAGCGCTTCCTCAAGATCCAGCCATACCACTCCTAGGCATATACCCAAAAGAGGCTCAAGTACACAAAAAGGACATTTGCTCAACCATGTTTGTAGCAGCTTTATTTGTAATAGCCAGAAGCTGGAAACAACCCAGATGCCCCTCAACTGAGGAATGGACGCAGAAACTGTGGTACATCTATACAATGGAGTATTACTCAGCAATGAAAAATAAGGAAATCATGAAATTTGCAGGTAAATGGTGGGATCTGGAAAGGATCATCCTGAGTGAGTTGTCCTAGAAGCAAAAAGACACACATGGTATATACTCACTCATATAAACATACAACATAGAATAAACCCACTAAAATCTGTACATCTAAACAAACTAAGCAAAAGAGAGGACCCTAACTAAAATGTTCAATCCCCATCCTGAAAGGCAAAGAGGATGGACATCAGAAGAAAAAGAAAATAGGAAACAACCTTGGAACCTGCTACAGAGGGTCTCTGAAAGCCAGAAGAAAACAGGAAACAACCTTGAAACCGGCCACAGAGGGCCTCTGAAAGCCTCTGCAGTATAGACTGTCAAAGCAGATGCTGAGCCTGATGGCCAACTGATGGGCAGAGTGAATGGAATTTTATGTAAGAAGTGGGAAATAGTAAGAGCTGGAGGGGATGGGAACTCCACAAGCAGAGCAACAGAACAAGATAATTTGAACACAGGGAACTTCCCAGAGACTCATACTCCAACCAAGGACTATTCATGGAGATAACCTAGAACTCCTGCACAGATGTAGCCCATGGCAGTTCAGTGTCCAAGTGGGTTACATAGTAATGAGAAGAGGGACTGCCTCTGACATAATCTGATTGGCCTGCTCTTTGATCACCTCCCCCTGAAGGGGGAACAGCCTTACCAGGCCACAGTAGAGGACAATGCAGCCACTTTTGATGAGAACTGATAGACTAAGATCAGAAAGAAGAGGAGAACCTCCCCTATCAGTGGACTTGGGGAGTGGCATGCATGCAGAAAGCGGAGGGAGGGTGGGATTGGGAGGGGAGGAGGGAGGGGCTTATGGGGGGATACAAAATGAATAAAGTGTAATTAATAAAAAATTAAAAAAATATTTTACTTAAAATTTGAGAAACTTATACAATGAATTTGATCATATTCAACCCTGACTCTTCCTCGATAATTCCCCTGTCCCCCTAACTCTGTGTCCTCTTTTTGTCCTTTAAGAACCCATCAACTCCAGTTTGCACTGCACAGCTGCTCAAGGATGTAGAGCATGATCAACCTCCGATCAGCCATACCTTTAAAGGAAATCGAGTTTCTCTCCCTCAGAAACCAGCCAGTGTATTTAGCCCATCAGCTTGGAGTGGGAGCTAATGAATGGCTTCCCACTCTTGGCTAGAATGTTGACTGCGTGTCTCATGCAGCTAACAGCAGCAAGGGATGAGGTCCTGTTATGAGCAGAAGACAGTTTCACACTGGTCCTCCCAACCTCTGACTCATAATCGTTCTCCTCTACCAGCTACCCTTCTGAGAAAGTCCTTGAGCCTTGAGGTGACATAGATGCTCCAGGTATGACTGAGCCCCCCACTAGTTCATATTCTCTGCACTTTGACCAGTTATGATTTCCATGAGCTGTTTTTATTTCATTCTATTTGTGTCCTCCTGTTCTGGAAGAAGATTGATTCCATTGGGAGATTCAGCCATCTGTCTAAAGATACAGACAGGCTCAACAACTGAGAAATACTCCAGATTTGCTCCTATGTTGGCCATGTTGTCCTCTCTACACCAACTGAATTGAGGTTTGAGTTTCTTAAAGAAACAGAGAACATTTCCAAATCCATCATTAACACATTCAATACAATTTGTTCCACTATTCCTTTTACCATTCACCCATTAATCTATAATGATTTATGAGACACACTTTCTCTGACAGGCACCATTTTAGATACATCAAGCATTTGGATGATGATACAGCCCTGCATTACAGCGTTGTCACCTGCCCCCAATATGACAAGGACTGCTGACATGCCATGGACTACCATGTGGTATACTGCGGTTTGTAAAAAGGGTTACGGAAGTACACAGTAGAGAGATTGCATCTAACCAAACAAGGAGAAGGTTGGTAGAAAGACTGTGGTAATGTTCAGTTCAGTTCAGTCTGAAGGAGGTTACTGGATTTAACCTAGTGGACAGGAGCACAGACTCAGAAGAACAAAGCCAGGAGGGAACTACATCCAGGGAGATAAGTGTTGCCAAATAGACATGGGCATTTATGAAGGGCTCTATGTACATGTTATCTCAGAAAGCTCTGATTTTGTTGACAGTTTTCAGGTGTGCCGAGCAGAAACGTTCTGGGGATGCCTTTCTGTTTCATGAGGGGCACCTGAAAAATCTGCCTAAAGCAGTAAGGAAGGGAAGACACTAGCGGAGAAGATGAAGTAAGAGGCGTTGCAACAGGAGGAGCACCCCGCCCTCTGAAGGGAAGGACGGGAGTTGGTTAGCGGACCTGGGTTTTGGTTTTTATGTGATGCGTATCATTATCCCTCAAGCTTACATAAAACAGGACTGGATGTTTGACAAGGAGAAATTCTGATTACTCTCTTGAAGTTACGCTGCAGATGGTATCCATAAGTAACAGGTACATTCTCAGGTAAGAATTTACGATTCATGATTGGGTGTCATGACATGATAGTCTCTCCTGCAGTCTACAAAGACACCAGCATGTATGTGCTTGCTGGGGAACATATTAAGTCCCCAACTCTACTTCTTTCAAAGAAAAAAACTGTGAATGATGAAGTAAGTGTATGTTTCAAATTGTAATATACAGCCTAGATTTTTGGTGCTTAAGGTGGCAAAATGGGTTTCAATATTATTTAATGATAACACATTTTACTTGTAATTAAGAAAATGATTGTGGGGGCTGGAAGTATGCTGAGGGCAAGTTTGGTTTTCAGCATCCATTGAGCAGTTCACAAGTACCTGTAACTCCAGCTCCAGAGGCTCCAATTCCCTCTTGTGGATTCCGTGGTGGGAATGTACTTATGGTTGCACGTACTGACACCCCAAAACACCCCCCTCCACACACACACACATGCACGCACACACCCACACACAATTAAAAATACAGAAAATTAAAATACTGGCATAGTAACTGAAGACTCCAAGCCCATTTCCTAGCTAACAACAACTTCTAATATAAAACACGTGACTTTAAATTAGCCATATTATATCGTTGTGCCTCAGTTTCCTCATTTGTGAAATGAGACAAAAATATTGACCTGAAGGTTGTTATGAGTATGGAAGTGTTAACTAGTAATCTTGCATACAAAGCTGAGTAGAGTTATGCATTATTATAATTTTATTATTGGTGTAATTGTCAGATTAAAGGACACATTGCAGCTTTAGTAGTATCATGCGATTCTGCCCGTCAGTCTGTGATTGCATTGTCATTATTACTATTTTGTGGTGCTGAGATTGAACCTGAGGTCTTAGACATGCTTTTAGACAAGCATTCTAACCACTGAACTATCTTCCCAGCTCATCAACATTACTTAGAAGAGCCCAGATGTGGCTGGGAGTTTGACAGAGGGAATAACAACTATAAGAGGTTAGACTGACTTCACTTTTGTTTAGTTTCCTCTAATGTCAAGTGTCAAAATTTTAAGTATTAAGATACACAAACTTTTGCAAGCACAGCAATGTTTGCAAATTTGGAGCAAAATAATCTCTTATTTTTCTCTCAGGCATCACTTTTGATTTGTCCTGTGTCTGTTTTTTTGTTTGTTTGTTTGTTTGTTTTGTTTTTTGTTTTTTCTGATCTCTTGAAAGTCTCAGATCTATTTATCCTTCTGAGAGTTGGGAGCTGAACCAAGATTTAAAATAAAAATTAAAAAAAAAAACACGTGTTTAAACATAGTTGGTGCTCGATAAACATTTCTCAGACTAAACTCCTAGGATAAGCAGACATCACCACTGCCACATTCACGCTCTTTGAGTTGGTCCTTGTGACAGTACATCTTGTAGGGGTCGTTATTTCTACTGTACAGGAAACAAACCTGGGAGATAAAGGGCTTTGCTCGGGTCATGTTTTTTGCTCAGAAATTTGTCTGAGGTCCCTACTCCTGCTCAGTGAACAACATTATGCTTGGCCTTTGGCTATGCGTCATGAAGAATTTTAACTCTTTAGATGACATGTATTGGATTAGGCCTGTCCCAAGATGCTCAGGTCATTTAGGCACTGGCTTTTAAGGCTGGTTCAGAAATCTGACCCCACAAGCAGGAGTTCACATGCAGATACCTCCTGGTAGAGCAGAATAATGTAACCAATTCTCACCATGTGTTGGATCTTCCTCAAAGAACCTACATTTGCTCTATTGGTGGAAATTCAGAGACTAACACAGGTCCAGGACCTCACCATCTCATGCACTGGGAGCAACTCAAATGGACCGCCATTTTATTACCTTTCTGCAATACAGATCAGTTGATTTAATGGAGCCTGAAAAGATCGATCACTGGACATTTTTTAAATGTGTTTAATAAAATGACAATTTAGAAGCAACCCATCAGCTGCCAAAAGACTTTCAGGAATACGTGATGCACCCTGATTAGAAAAGAACAAATCAACCGCCACGGCCTTTGGGATTCCCCAGATCACAGAACTGCTCACCTCTCTTCTGCTGCCACAACTCTAGGTGCTAATTTGTCCCTGGACATTTTGGAGCCTGAGGCTGCAGCCTTGAATCCCAACCCACAGAAGCTGGGACTGGAGCTGTTCTGGCAGCAGGAGGAGGCCCTAAAAGCATCCGATTATTTTTAAATGTGCTTTCATTGTGCTGCTTGCAGCTGTGAGTTAATTTTGTTTAAAAAAAAAAAAAGACCATTTGCTTCTTTAAAAACCAGGTTTTTATCCCTCTGCAGAGCAGCTGTAGGAAGAGCAGAAGCACTTCAAAGGCCCTGTTTCCCTAAGAGGCACTCTGGGAAGATGCCTTCCCACTAGCAAGGAATCAAGGCACCAGTTCTTCCTTGGCTGACATGTGCAGACAGGCAGATAGATGGACCAATGTAGACCTGAGCAATGTGATGGCTGACTGGCTGCATTTTAAAGAGACCCTGATCCAACTCTCATCCCTTTTATGCAAGAGAAAGTCCAACGGCAAAGATGTGAGTGGCCTAACACTTCAAATCTAGCTACCTCGACCCCTGAGGCAACTATAATTTAGGTTCAGAGAGAAATGTGCTATGGAACAGTAGTGTTAGGCCCACCCTGCACTCAGCATCGTTCTTCTGCAGGAAGTGTTAGCCACTGCTGTATATGGCAGCTTAAAGGTGCTTGGTATTTGGCCACAGATCTCTTTTTTTCTGCTTCTGCTCCATTTCAGAATCACTATCTCAGTAGAATTTGAAGTTCCTTCTCTCTTGCCGTTAACCATTTGTCTGAGAATATCCTGCCTCAGAAGGTGTCCTTTTGGACAGGCTCATCCTCCTCTCTCTCTCCATCACATTTTCTAAACAATTTAGTACCATGTTTACATTTATTTATAACTTTGAGGATCTGCGTTTCCCACGTACTTCCTTTGCTAGCCCACGCTGCCTGACTATCAAGGGTCCTGTTGACGCGCTTCTTTCATCACTGAGAGAGTCGGTGTCTCTGTGAATCCTCCCATGAGTCCATGCTGTGAGAATGAGTCACATAATGACAAACGCTAATCAATCCCATCTCTGTCACTGCCCTGTTAGCTACAGGGTGGCTCTGCCAGTCACTTGCCAATCAATTTCACAGAATGGAGGTTGTGCCTCACCCAATTCGAGTCTCCTAATTAATGGAGTGACAAAATTCTGACATTTTGTTGGCTTCTCTGTCTCTTGTGGGAATTTCAGGACGAGGCTTGAAGGATGTAGAGGAGAAGCAGGATGGCAACAAGGGAAGACACTGTGGCTTAAAGGATCTTTGGCAATTTTTGGTTAATGGTGATTTTTTTAAATAAATAATATTCTCTAATTATGAAAGAAAGTCTCCCCAATACAACATCTTTTTAAAATACTGCAATTCACAAAAAAAAAATATTTCAGACCAGTTCATTTGTTTGATTTGTTTTGCTTTTGCATGATAACAGCCTCAATGTTGTCTACCTTAAATAGTTTGTATCATGTAAAAATCACCCCAGAATGAAGGCAGACCTCAGATGGTCCATTTATCTGCCCATCTGCACAAGTAAGCTACAAATATCATTAGACACAAGGTCTCACTCCACCTCCCTGTTGTGCCTTCTGTATGTTCATTATATGGCTTCTGCTGTGGCCACAAAATCTCCAACTACACGGCTGCTGATTGTGATATCTGGACCACATGACGACGTACTGCTGTCCAGAGAGGATGGCTTTCTCCCATCCAACCATTGTCTAAAGGCCTTTGCTTCTCTTTTCGCTGTAACAAATGCAGTTATTTGCCTGCCCCTACAGCAGACATTAAAGCCAGGATGGTGAGATAGCAGGAAGATGTTTGTCAAAGGCTATAAAACTTCAATTCACCCTAAAGGATAAATAAGTTCTGGAGACCTAAAGTAAAACATGGGGACTAGAGAGACGATCAGATTGTATGTTTGAAATGTGCTAAAAAGAATACACTGTAAATGTTTTCATCAAATATAACAGAAAAGTAACTCAAGAGATAGATCTGTTAATTACTTTAATGCTGTTAATCGGCTCACTAAATATTTGCACACCAAAGGATCATGGTGTGCACCTTAAATACTATGATCCTAATTACCTTTCTAGAGGCTAAGATAATGTCACTCAGGAAATGGCTTGGCCCTTGACTAAATAATCACTTCTAACCAAAAAATCCCTAACTGGAAAGACTGAACCATAATAGCTGTTTTCTCCCAGCAATGAAAACTTATGGAACTCAAGTCAGTTTCAGAAAACTGCCAGGATGTGGCGCGTGGCGTGAGGTGGTGGGGATGACGAGATGACAGTTAATGGTTGTGTTTGTTCCACTCCAGTGATTCGATTGCCAAGGGGAAAACTATTTGAGGTGATTTTGCTGTACAGTTACAAACGTACCTACACTTTGTGAGGGTGTGCACACGCTACACAATTAAGAATCATATTATATCTGTGTTTTTGTGAACCTCTATCTTCCAGTGAATAGCAGGAGATGTTCCTTATGCTACCAAAGCTCCCTAAAACCTTATTTAAAATTGTACAAAAGAATGCATGACACCTCTGTGTGGACATTCCATAACTCATTTCACCTTTCACCTTTACAAGAGAAGGTACCCTAGTTAGGATAAAGAGAAATTTGCTCACATCTCCCCAGGAAAAGTCATGCAATAGATGGACATTATGCTTTCAGCTAATCCTGTTTCTCTGATATGTAATTAGCATAGTTTAGGCATATCTGATCAGGCACAGAGGTAAGTGTACTGACTCATGTAACACAGAAGAGTACCCAGAGATGACTAGACTCTCAAACATTGTGGTAACCAAGACAATTTTCTCTCCTTTCCTTACTGTGGCTTGCTGATGGCCTGTCCTACTGCAAATAGGGATTCTAGGAGACCTTAGGACCTCACCTGGCAGGTTTCTAAGTATGTACCTTCTTACTTTTCCCACCAGAAAAGCTACCTCAAGTCAAAAACCCCTGTTTAGCTAGGGCTAATTAACTGACAGGTCCTTTGCTCTGTGAAGTATAGTGGGAACACCCAGTTACTGTATAATTGATAGTGTCTACTGCATAAACAGATCTCAAGTTCTGTCTATCTATCTCAAACATGGTGCATCAGGAACTGACCCCAATATAATCCTAAATCCTTCGCACTTACCACCCATTAAACTCTCTTCAGCATTATGACTGTTGTGTAAATATATATACACTATCGTTAGACGGTATACCGTCTCATTCCACCTGCTCCTTCTTGTATCACAGTTGTCCTAACCTTACACTATGGCCAAACACGGTCCTTGCTTAACACTCATCCCTGAGAGAAGCACTGTCTCAGGCAGATGGCTGTTGTGCTTTCTTCGAAGCTACAGCTAGCTTCTGGGATTGTTGGGAATCACAGAGAAGGGGGAGCAGCAGATGCTAAAATGGAAACAGTAGTCCTCAGCCCTTTCCTGATTAAAAAAGTCTCACCTGCATTATAGGAAAGTAGTCTGAATTTCTATTTGTTCTCTCTCTCTCTCTCTCTTTCTTTCTCTGTCTGTCTGTCTGTCTCATAATCTAGGAGAGTAGGCTAACATGATACAAAGTGCTCAAAAAGGTCCCATATTTATAGAGAAGCTGCTAATCCGGTCTCACACACCCATTCTATCTTGTGATGGACAGAGATTATAGCCAAGATATGAAGACAGTTTGCCAGGATTTAGAAACCCATCTAATTTCCAGTTTCCTGGGAGGGGGTCCTCCAGATTCAGCTCCCATATCCTCTACTAATAGTCTTCCCAGTTACAGAAAGGTGTGTCTGACCTTCAGGGAAGACATGAGATTTTAAAGGAAATGAACTTCAGAGAGGAACTGCCAAATCTAAGGCAAATATCTGTGCAGCCTTAAAGGAAGAGGATCCTACCAGGTCCTTGAAAGGACCAATGACAGGAGATAAAAAACGAGCAGCTGAGGACAGTGGTTGAACCGGGAGGAATGGGGAGTTGTCATCATTATCATACCATATAGCTGTGATGTGCTCGATGTGATTTGGTGTAAGATATTGGAAACAGAACAGTAAATGTGCACAAAAGCCACCTACTTCTACAGACAGCAGTCTTATGGGGGAAATGGACAGTAAGGAAACATTGCAAACATGATGGCTATTTCTAAAGCTGAAGGTCAGGTAGGTTGGGGGTGTAGAGCACATTCGTGGGAGTAAGAAGGGTCTCCAGAGAGATCAAGGGTGAGCAGAAAAATATTCAGAGCATTGAGAGTGGAGTAGAGGTTTAAGCCAAGGAAGGAGTCTGTGCAAAGGCCTGCAGGGGGAACAAAGTGGTGACTGGCAACCTCAAAGCCAGTTCCCTAGTGTGAGCACAAGAAACAGCGAAAAGGGTGGAGTGAGGGTCTGGAGAAGCACATGGAGGCCGGAATAAGCAAAGCTCCATAAGCTACACTCAGGAATTTGATCTTTATCCCAAGAACAATATGGAGCATTTCAAGCAGGGAGCCGTAGAATAATAGCTGCATCTTTATAAGATTGTTCTGACAGCAGCAGCCAGAGAAGCCAAATGTACTGAACAGTCTCTTAGGAGACCCTTGTACTCGCCACATAGCTTGGGTGTGGGTGTGGAAGGAGGGAGGACTCAGAATTTGCTTCCATCTGTCTCTACACCATAGATACCAGCATATGCAAAATCAAACCTAGAATCTGCTCAGGAGTCTCTGAGAATTAAAGAGAGAAAGAAATCCAAATTACCTCCTGTTTGCTAGGAGGAAATTACAGAAGTGGGTCTACAAAAGAAAAATAAAATTAGTTGTAGTAATTCTAATTCACAGACACTATTTCCTGGCCAGATGCTGCAGTGGAAAATCGCAGAAACACCCACTAAAATCATAAATGAAAATCACATATTCGTAACATTTAATGAGAATACAGGCTGAATTTACAGCCGCTGAACGTGCAATATGGATGAAGATGTTGATTTACCCATGCAAGACGGAAATATATATGATAGAGGAAAACAATAGCCAGAAATGTGATAAACATTTGCATGAAAATGAATCACGAGAAAAACTTGAGACTTCTTCAATACTTTATGCACCAAATTATCTTCAGGGCAGTCAAAAAGAAATAGTAATAAATAATAATAGGGCGTTTTCTTGCTGTTATTTATTTATCTTTGTTGACAAAACCTCTGTTGACTTCAGGGGAAGTTCAGCCTCCAGAATGTGGGCCATGAAATTTATAGTCCGCAACTCAGAGAGCAAAGACCTTGAACATCAAGAAAGTCTCCTACCCTTGTTTATATACACTGTTCTTTATCACAAAGGAAGATCTGGTCCCCATTCCAAGTAACCAAGCATTATGCAAGGAATATTCTGACTCACCCAGAATCCTTAATCAGTAAATGCTGTGCCAATGGAAAGAAAGTGGAGAGAAGTCACAGCATCCATTAATAAAAAATGACTGGGGCTTTCTATCAACAGAAGAATCATTAGGAAATGTATGGTAGGAAAATAGTGGGCTGTAGATTTGTGGTGGCGAAGATGGCAACAGAATACTAACATTCATACCCTCTTAACCACTGCCTTCAAATGATGCTGGATTTCAGGTAAGCACTCATATACATAATGTAGAATCACACATTTCTAGTGCCTTGCTTAACTACAGCCGCAAAATAAAGAACTGCCGGACATGTCCCTTTGACTCACTTTCCACTCTTCAGACCTAAATATTCCTAACAGGCAATTGATATTTCTTTTCTGATCATGTTCCCCATGACAGTATTGGTCAATTGATCAGTTAAATATGCCAGGGAAGAACCCTTCAGATTTAATATAATCATTTTTGAGCAATCTCCTCTTGGCTGTACTTCCACTCCCCCAACCCAGAAGCCTTGAGTAAATGATGGAATCATGATTCATCTTTCAGTAAATGCTGCAATCTCTATTTCATCTCAGGAGCTTGGCTACACAGCACACTTGAAATTTCAGAGTAACAGCATTAGCTTTAGAAAGAACAAGGCAGTCATGTCTGACAACAGAAAGCCTTCTGGAATATGTCACCTGGTGTTTTAAAGGGACTTGCATCATTTGCTGAGAATGATGGAGAGTAAGTTCACAATACATATACATACATACATATATATATATATATATATATATATATATATATATATATATATATA
>NW_026592548.1:17266507-17371577 GCF_907164565.1 Psammomys obesus
ATATATATATATATATATATATATATATATATATATATATATATATAACCAGAGACCTCATGTGCAAAAGTGAAAATCCGTTACTTAATTCACTATTTACTATTATCCAAAGTTGGAGTTAATATAAATTTTATAAATTTATTCAGATTCCACTACAAAATAATTCTTTAGAATGTACTAAATTAGCTGTGGGTCTCTGCATCTGCTTCTATTGTTTGCTGCATGAAGCCTCTCTTATGACAACTGGACTGACCACCAATCTGTGAGTATAGCAGCAAATCAATAGGAAACATTTCACTGACTTTTTTTTCTGCCAGTCATGTTTGGTTCTATCCAAACAGTCAGAGAACATGCATGAGTCTGAGGTAGATACTCTGCATATAAGTTATGTTTGCGTAGCTTTGTGTTTGTGTGAAAATCATTAGTTTGGGAGCAGGGGATGTCTCTAACCCATCTTCTCCTGGGACCCCTTTTCTCATGCTGGGTTGCCTTTTCCAGCCTTAGTGTGAGGGTTTGTACTTCATCTTATTGTAGCTTGTGGTGGCTTATTCGGCTAATGGCCCTGAGAGACCTGTTCTTTATTGGAAAAAGGCAGTGAGAAAGAGTTGGGAATAGATCTGGAGGAGAGGGAAGGGAGGCTATGGTCAGGATGCTTTATATGAGAGAAGAATACATTTAAAAATATGTAAAGTTAATTCTTTATATGGATATATAATTCAAAATTGCCAAATTATATGAAATGGATGTTTCTGTTTGCTTGCTTACTTGTAGGGAGATTTGAGTAAGTTAGTGAACTAAAATGACGAAACTAATGTACTCATAAAGCTGAGGCAAGATGATTGGGTTGAGTTCCAGGCCAATCTACCATATTCAGTGAGACTTTTTCTTAAACAAACAACAAAAAAGTAAAACTTTTCTCCTGCTGAAGAGTTAATGAAATATAGATTCATGTTTACTTCTAGTTCTAGGATGTCTGCATTTGTTCTTAACTTTTGCCTAAAAAATCATTATTAAATTAATGTATTTAATTAAAACCAAGTTTTTTATTAAAAAAAAAAAGAATCTTAACAAATGGATGGACAAAACCCACAAAAGTTGATGCTACTTTTCAAATATCAATAATGCATGCCACCAGTGAATTATATAATCATACTCCATTGTAATGGTGTTTCTGCTCATCATTAACCTAAGCATGGCCCATAAAGTTGCTTGAGTATCCATAAATGAGCTAATAATGCATGTATACAATTTACAGAACGACAGCATCAAATCCCTCAACCAGGTTGTCCTATGAGGCTTGGGGCTGGAAATTGGACATGATAGTATCAATGGATAAAATGAACATTTCTGTGTCAGGTTCCTATGCCTTGCTTGCAAAAGATCATATTCCTCATCTGAATTCATTATTATGCCACCTCTAATGGAAGTCCCCTCTTCACCTATGTTCTCCCCTTAAGTGGAAACTGGACATGTAATGCTTCAAAGGACTCCTTGGTTAATGAATTAAGGACTCTACCGGTTTTGATAGGAAGGTAGAGCATACCACCTACCCCATACAAGTCCTGTTTAATACAGTTTTCTATTAGAATTCCAGGATTTATGTCAATATTATAGAAAAACTCATTTTGACTATAGCACCAACATGACCTAATAAATGACTTCAAGATGCTGGAAAGAAATTTGGCCAAGACAAATAGATGTTCAAAAAGGCCTCCCCAACACACTCATTTTGCTATATGGAAAATGAACTAACCAAGTTTAATGTACACCCAATGAAATTTGGAAGCATGGTCTAATGCTTTTTGATCAGTACCTGAAGTGAGCAGTTTTTTATTTCCCTGCTTCCTCCTCTAATGTGTATTCTCAACAAAATGGCCAGAATAATCCTTCTAAAACAAACATCACCTCATACCACTCCTCTGCTCACAGCCCTTCCATGCCTCCTGTTCCATGGAGCATATAAACCAGGGCCCTGGCTGGTAAACAGAGTCCACACATTGATCCTCTCTAATAAATTCTTACCCTCCTGGTCACTAAAGTTTGCTTCAGCACTAGTGGACACACTGTTTCTCTAAAAGATGCTCCATGACGGACCAGAGGACATTTGTCCAATCTGTGCTTCTGACAAGAATGTGCTTCTTCCCACCATCCACAAGGCCAGCTTGCTTATTGCCCACAAGCTTTGCTTAAATGTCATCATCAAACCCTTTCCAACCAACTACATGCTTCATTCCATGGCCCTTCGCCACAGCTCAGTAGTCTGACAGGCATTCTAGATGCTTTCTGTAGCATAGCTCATCTTTCTCTAAAATTCTGTAAGGCTGTAGATGTACCATGTCTACTGTCTCTCTTCCTCAAATGAACTGAAACTCCAGACAGTCCATTAACTTCAAGCCCTGTGTGCCCAGAACATAGACTACATGGCACCTACCAGGCACTTAATGATAGCCCCTGAATGAATTGAGTGACTGCATGAGGAACAAATGAATGAATTCCAAGTTCTTGACCACAGGACAGATCTCACTGAAATTTCTTAAGGGTGTGTACCTTAAATTTATAATTACATTCTGCAGTTTCTCATCTATGAAATGAAGTCATTCTATTAAGAGAGCTGCTACAAAGATTAAAACAGAAAGCACAGTGAAGACAGAGCCAACCACATTGTATTTTGAAATAAGATTCCTCATTGATCTTGGACTTGGTTAGGCTTGGTTAACTGGCCAGCAATCCCAGGAATCCACATGTCTATGCTTCCCTAGCTCACAGGCATGCACCACTATGCCGGGCATTTTTACATGAGTTCTAGGTATTGAACTTAGCCCCACTGTACTGGTTGAACCATCTCCTCATCTGAGTTTGCATCTCATTGAGGAGTGCTTTCCGATGCCTAATTTCATCTTGTTTACATTGTAGATGTTTAGTAAATTCTTGATCAGCAAGTGAGAGTGAACAACATGGGTGTGTTTCCTGCTGCTGCCTACGGTAGCTTGCAATACAACTGGTCTCCTTTCCTCTCTACTGAAGTAATTAGAGCACAAGCAGATGTCTATAGCAGCATGCACCACCCTTCTCATCCTCCATGATTACGCTAATTGGGAAACTAGGTCCCCAGAATGTTGTGAGCAAAAGAATTACACATTTAGGAGATGTTGAATTAAACAAACTTAAGCAGACTTTTCCCCTACAGGACTTCTTAGAGCCTCCAACACACTAATAGACATTACAAATCTTTGAAGTTTAGGCAGTGTCAGTAGCATTCTGTGAATGTGTTGGGCCATGTGCTCTTCCTTTCACAGTCTACCTATCAGGAAAAGCCTCTTGCGTGGAGCATCTTAAATCAAATTTTCTACGGAACATAATTACCTGTAACAAATATAGTGAAGTCCTTCAAAATCAGATTCTAGGGATGGAGAGATCAGCAAGTAAAGATGCCTGATGACTAGTTCAAGCCCTGGGACACACAGAGTAGAAAGAAAGAATTGACCCGTGTAAGTTGTCCTTTAACTCATATACATACACATACATAGACACACACACACACACACACAGAGACAGACAGACACAGACAAATACACGGAAAAACACACAGACACACACACAATAAATAAGAAAATAAATAATTTTAAGCAGACTCTATAAAAAATTAAATTAAATTAAATTAAATATAGCAACAGAAGTCTGGGAAGTACATGTTTCTTTCTAATGTTACATGGTTCAAAGGACAATTTACCTAGGCTTTCTATTGTCCCCCCCCATACTAGTTTGCCTGGGGCTGCAGATGACCTAATTTTTTTAATATAATTTTTTCATTTATTACAATTTATTCACTTTGTATCCCAGCTGTAGTCCCAACCTCGTCCCCTTTCAATCACACCCTTCCTCCCTCATCTCCTCTCATGCCCTTTCCCCAGTCCACTGATAGTGGAGAACCTCCTCCCCTTCCACCCAACCCTAGCCTATCAGGTCTCATCAGGGCTGTCTTTCATAGTCTTCCTCTGTGGTCTGGTCAGGCTGCTCCCCCATCAGGGGAAGGTGATCAATTCATTTTACATCCTAGTCCTAGCCTCTCCCTCTTTACCTCCCAGTCTTACCCTCCCTCCCTGTTTCCCTTACTCCTCAGAGAAAGGGAACCCCCACCCACACATCCCAGCATATTAAATCACATAAAGAATGAGCACATCCTCTTCCCCTGTGGCCTAGCAAGGTAGCCTCTCCAAGAGAAAGTAGATCACTTATTCTTAACAGAGAATTGTTTTGGTAACTATGCACACAAGACTAAAATTTATATCAGTGTTGTGGTTTTTTTGTTTTGTTTTGTTTTGTTTTGTTATTATTGGTGTAGGGCCTTATATAATCTTGAAACGCTAACCAAACATCCAAGGCTCTTTGTAGACAAAGTCATTAAACTGATGGCAAGAAAGGGAACAGGAATGCTCTTGCCTTCCTGGTCTTAGCACAGGTTCTACAGCACCCTCCCTTTACCTATACAAATGGAAATTTACTATCAATAGGGAAACATTACTCAAAGTCCTTTATCAGCCAATTCTTTTATTTAATTAAATTTACCAGGTAAGGTTAAGTAAATCTAACAAAATACTAAGGACATAGGCCATAGAACTTACATGCTCTGATGAGGCCACAAAGAGAAAGGCAAGTAAGGTCAAGTAGACTAGGGAAGGGCAGTTGCAATTGGGATCCCAAGACATGAAATCGTCATCTACAGAAGGAGCATCGATTTAAACAGAGATGAAAGAATTGAATTCCACTCTGTCCATCTAATGACTTAGCGTCATAGTAGCCAAGTATAACATAACAAACAGATGTGCTGAGTAAATACCGGGAAGAATTTCTGGTTTGGACACGGGCTCTAGCAAAGAGGGGATGAACAGAGACTAAGGTATGTAACTGCAGATAAAGGTACAATCAAAACACAACACCACATGCTAAGCCTTTCACCTGACTTCCTAGCTTCATCCTCTCCACTCCACCCCATAAGACCATCTTTTTCTTACCCCAATGAAGGGAGGATGGAAATTAGCCAGGTTGTTTCTGTGACTCTGATTGATGTCCCTATGTATATCCACACAAAGCCTGGTCATCACTATTGCACCAGAGTGTAAATTCTCATTTTCAAGTTACAAAAATATCCAGACATTTGCCTAATACCGGAGCTCCTCCCTCCCCTTCTAACTGTCGATAATTTAGTAACCTTTAATGGAATTCCTTGACTCCGAGATTTAGTCTCAATAAGATGACTCTTCCCTGAACTTTAAATCTGGAGTCCTGTACTAGGTTATGGTTCCTTTTCTGTACTCTGCTCTATTGAGCTCTGATAATCACAGGAACCCCACACCATTATCAGAGGCAAAGACGCTGCCACAGGGCACCTCGTTTTGAAATATTTTAATGATAAATTTTAATACAATCTTGAATGAGCCTTCAAGCTGCTACGGGGGACTGCCTGCCTCCAGATGAACAGAGATGACCGTGGGGCTCAAGGGGTGAGTGCTCGCCCCCTCAGGCTCACTCACAGCGCTCTCTCCAAGCTGTTATTCCTTTGTCTTCTTAAGAAGATCTGGCTTCCTCTGGATCCTCTCCAGCGTTAAGCCCACTCATTTCCGTGACTTGCAATGTCCTCTTGAAAACTAAGTAATAGAAGCAGATGCTCTAGCTCACATACATATTTTCTCACTCAAACATTTATCACAGCTTCCCACCCAAAGCTGAAGCACGATCTGCTGGGAAATTCTCAATCCCTACCCCACAAAGGAAAGTTGCCTAGGTTGTTCTGCTGGGCTCCATACTATAACTTTCAATGGGCATAAAACACTTCTGAAGCTTTTGCCCATCTGCTCAGATTTGGTACACGTGAGTCACCTGCTGGAAACCAGATATCCCGTTCTTTTTGAACATCCCTATATGGAGGTGGAAGGGGATACATTCTTTTTCATGGAAAGAAATAAGACCTGCAAAGATCCTGGAATGGCAAATTCATTAACAATTTGTATTTTTTTTCTGTCTTCTCCTTCATCTAGGGTGTAGGGGGAGAAAGAGACACAAAGAACAAGTCATTTCTAGTTGTTTCCCTAAACTAAAAGAGCTTATACTTTGACCATATCCCTACCTATAATTGTATCATCTACTACATAATCAAAATCTTTCAATTTTAAAGTCTCCAAAAAGCACACCATTACAATAACCTTGTGTGTCTTATAGAGGGCTGATTCCCACTAAATGAAGACAATTAATTAATTAAAAAGACTCACATCCAGTATTTCTTGTGACTGCTGTTTATCTCCCATGGCATGTACAAACTTTTTTTAAAGAAATTGCGGGAAATGTCAAGACCCTTACTTGTTACAATTTAATTTTGTGCTGCTCAGGCAATTACAGTTCAATGAATGATGATTCTAACACATCCAAGTTTTCATTACTCTTTGCTTAATTTGTCAGTTAATGCCTTTGAGTTCTGCAGTTTCCCCAGCAGTCTTAACTTGCCATTAAAAACCTGTCAAGGAAACGCAACCTTCTGATTCCAGCAGGGTTTAAAGACTGCATATATCCTTTCATTGTTAAGAAAGTTAGACCTCACTCCTCAACCAAAATATTCACGGCTAGGAAAGATAGCAATAATTCTAGATTAGTGTTTTTTTAATGTAACTGCACTGTAATAAATACCAGAAATAAGAGTCCGTGCTTAAGATACTATATATCACACGAATGTTACTTTCTATCCGTGTTTCTTAGTGGTTTATGGTTACCTGATAGATGTTGGACTTTTACATTCCATTCCATGTCCCAAGCATTTATTACATTTACACGTTTATACATCTCTAATATTTTTGCAATACATTTTCCTGAATCAGCTGATGACATTTAATAGAATATTTAAAGCACAATATAAAACCTTAAATGCTTTTGCTTATTCTACTAGGGGTGAACATAGATTGGATTTCAAATTAAAACCTACGGTAGTATACTAAACATTTTTGCTTCTGCTGTGCATACTGAAATATGAGTGAATGCAATACTGCAGCATCAGTACAGACAACAAGCTTTTGTACTTAGGGGCAAGCAAGATGATTAAGGAGCTATTAATGAAGGGAAACAAAACCAGAGTGCTGGAATGTAATAGTCCATGAAATCCTTATTGGTAGAAAAGGGATCTGCAGTAAAGAAATATTAACCTAAATGCTATGGAAAACATAAAGCAAACCGGGGGGGGGGGGAGAAATGTGTTCTTTAAGCTAAAATATAAGTTCAAAATCGCTGACAATGTAAGGAAAGTCGATTTGCATACAGCAGGGCTCCATCTGCTGTGGAAAATATAAGCTGCAAGAATGATTTAATATTTAATAGAAGTAGTGGCCGTTGTTAATTATAATTTGCACATTTACAAATCAGCACTGATAGCAATACAAATTATGAAATATAAGGGTGTTCTGCTGGGTACTAGGGAAAATAAGATGACAGACAAAGTTAATGGAGTATCCCTAACCACAGCTCTGTCAGAACACATCAGAGAACTAATCCAGTTACAAAGAGCCAGCAATGGAAAATCTATTTAAAATATTAAAATGCTGTTTGGTAAAAGCTTTTTCATAGTGCATTTTACTTAAACAGTTGCTTATTGCTCATGGGTCATTAGCCATATACCCAAATGCATTCTGCAAACTGCCATTTAAAAGAATAGTAGAAATTAAAGAAGAACTATATTTCCATGGCGCTCTTTTTCCCTGATATATAGAAAGTGTTTGCTGATGTCTAGTGTAGATATGGCAAACCTGGCATATGGTCACACGAGAAGCAGGTAGCTGTGGAATTAAGCACTGGGCTTCACCTACACTGAGCTGTGCCATCTCACACTTCTCCCTCTAGACCTGATCTTATTCCCATTTATATTACATGCTAATCGTGATGATACAAGGAGACTCTTATTTAGTAGGAAGAGAGAAATTATCATTGATTTTTTTCATTAATCTTCTATTCCACCCAATTTCTTTCATCATTGTATAATATGGATTAGCAGAGGAAGCATTGAGTTCACAGTGTTCGGATGGTAACTTTCTCCCCCTCTAACTGGTGCACACTGCTAATTTTAGCCTCTGGATTCTCTAATTTATGGAGCCGGTTCTATATGCTACCTCCTTCAATTTACTGTGATTAGGGAACCTCTGCTCCAGGGCTCTTATTGTTAATACATGCCAAGGGTATTATTGCATCTTTGAAAAAAAAATATGAAGAACAATGACAGTACCAAACATTCACCTGAAAATATGTAAGGCCTAAGTGAACCAATTTAGTGCAGATCACACTTAAATGTGAAATTGGTTATTATCAAATTATATCAGGATATATTGGCACTTATTCATTTCAATTCAATGTAGACCATAAAGCTATGGGTAGCAGCAAAGGTCAAATCTGTCAGTCTTTGCATCAAAACTGTTCAGGAGATGTTTATTTTAACCATCTTAAAAATGAATTGGAGTATTTTAGACAGTGCGCCCATTGGCTCTTATTGTTCTAATTTTAGTGATTCTGTCTTTATTTTACTTTATCGACTCCTCTAGTAATCCTACCTTTCAAAATTATTTCATATATCTATAATTCTGTTTGTTCTTGGATCTGGTCAATGCATTTTTCTTCGCGTGGTACATCTAGCATGTGTGTTCATAGTTATAACCCAGTACTGAGTCCATGAGATACAGTACCATTAATTTGAGACCAAAGAGGTTACTTGTGAGTTAAAACCAAAGAAAAAGCATTGGAAACATCTGTGTGCTAGAATGGAAGTCCATCAGAGAGGATCTGTTTTCAACAGGATTTTAGGAAGGAAAGCACATGCATGCACACGCACACGCACACACAATGGTTTTTCATGAGAATCATCTCACAGACCTGCTATCATTCAGTTCACTTTCCAATGCACATTTTCTTTGCATCTGGAGACATGCACAGCATTGGCATTGTTCCCACATCTACCTAAGAGCATCTACATAATTCTTTCTGTAATGTGGTACCAGTGAAGCATTGAAGATTCCCACCAAACACATACATTCCCAACACAACATAGAGTCATAACAAAAAGTTTACACGAGAACCTTAGTGTGGCTGTGAAGACTACTTTGTTATGTGTGCATGAATGAACACATGAGAAAAGCAAATCACAGAATTAACCTCCTCCCAAGCCTTACTGTCCTAAAATACTAGTTATACAACATGAAATAAGTAAAAGAGAAAATGCTATATGATCAAAGAACAAGAGATTGTAAAAAAATAACCAGTCAGAAATTGTACATACATACACCAAATGTTCTGAAACAATACCACATTGATTTTTGAAAATATGTGGGAGTTCAATTTTTAATAATAGACTAGATATTTTGAACAAGCCTTGAAAACAGCCAATAACTGTGGTGATATATTTTGGACAACATATGTGAATTCATGGAAACTACAAGAAAGCACATAACAATGAATTCAGACTTCAGAAGTCAATGAACCAGAGGAACCACACACTTTCATAGGCTTTCCCTGATGGGCGATTGATAATTTCCAGAACAAAAAGCTGAAAGGCTGAGAACCGCGCAGAACCTTTCACAGGCTGATGGTACCAGATGGAGAGAAACCCACAGCCAGAAGCGCCTAAAAGGTAGTGACTGGCAATTCCCCTAAGCTTTAGAATAACAATAAACAAAGCATAAAACGAGTTTTAAGTGTGATTCCTGTGTGGATCACAGCAAACTTTGATAGATGCCCCTTAACTACAAGTTAAGAGTAAAAATAAAATTTTTGATGCAATAGGACATTTCTCTAAGGCCCAAATTGCCTTTAATACTTTCATAAGCAGTGATCCAACTCAGCAAAAAAAAAAAAATAATAATAATCAGGATATAAGCAAACAATAAAATGCTGTCAGAGTCTAAAAGAAATAACAGATCCTCTCAGGGGGAGGTGATGAAAGAGCAGGCCAATCAGTTCATGTCAGAGACAGTCCCTCTTCCCATTACTATGGAACCCACTTGGACACTGAACTGTCATGAGCTACATCTATGTGTGGGTTCTAGGTTATCTCCATGCATGGTCCTTAGTTGGAATATCAGTCTCAGGGAAGACCCCTGTGCTCAGATTTTTTGGTTCTGTTGTTCTCCTTGTGGGGCTTCTGTCCTCTCCAGATCGTATTATTTCTCACTTCTTTCATAAGATTCCCTGCACTCTGCACAAAGTTTGGCCATAAGTCTTAGCATCTGCTTTGATAGTCTGCAGGGCAGAGCTTTTCAGAGGCCTTCTGTGGCAGGTTCCTAACTTATTCCCTGTTTTCTCCTTCTGATGCCCAACCTCTTTGTCTTTCTGGATGGGGATTGAAAATTTTAGCCAGAGTCCTCCCTCTTGATTAGTTTCTTTAGGTGTACAGATTTTAGTAGGTTTATCCTATATTATATATCTATATGAGTGAGTATATACCCTGTGCATCTTTCTGCTTCTGGAATAGCTCACTCAGGATGTTCTTTTACAGTTCCAACCATTTACCTGCAAATTTCATGATTTCCTTGTTTTTTTATTGCTGAATAGTATTCCATTGTGTAGATGTACCATACTTTCTGTATCCATTCCTCAGTTGAGGGGCATCTGGGCTGTTTCCAGCATCTGGCTATTACAAATAAATCTGCTACAGACATGGTTGAACAAATATCCTTATTGTGTATTCAAGCCTCTTTTGGATATATGCCTAGAAGTGGTATAGCTGACTCTTGAGGAAGCGCTATTCCTAATTGTCTGAGAAAGCGCCAGATTGATTTCCAGAGTGGTTGTACAAGTTTACATTCCTACCAGCAGTGGAGGAGGGTTCCCCTTTCTCCACAACCTCTCCAGCCTTACCAGGCCACAGAGGAAGACAATGCAGCCACTCTTGATGAGACCTAACAGACTAGGATCAGAAGGAAGGAAAAGAAGACCTTCCCTACCAGTGGACTTGGGGAGGGGCATGGGTGAAGAAGGGGGAGGAAGGGAGGGATTAGGACCTTAGGAGGGAGGGAACTATAGGGGGGATACAAAGTAAATAAAGTGTAATTATTAAAAAATGTTTTAAAAAAAGAAAACAAACAAACAAAAACTCCAAAAAAAGAAAAAGAAGTAACAGATCATAGAAATATATGAACAGGGAATTTAGGCAGCACATTTTCTTATCTCTGAGATACATTACTACATGATCCTATTCATGAACATAATACATTTGTAATTTAATGAAATTTTGAGAAAAAAACTAAAAACCACACAACTGGGAAGTTCTGGAACTAATAAATATTATAGACAGAGTTAAGAAGTTCTTGACTAGGCCAGGGGATGGCAGATCTCTCCTTTAAACTTAACAACCTGGGACACAGAGGCAGGCAGATCTCCATAAATTCAAGGGCAACCTGGTCTGCATAGCAAGTTCTAGCCTATCCAGGGTTACATAGTGAGACCCTGCCTGTCTCTAATAATAATTATTATTATTATATATTCTTATTTATTTATTATAAATAAATAAAATATTATAAAG
Organism: Psammomys obesus; assembly: GCF_907164565.1. Taxonomy (NCBI): domain Eukaryota; kingdom Metazoa; phylum Chordata; class Mammalia; order Rodentia; family Muridae; genus Psammomys; species Psammomys obesus. The sequence goes on from NW_026592548.1 coordinate 17,278,050, forward strand.
TTACATAATATTTTTATTATTTTCCATGGCTAAAATTTATTGCAAAACAAACATAACTAAAAAATCCTTAATAATTTTGAATATAGACATCTTAAAGATATATTAAAAGATGTATCAACATGTTGACAGAAATATCAATAGATGGGTTAAAAAAATATGCAGGATAGAGTACAGGGAGGAAATAAGAGCAGAAGCAAAACAGAAAAGAAAATAAGAAACATAGCAACTTCAATTAAATGTTTTAATGTAGCTTGGGCCTTTGTTATGCGGTAAGATCCCTCCAATAGACAAGACTCTTAGTGTTAGGAGAACACCGACCCACCCGCAAAAACTTCTATCCAAAACCTAACCTGCCTACAAGATCTGTCCCTAGAACGGATAGTCAGAGATTGAGGGAATGTCCAACCAATGCCTGGCCCAACCCAAGACCCCACCGCAGCCTCTGACACTGTTAATGACACTCTGTTATGCTTGCAGACAGGAGCCTATCAGAATTGTCCTCTGAGAGGCTCCACCCAACAAGGGTTCAAAACAGAAGCCAAGACTCACAGCCTAACACAGGGCAAAGCATAGGGAGACTAGTGGAAAAGTGAGGAGAAGGATAAAAGGACCTAGAGGTGACAAGAAGACCAATAGAGCCAACGAACCAGGACCCAGAGGCCCCGTGGAGTCTGAAGCACAAACCAAAAACCATGCATGTCCCCCACACAGAAGTAACCAATAGACAGCTCAGGCTTCATGTAGGTTCACTAGTAAGGAGTACAGGGATATGATATCTCTGACATGGACTCTGCTGCCTGCCTTTTGATCACTTCTCCATGATCGACTGTCTTACCAGGACACAGGGGAAGAAGAGGAACACAGTCCTCATGAAACTTGATGGGTTGGGGTGAGTGGGAGGGGGATCTCTTTTTCTGAGGAATAGGGGAGGGAGAGGGAGCATGGGACTGGGAGAAGAAGGGGGGGTTATGACAGGGATGTGAAGTGGATAAATAAATTAATTTTTTAAAAGTTTTAACCTAAATGTCTTAAAGCCCAGAAAAGAGAAAGAAAAGAGCAGAACTGTAATTTGAGATAATGATGCGGAAAAAAAAAATTGAAACCTGTGGAGAGACAGACACATTTTCAAGAAGTGCAATAAACTTTAAGCAATGAAACATTAAATATACCAAATATAATTATACCATGTATCATAAGAAAAAAGTTAGTCTTCAAGTGACCTCAGTGAGACTGACTAGTGGCTTCTCCATGAAAATGAAAATGTCATAAGATGATGAGATAATCTTATAAAGTCTGGAAAATAAACAGTACCATAAAATGTTATAGCTATTTAAAACAGTACTCAAAAATAAAAACCAAAACATAATGCTTTTCAGACAAAACTTACTTTAGGCCAGAACTACCTATAACACAGCTAGTATAATTTAAACTCCTAAATTAATTGAGAAATATACTATGTTAATGGATAGGATCACTTAATAATTAAGAAAACAGTTCTCAAAATTTATCTCAGAGATAATAAAACTTACTCACAGTCCAAGTCAAATGTTTGGAAAGTTTAATAAATTAATTGTAAAATAAATATAAGCCAAATACTGAGAAATGACTAAGATGTGCCCCCTCCCAAAAAAAGAATTCACCCTACCAAAAATCACAAAGAGATAAAGTGAAAAGCTACTCGTATGCCAAAAAATCATAGGATCCTAATGTTGAAAGAAAAGGTAAATCACCAAAATCAGGTTACAGAACTGTGCTCCAGTATTATAATTTCAAAAATATTTAAAAATTATATATAATTGTGCTGCACTTTGATTCTTCAAAAACTTACAGAGCTAGGCATAACAGACAGGCAGATGTACCTTATAAATTTAATGTTTATCCGTCATTTCACTTTCCAGGGTTGCATGTGACCGATCATGGCTCAAACATATTCAGTAGAAATTTCAAAATAATTCATGTTTCTAAATTATGTGCTGTTCTAAATAGTGCAATAAAGTCATATATCAATTCATTCTTTCTATCCCCCCAAAATAAATTATCCTTTGCCAGTGGAGTATCCAAGGATACGTGCTATCTGTCTTTAGTCACATAGACACTGTCTTGTTTGTCAGAGGTACTGCTATAGTATCACATAATTAATTATATTTGACTAATACAGCATTTTACTTAACAGTGACCCCAAAATAATTTAACAGTAACTTTGCCAGTATGATTACAGTATATTCTTGTAGTCCTGTAGTCGTTATAAATGCTTTATTGTGTTTGGTTATTTGCCTCTCTGTGCATAATTTATAAATTCAACTTAATCATAGATATGCATAGATACGGAAAAAAAACTAGGTATGCTTAGAATACAGAGCTACCCACAGTTCCAAACATTCACTGTGGTTCTTGGAAAAATCACCCACAAATAAGGAGTAACAGCTGCTTACATTCCATATACCTGATATCATACATGCATACAAGTATATAAAACAAATACGTAAGAAAAAACAGCAGACTCAGAGTTGTAGCCATATTTTGCCCAAAGAGAAATAGATGAAATTGAGGAAAGTAGAAATGATCACATCAGGTGATGATTCGGATTATTTTATCATTATGGCTTATAATGTGAATGAACCTATCACATGTTCTCTTGCACATCAAATGTTGCATATTAAAAACACCTAAGACTCATCAGGAGGAAAAGGAAAACAAATCCAACTGCAACAGAATCCTGTTTAAGAAATGTCAAAAGCAGGGTGGCAAGATGGCTCAACAGACAATGATCCCAAAGTCAAACATGATGACCCGAGTTCTCTGGAACCAACATGGTAGAAGGAGAAAACTCCTGCAAGTTGTCCTCTGACCTCCACTTGAGTGCTATGGCATTCATATGCCAACACATACACAGAGAGAGAGAGAGAGAGAGACAGACAGACAGACAGACAGAAACAGAGACAGAGTCAGACAGAGAGCAAGAGTAAATAAATGTTAGCATTTTTTAAATGTCTAAGGGTTACTGGTGTAGCTCAGTGGTAGAGTGTTTGCCCAGCAAGCATAATGGCCTGGGTTTTATCACCAGCACTGAATAAAAATAAATTAAGAATAAAGTAAGTAGAAATTTTATATTTTCCTGCCATCTTGGTTGCTGCATTCCTCTAACTTCATGATGTTTTTCACTGGCTTGGTTTAGCAAGCAGGTCTCTGGAAACAGGAGCATCGCTGTAGAATGAATGTCTTCCTGGACTAAGAAAAAGATAATAGGAAAGCCTGATCAATGCCCCCAAATATGACATTATTTGGAAATAGATCTTTAAAGAATTAATCAAGCCAAAATGAGGTCATTTGGGGAGACTTTAATTCAGCACAATAGGCATGTGCATACAAGAGAAAAATTAACCGTTATATGTTATTTCATTACATGTTTTATGTACATATTAAGAGAACCCACAGTAGCCCACAGCTATATATAATAATTATTATTGTTAGGCGATCATGTCACGGACATGCACCAGAGAAGACAGTATAAAGAGACAGAAAACCTGGAGTTTTCCTGTTGAAGCTCAGACAGATCAGTGGAACAGACTCTTTCTCTTCAGGATTTGGAAGAGATAGGCACGCACCACACACACACACACACACACACACACACACACACACACGCACGCACGCACGCACGCACACACACACACACACAAACAAACAAACAAACACACTGGATTTGAATTTGAGCCTTCAGAACTAAACAGACAACCCACTTCGGCTATTCTTGACCACTCTGTTTTTGGTACCTTGTCAGTGAAGCCCTAGTACACCCATGCAATCATTCTTAATATTTTAAAATCATGTGCTAACCCCAATACTTTGCACTTCTAACCTCACAGTAAAACACCTGACAGAGTACCAAATTCTTCCCAAACTGCCTAAAACACATTCTGAGTTATTTAAAATGTGACGTGGATGCTGGTACATGACTATTATATGAAGTCAAAAAATACATTTGTTAGAGTTGGGATCTCTAGTGTCACATCTGATGAAGACCTGAAAAACTATGTGTTTCAGTAAAGATGCCAGCCTACGTGTAGCCACCTCAGTGTTTGCTGGCATTGTGGGGATGGCATCCAGTCCCTGGGGTTCTATCGGTGAGCTTCCAGCAGACACTATTCTGAATGACTCAGTGCTAATGTAGTAATTTAGCATATTTCTGCATGCCAAATAATAGATTATAAAAATGGTGTCATTTGAACTCCAAATTGATTTAGCCAATGGCAAACAAGTTGGTTTTGATTTTTTCCTTCCATTTATAAACAAACAAACAAACAAACAAAAAAACAATTGTAACGTATAGGATAGTGAAGAGCATTGAAATTTACCTGTTTAATGGAATGTAATAAGTCAAGCATTTTTTTTAGACTGACAAAATGAGTCACAATTTTTAATATATTGTGGCTGGAGTTAATGAAAAATTTCAGCTGAACTGAAAGAATGAGCCCACCAAAACAGAACAACGGCAAAAGGATCACCTTTAAATTCAGGGCAATCTCAATGAATGAATCTCAGCAAATACTTGCTTTCTTATCTGAAATAAAGGGTGAAAGCAATTTTTAAAAACACACAAAATATCAAACCTTTTGAAAAATGACAGACTTGATGTCTATGTGTATATGGCCTCAATCTTCTTATCTGTTAAGTAAGGCCTCAGCTCCACTGGTTTCCCAAGGTAGCTGTGAAGGCAAATTAATTACTTAAAAAGTACTTAGAAATATAGAGTTCCTATGCATGCTGAGCATTGGGTTTCGTGAAATAAAATGCCTTACCTAGTTTGTTTTCTGTTGCTGTAGGAGAGAAAAAACATTTATTTAAGCTAAGTTAGGAAGGAAAGCATTTCTTTAATTTACAATTCATGGTCTACCATCAAGGGAAGCCAAGACAGGAACTCAGGGCAGGGTCTTGAAGCAGAAACCATGAAGAAATGCCATTTACTGGCTTCCTTTAGGTTCATGTTCAACTACTTTTCTTATATAATATAGCCCAGACCTACTTGTCTAGGGATGGTAGACTCAAAATGGGCTGGGTCCTTCCTACATTGATTAGTCTCAAACATACTACTGGCCATGTGATGGAGAAAATTCTTCAGTTGATGTTTCTTCTTCTTAAACATGTCAGCTTGACAACCAAGGCAAATTATCCCTAACAATTAAGTATTTTCTTAATTATTTCCACACTGGACAATATTACAACTTTTTCGGAAGCATGCATGATATATATTATCGATTCTCTTTTCACTTTTGGTACAAAATTAAGTAATTAATTCTACTTGCAGAGTAAGTAGATGTTTTGTTTATTTTCTTTAAAGATCTCAAATATCTACAAAATCAGTTTTGTACTCTTTGGATAGCATTTATTTTTTATGATACATTAAGAATAGTCAAGATTCTTCCCCATCACATCTCTTCATGTTATTATTCCTGTAATCAATATTTTGTGAAATTCATTCACTAAGAGAGGATGAGGACTGTGGACTGCCGGGTGGCTCCGTCCATGTGAGGACTTGAGTTTGAACCCTCAGAACCAAGGCAAAGGTGAGCACAGCTGGTCCACGCCTGCAATCCTAGCACTGGGGATGCAGGGATAGGAGGATCCCTGGTGCTCCCTGGCCAGCCAGCCTAGCTAAATCCATGAACTCCAGATTCCTCAGAGACACTGTCTCAGAACATAAGATGAGGAGAGATTGTGGATGACATCCACCTTTGGCCTCTGGCCTCCACACACATCCGTACAAATGTGTTCTAGTGCCACATGCAAACATTCACCTATCTACAGTAATGGAAATAATAATAATAATAATAATAATAATAATAATAATAATAATAATAATAATGCTGTATTTAGCCCTGGCATGGGAAGAAAGCCCATAGCTTGTCTCATCTAACCGACTCTGCACCTGTGGAGAATGTCCTTCAGTGACATCTCTGACTGTGACCATCTAGCTAGACTTTGAACACTCTCTTGAAAGTATATCAGTGTGGGCAGGGTTACTCCAGCTGTTTATAAAATAGCAAATTGGAAATTCTTTCTCCTGTGGGAGTCCAAATTTGCTGCCCTGGATTTCTAGCCATCCATTGTATTTCTTCCCTGAAGCAATAGTGAATGAACCCATTCACATCTTCACATGATCTAGAAATTGGGGGTATCTGTTCACATTTTTCAGTCTCTTCTGTGTAGTTTCTGGAGCACCCCTTTTAGTACACTCAATCAATCTCCACTTCTCTTGAGGAACTCCAAGCCTAAAGCACACAGGACTGAAGCTCCATTTGCCTTTCATGTGATTCTGCAAAGGGTGTTTTCAGGAAGATGGCTCTCTGCATAGTCTCTTTTCATGTATTAGGGAAACATCTTTTTTTTCTTCTTTTTTTAATTTAATTTTATTTTTATTTTATTTTTCTTTATTAATTACACTTTACTCACTTTGCATCCCCCTCGTGGTTCCCTCCCTCCTCCCGTCCCAATCCCTCCCTTCCTCCACCCTCTACCTGCATGCCCCTCCCCAAGTCCACTGATAGGGGAGGTCTTCTTTTCTTTCCTTCTGATCCTAGTCAATTAGGTCTCATCAGGAGTGGCTGCATTGTCTTCTTCTGTGGCCTGGTAATGCTGCTTCCCCCTCAGGGGAGGTAATTAAAGAGCAGGCCAATCAGTTCATGTCAGAGACAGTTTTTAAAAGTTGTGTTTTTTTTAATTACATTTATATACTCTTTCTTCACACACATCAGAAGAGAAAATCAGGCTCCATTACAGATGGTTGTGAGCCACCATGTGGTTGCTGGGAATTGAACTCAGGACCTCTGGAAGAATAGTCAGTACTCTTAACCACTGAATCATCTCTCCAGCCCAAAACTCTTAATTGGCTTTTAGCACTGGTATCAGAAAGCGGGAGAATGTGGAAAGAAAAATGAAGAAAGACAGGGTGAAAAGTCCCACCTATTAATTAACTTAAGCTGTAAGCTCTGAAAAACAAACATTTACACACACTCACCGTTTATCTCCCTCAGCACTCATCCCAACATTGAACCCACAGACAGAAGTCTGTTATTTCACATAAGGACTAAGAACAAACCTTTAGAGGCCTGGAGAATAGAGGTGCTTTTATTTGTGGACTGGTATAAGTGGACCAAGGGTATTGTAAGTAAAAGTTGAATGAATAGTAAGCATGTACTCAGAGGCTGAGCACACACGAGCTGTGAAATAGCTCTCCAGGTGCCCAGTGAAGGTTCTGACGAAATCGAGAGGATATTGAACCAATCTGTGAGATAGTCAGTGGCTGACACACAGAAAAAGGGAAAGGTTGCATGGGCAGATTGATTACCTAGCAGGCTCTCTACCTGGTGAATGAAAAGAAGTATTAATGAGGCCAAAGTAGAAGGAAACCTTTGTTCCGGAGTTAAGGTTGGGGAGAAAGGTCAATGAAGGGAGTGAGGTGAACCTCAGGGACAGTCAATTATAGGTCACAGTAAATCAATTACTGCTCCATCTGAGCACGTCCAACCAGAAACCCGGTGTCAGCTCCATCTCCCTTTCTTTTCTCCTCCATCTCTTGTGGCTCCTAAGACCATCAATTCTAATCCTGAAGTCAGTTTTCAGCAGTCTATTCATATTGTTCACGAATTAGCAGACCTTTATCATCTCTTACCTGAAAATTGGTAATGATATTTCAATTAATCTCTATACCTTATAAACTTATTCTCTTAACTTTTATAAGAATTTCTTTTAAATCACAAACCTGGCCACATTTTTTTTAGATAAAGACTTTTGATCAATGCTGTTATCTGCTAAAGTTCTCTACTCATGGAATTCAATCTCTTTCATTATCAGATCTCAAGATACTTTTCTAGAATCTCTCTTCCATCAACCCACCACCCAACTCACACTTTACTTCAGTCGCAAGTGGCTTCCTCAGAGGCAGTACTGGCTAGTTGTATGTCAACATGACATAAATTGGAGAGTCCTTTGAGAAGTGCAAGGCCTCACTTGAGAAAATGCTCCAAACACAGTGGTCGGTGGGCCAGCCTGCGGGACATTTTTCAATTAATGATTAATGAGGACAGGCCCAGCTCCCTGTGGATATAGTGTCACCCACCTCTAGGCAGGTGGTCCTAGATGGTATAAGAAAGCAGGCTGAACAAACCGTGGAAAAAGTCCACAGTGGCTTTAAGGATCACTCTTCCATGCCTTCTGCTTCAGTTCCTGCCTCCAGTATTCTGCCTTGAGATCTTACCCTGAACTCTTCCAGTGGGAGGGTGACATGAGTATCATCTGATGAAGTGAACTCTTTCTTCCCCAAGCTGCTTTCAGTCGTGCTGTTTTACCACAACAGAAACCCGACTAAGCCAGTTGCTATAAGTTTTTGCTTAGGTTGTTCCCTCTGCCTGCAAAGTTCTTTGTCGCTCTACTGGATACATTTCTAAAGAACCACATTAAAATGTCAAATCATTCCCCAATAATTTTCACTCCCTCAGTTTCTCTATGAATTATTTCTTCCATTTCTGTATGTCCTGTTCTGTCACATATTCCATTTTGTACCTATGAACTGTGCAAGCCTTCCTCTTGATATGTCCATAGGTTTCCAACTGATACTGAATGAATGAATAGATGGATGGATGGATGGATGGATGGATCAAAAATCAGATGAAGCTTAGAAGGTGATAAGTACTCTCTTGATGATTATGTTTAGTTACTCTTACAGTTAGGCCTATAAGTCTCTAAAATATTACAACTTACTTAATTCAGACATGCGTAAAATTATAAATTTTACAATGATATGTTTTTATAATTTGTCACCAATAACCTTCGACACTCAAAAAATCAAAAATTCTGGAAATATTAATATTAAATTTCGCCACTTGAACACATTTGTTTTAGACTCTGTTCTAGGCATTGGAATTCCTTAGGAAGTGGAATAGCCAAGGTACTCTTATAAAGTTGATATTCTAGTGACAGTTAAATGGGCAGGCAATAGAAAATGAACAAATAACCTTAGTGGTGTTGCTAAATAGAATGGAATAATATGCTGGCCAGACATATTGTGAAGAAAAAGGGATGGAGCTGATATTTCAAATGAAACCTGAATGAAGTAAAAGCTGCCAGCAAGCACAGTGACTGAAGACCTCGTGTTTCAAGGTCAGGTTACTATGGTTGATGCCCAGCAGAAATGGTGTCCAGGAATGCTATTAGGAAACTAGACTGGGAAGTGAGAAGGGGCTTCACCCTATACAACCTGATAAGCCAGGAAGAGAATAAAGTTTATCTATAATAGAATGGACAGCTGGGATTTCATGGTAGACCATTATGTTTTTGGTAAAACAAACTGTGTAAAGCATCTTCTACATGATCTCTGATGTCTGTCCCCACCAACTTGATTCCAGGTTTCCTATCTTGCCTGGTTAATCACAGTAAGTTCTGCACTCATTTCATTGGTTGACACTGCTATACCTGCCTTGGTCTCTGTTATTGTCTGGTCTGTTTTCTGCCTAGAAAACAAATGGGATCACATTGTTCTCTGTTTACAATCCTGTGAGCTGTACACACGGTCACCAAATTTTCAGTTACCCTTTTTAGGTGAACTAGGTGACAGATTCAAAGACAAACATTCTCTTGGATATTGATAGATTTTGAAGCTACCACATATAGAAAAGTTAAAGACCAATGTGTTTTAGGTTTTATGCAATAATGTCAAATATCTCTCAAAATATAAAAATAATTACATTGAAGAAGATGATGGGCTGAAATTTGTCTACATTTATTTAGCTATTGTTATATTTATAAAATGATACTGTTTGTCTAAGCCCTGATATTGTAAGTTCATCACTAACAACAGAAATATCTTACATGCCTGTATCTACAATATGCATTTAGACACAGACTCAAGCCTCCCAGAAGCTCAGTGTCATTCCATGAATTCCTGCTGTTTTGCAGGTTTCCTTTTAAGTATCCTTAAATGTTTTGTTCCTTTTTAATTATATTACTTAATACTGATATTTACTTTTAAGATACTCTAAAACTGTTTTCTGTATGTAAGACCTGTATGAATTGCTAGATATTTCATTTTATTAACATTGTCTTTGAGGGAGCTGATGTTTTTAGTTTTGAGGCTGTTCATAAAAGTTTTAAGTTTATGTATTCAGTAACTTAAGAAATGTTTTCCTATCTCAGGAGTCCAGATTCTCTATTATGCTTTCCTCTGGATGCCTTGCTATACTTGCTTTTATATTAGATGGGTAAGTTCAAGTTTTTTTTTATTTGTATTTCTTTTCTTCTCCTAATTTGTAGCTAATTTCCCTTTTTAACTTCTAGCTTTTAGGATGGGGTTGCAATCGTTTCTTTTAAAATCTTTCTTCTTTTATAAAACACACACTCTGAGCTCTCCAGTACCCTGTGGGGGCCATTGTAGGGACTGAAGTTTTACTTCTCATCTGTGTTTGAACTGAAAACCTGCCTATGGCCATCTAATGGTCATTTAGCTCAAGGTATTGCCCAGATTTTCTTTTTCTTATTTAGCTGACCGCTAGATGGTTTACATGTTTAATTTAAATGTCATTTTATATTGTATCTAATTTAATTTGATTATTGTCATTAAGCACTCTATGTGATCTTAGTTGATTAAAATATGTGAGGTCTTGTTTCATAAGAAATAATATAGCCTAGCATTGCTCTCTACACGGCTTTGCATGGTACTTCATCATTGGCTTTGGTATTCAGGAAATGTCCGTGAAATTGGCTTGATTAATACTGTGATGATGTTTTTCAAAAATTTTGCATTATTGACTTTCTGTCTATCTGTTCATCATTTGCTGAGCAAAAAAAAAAAAAGCTGATATTAACCATTATTATTGTCAATATTTTATTTTATTTTTTATTTAGGTCCTGCCACATTGCTCTGTGTAATTTGAAATTGTCATTATGAGTATATGCATATGAGTTTTCTATCTACTTAATGAAGTAACTCTTCATAATGCCTCTTATCTTGGTCTATTTTCTGTTATTATGACCTAATTCTGGGGACTGTACAGTTTCCAAAACAAAACAAGACATATTTCTTACAGTACTGGAGTACTGCCATCACAGCCATCAGATGGCCAAATACCAAGGTAACGAAGTAGAAGAAAGCTTGGGCAGAGCAAGCCTACAAGAGAGAGCTCACTTTTGTAACCACTCCAAAAATACCTGTTTGTCAACTTACTCACCTAAGTACCACCAACACGTGAACCTAGAGAATAGGTGTCAACTCATGAAGTTTGTGGAGTACACCAACACCAGCATTTCTCCAAAGCTCCCCTACCTTCTCACCGTACTGAAGAAGACCCCAATTTCTGTTCATGTTTGCAAATGATTTATAAACTCCATAGGGTGTCTTTTTGCATCAAGGTAGATATAGCACATCTATGTACATTAAAGTTTTTTATCTGGTTAGATTTGGGTCTGCCATTTGCCACTAATCTCTTATACCTGTCTTTGCTTCCTTTTTGCTTTATTTTGTTATTCATCCTTATAAAAAGTTGACTTTTCTTTTTAGTAATAAACCATCCTCTTTGAGCTTGTTAACTATATACCTCTTGATTTTATTGTTCTGGTTGTTCTAAAGTTTACAGTATCATTAAATTATCTCAATCTACTTGCAAATGATTGTAGAACTTCATGCGTAATTTCAGGACCACACACATGCATTTTTCTATTCCTTCCAACCTTTGTCATTTCACATTTTACTTCTAATTTGTTTCCAACTCCCCAAGACATTGATTCTTAAAGAAGTTTAATGAAAGAAATGTTTAATATTTACCTATAGTAAATACCTAGTTACCTATTGTCCCAATACTCATTGTGCCTTTATGAAAATTTGAATTTCCACCAAATATTTTTTTCTTTCAATTGAAAATTTTCTCTTTAGTATTTCTTGCCAAGATGTGATCTAACAAAAATAGTTTGTTTTTTTTTTGTTTTCTTAAAATGTCCTTATTTCATTTTTATTTTTTAAATACTTATACCAAAAAAAAAAACTTATGCCAATGGTTTTTTTGTTTTGGTTTTATGTTGTTTGTTTCTCTCCCAACTCTGTAGAAGCATTGTTCTTGTCTCTGGTCATTCACATCTTTGTTTGTCTATGGTGACATGTCCTTTCTTTATCCGGCTATTCACATGTTTCGTTCTTTATACTTGATTTTCAGTAATTTTATTATATTGTGTAAATTTTCTTCCATGTTTATTATGCTTATATTTTGTTAAGTTTCTGGATTCTGTCAATTTATTTAATTTTTCTCAAATCTGGAATTTTTTTCAGCCATTACTGATACAAGTATTATTTTGCCCATCCCTCCATACTTTCTAGGACTGATATCAAATGTTTTTAAATTTTATTTAAGAGTGAGTCCAAATCTGTAGCACTCCATTTATTTTTTTCTAAACTTTTTTTTCCTTATGTGTTTTAGTTTGGATATGTTCTATTTTTCTACCTTCAATATGACTGAGTGTCTTTAAGTATTCTGTTCTCCAGTGCACCAAGAAAGTATTCTCTTTTGCATGTTGTAATTTTCATCTCAAGAACATGCATTTGCTCTTTAAAATAATTTGTTTCTTATTTAATTTATGTTTCCTTTAAACTGCTAGCATGCTTATAGTAAACATTTAAGCTTATATTCTGATTTCATTATCTTTCCCATTTTGTGGATATGTTTCCCTTGTTTATTTTGACTTATGTTTTCATTCTTTTTCAAGTATCATACAAGTTTTGTTTGGACCTTGACATTGTGAATGGCTTGTTATTCAGCACCTGGATTCTATTTTCCTTTTGCCATTGCTAGTTTTGACCTGGCTGAGACCTTACCACAAGATGAACCTCATTCTTTGGGGGCCTTTTGTGTTTGTTGCCCATGAAGGTTTGGTTGGTCCCGACTCAGAGGTTTTGGTGTTTAACTCTAAGACTTATGCTTTCCTCAGTCTTTATCAAAGATTCTAAGCAGTCTTCAGGATGCTATTCTAGCTTGGTTAGTTTCATTTGACTCCCTATGTGAGCCCCATAATCTTTTGATGTACAGTTCTTCATTAACGGCCCTTTTTGTGTGATTGCTCTTTGCCAAACTCTGTCAAGTCTTAAAGGTCCATAGAACTTATTCAACTAAATTTTCAATAGAACCCCAAGCCATCTTTGAAAATTCCTTCTCTGGGTAGCTCTTCACTCTTTTTTTTTTTTTATTAAGTCTGTATCCCAGCTGTATCCCGCTCCCTCATTCCCTCCCAATCCCTTCCTCCCTCCCTCATCTCCTCCCTGCCTCTTTCCAAGTCCACTGAGTGGGGAGGACCTCCTCCCCTTGCATCTGATCCTGTTTTATTAGGTATCTTCAGGAAGCTCTTCACTCTTAATACTAATCTTCCAAATTCTGCCAGCCTCAGTTTCCCTAAAGTCTAACATCTGTGTCCTTAATTCAGCAAGACCATAAGGGTTATCTTGATTTCCTTCCCCTTTACTGGGGTTGAGAAAAAATTTCTAAGGAGAAATAATAATAATAATAATAATAATAATAATAATAATAATAATAATAAAATCAGGCTTGCCTTCCTCACTAATTTTTATGGAACCTACAGTGCCTCCTGCATCTAATATCTGAGAGCAGTTAGCTCCAGCATAGGTTGGAGCTAATGTTCATCAACAGACAAAAGTGATACAGTTCTAGAATCAGCCATCTTATAACACAAAAATGACCCTGAATCCCCAGAATAAATAATACTCTATCCCTCAGTGTGACAGTCATCAGCCTCCCTGCCACACCTGACCAGCTTCTCTCAGACCCAGTGAACGGAGTACTGGTGAGCAGGGAAGATGGTTTAACAGAGGTAAACGCAACTAATTATGGTTTTTCCTTTAAGTGTAACAGGGCTCACCATGAACTGTAAATACAAACACTTTTGTACGAATCCAAGCACTGTGTTAAGAGCAACACTTAATTCAAAAGTAAAAACCCCGTCCTGAAACAGGCCACTTGATTCTCGGAGCCTCACTTCAAGAAACAGCTCCAGCCCTTTCCCCAGGCACCCTCATCGGTACCACGTGTCGGCCTCCATTAGCTCACTTCAGTTCCAGAATGCACAGCCCTTTGCTCCCTGCCATATGTTCAAATGTGCCACGGCTTCTCAGAGAGCTGCCTCTCCGATGTTTAACCCCTTTTCTGCAAGTCAGTCCCCGTTAATCTTCGATAACCCCGCCACCTTGAATTTAATAACTCACGTAGCATTAAAACATTTACTAAATGCTTCCTACTCACCTCTGAAGTTGCTTTATGCATGTGGAATCACTTAAACCTTACAGTAACATTTTATCCAGACTTTATAGATGAGACAATAGTGAAAGAAACTGGAGCTAGAGAGAGCTCATTGTTTAAGGCATTGGCAGCTATTGCTGGGGACCCATGTTCAGTTCCCATTACCCACATGGTGGCTAAAGCTGTTCTTAACTCCAATTCCAGGACTAGTACCTTCTTCTGATCTACACAGGCACAAGGCATACATGCGTGCCCATGCGTGCAGGCAAAACACCTAAAATAAAAGTAAACAGTTCTTTAAGAGGACGTAAATACTTCCTTGAGATTATTCAGTTGTTAATAAAAAAGCATAAATATAACCTCAGATTTACATGTCTCTAAATGATGCACTTGTAAGTTTGAATATGCCTTATATTACAATTATCTGAAAAATCTAAATACTTTTCACACTAAATTAGAAATCCTGAGGATAAAACATAGTTAACAGACCCTGAAAACTTACAAATGATACAATTTTCAGACATATTTGAGAATCAATGTACAATACTGTACTTTTCCCACATAAATTTGTTACTAGTTGATGAGAAGTCAAGGAAGTGGCCAACACAATTTTATTGTAATGAAATTTAGCATTTGCCAAATGATTACTGATTGTGCAATGTAAAGAGGGCATGAGGGAAGTAGAAATCAATTGCTCAGAAAAGCAGTCTTAAACCCAAGCACCAGGCAACTGTTGAGTAATTGAATATCAGAAGTCTACCATTAGGGTAATAATAAGACATGCCTCGCTTGTTACTGTGGTTGGCCTATTCTGTCTAAGTTACTGTTCCCTGGGCATTGCAGGGTACCATCAAGTAAATAGGAGACATTATAAAATTGCTTTGTAAGTGTAAGTACAGAATATAATACTGTTATGTTGTTAACTAAAAACACTGGGCATTCTGTCATTAATATCTTTTGAAGGATGGGGTCAAATCTGGGTTCATGTCAGGGAAAAAATGCATTAACTTATCCATAATTATTGTGGAATATGGAATTTAAATAGAATATTAAACCATAATTCTTTTAAGTCTTGTGTCCTGGCTGGCCTCAAGAATACCCTAGATATAGTGATCTTGTAGCATTCAATAGAGTTCCTGTATGTGTTATGTGCTTAGTAAGTTGTTTATAATACATTTCTTTCTGGTCCCAGTAGGAAATCAGCTTCTGGATCAGAAGTAATGAAATTCAATTATCTCCTTAAATTGGCCTTTATGCTTACAACTACTTATGTCTTCAGATTCTGACTGTGTATATATTCTTTTCAGACCCTGAGATATACCTTTTTATGCAGTATATTATGGGTAATAAAACTTCGATTTTTAAAAAACATTTTAACTTCTTCTTTCCTATGTTTCATATATACCACGGCTTCCCCCCTCCCTCCCCTCTCAGGTCCTCCCTACTACTCCCCACAGACACCCCTCCATGCACTCATCCTCTGTTTCTGTTCAGAAGAGGACAGTCCTCCGTCTATCAGCCAAACAGGGCACATCAAGTTGCAGTAGGAGTAGACACCGCCCCTCATATTAGGGCAGGACACAGCAACCTAATAGGAGCAAAGGGGATCCCAAAAGCGACCAAAAGAGTCAGAGACAGCGCCTGCTACCACGGTTAGGAGTCCTTCAAGAAGCCAAAGCTACACAGCTGTAACGTGTATGCAGCGGACCTAGCTCAGACCCATACAGGCTCCCTGGCTGTCAGTTCCGTCTCAGTGAGCCCCCATGAGCCGAGATTAGTTGGTTCTGTGAGTTTTCTTGTGGGTGTTCTTGACCTCTCTGGCCCCTACAATTCTTTCTTCCTCTACTCCACAGGATTCCTCAAGCTCTGCCTAGTGTTTGGCTGTGGATCTCTGCCTCTCTTTCCATCAGTTGCTGGATGAAGATTCTTTGGTAATAACAGAGCTAGACACCAACCTATGTGTATAGCAGAATATCATTAGGAATCATTTCCTTGATGCTTTTTTCCAACTGTATTTGGTTCTATTCTAGGTCTCTGAGCTGTCCAGCCTCTGGGTCCTGTCCCTCCAGGCTGTGTCAGGGGTGAGCACCCTCCCATGGCATGAGCCCCAAGCTAGAGCCGTCACTGGTTGGCCATGCCCACAGTTTCGGCATCACATTTACCCCAGCACATCTTATGGGCAGGACAATTCTCAGTTGAAGGTTCTGTGGCTGGGTGGGTGTCCCAGTCTCTCCCCGGGAAGGGAAGACTTTCCTGGTTACAGGAGATAGCTACTTTAGGCTCTGTAACTATTTTTTTTAATTTTTTATTGTTTTCAATACATTCCAACTGCAATTTCACCTCCCTACACCCTTCCCCATTCCCTCACACACACTC
Organism: Psammomys obesus; assembly: GCF_907164565.1. Classification (NCBI taxonomy): domain Eukaryota; kingdom Metazoa; phylum Chordata; class Mammalia; order Rodentia; family Muridae; genus Psammomys; species Psammomys obesus. The sequence goes on from NW_026592548.1 coordinate 17,294,711, forward strand.
CTCCCGGCCCTGCTACCTCCCCTCTCCCCCAGATTTACTCTTCCTCTGTTTCCCTTCAAAAAATAGCAGGGCTCCCAGAGGTGTTCATTGAACACAGCATAAAAAGATACAATAATACTAGGCAAAACCCCTAATTCAGGACTGGTTGAGGCAAGCCAGTAGGAGGAGAGGGGTCCCAAGATCAGATGAAAGATGAGGTACATCCCATTCCCACTGTTAGGAGTCCGGCAAAACACCAGCCTAACAAACAACCATAACCCTTACACAGAGGACCTAGCCTGGACCCATGAAGGTTATGTGATTGTTGTTTCAGTCTCTGTGAGCCCCTGCGAGCCCTGCTTAGTTGACTATGTGGGCTGTGTTCTCCCGGTATCCTAGACCCATCTGGCTCCTACAATTCTCCCCCTTTTCAAATAGGTACTCTCTTCTTAAATGTTTGCACACCTGCACAACAAGAACACACATGTCACTTGTCAACAGCATGAATACAGAGGTCAGGGGACAAATCTTGTGAGTCTGTTCTGCCCCTCCACCATAGGTTGACATCAAATTTAGGTCACAAAGCTTGCACAGAAAGAGCTTTTACCTTCTGAGTCATCTCACCAGCCTGGCATTTTTGTTATAAGACTAAGATTGCATCTGAGTAGCTTTAGAATTTCTTTAGTGTAGTAAAGTATATCCCTGTTGACTAACAGTTGGGATGTTTAAAAATATTTTGCTTCTTCAATATCCAGTTGAGATCTCCATTTTCTATTGAAGGATGTTTCTGTCAGACTCAGGTGGGCAATAATGAAGCAACAAACAGTCCCTGAACTAAGGATGCTTAAAAGGAACATTAGCTTATTTATCAAATACATTATGACCCATTGGAGACTTCAAGATACCACATTCTACTGGAGTTGGAGCTGATGGAAAGATTCTTGAAAGATGCTAGTACCAAAAGGGCACATCAATCACTTCCAGGTTCTTAGTCTTTCTTGTCGAAATAAGTTCTAAGTCTTTGTGTGCCAGAAAATCATAGTAAATAGAATTGACGATGGCAGTAAACTGTCCTCCTGAGTACTAAAGGTTGCCTTGTTCTCATCCTTGCAAGTAAAACCTATTCACCTGACTCACAAATTTCATGATTCACAGTGTCAAGCTGAGGGTCCTGGACCTAAGACAGTGCATAGGTTTTTCTACACCATTCATTATCAGTCAATTCACTGGGGGATCAACAGAGACCATAGGAGTACTTCTCAGAGGTAAATTTAATATTCTGAGTAAGCTGAAGGTCCCTTTTCTGGAAGGGCAAATACTCTTTTATTCAGCCTCTTGTTTTCTGTGGTTTTTCCCTTTGTCTTCTGGGATCGTGTTCCTTTTTCTATCATATTCCTTGAATACATACCAATGGGTATCAGAGGACACTCTATCCCTGAAATCCAAAAAGCCTTCTAGAAACCTTCTTGTACACAGGTAGATGTAACTCCAATGGTCATTTAAAGTTTTGGATTTCTATGGGCTAGCGATTTCCTTGGAAGTGCAATGTTTTAAAACTTAGTAGGCTTCATCTTTTTACACCAATGACTTCCGTGTATCAATATGGCAACTCTTTTCTAGAGTATACCCTTATACCTGCGGTACCCCTTATTCATTGTCAACCATGTCCACCATTCCAGTACCTGGAATCTTAAAGCCCTTAAAAGGGTGCCTCTGGTTTCCTTTTTGGGCAATTGGTTTATGTTTTTTTTTTCTATGTTTTCTCTTAGAACCATTGTCCTATTGGAAATATTTCCTGAGTATGAACTTACTATACCCAAAGGTTTGATGTGCCTTGTCATAGTTGAAAGAATTTTCATTTTCTTTCTTTGTTCTTCTAATGTTTAAATTGATAAGAAACTACATAAGTACAGAGCTTTTGTACTCCTTTTACTTATTTCCATTTCTGCTTGAAAACACTCTATAGCTTCCAGAAAAATATAATGTAACAGAATCTTCCTTATTATGCCCCAAATAAATACAATCAATATAAATATATACTGCCATTCTTGATTTTATATGCTAATTAGAGCAACCCTAAAATTCTAGGTATAAACACTCATGTCATTCAGATTTGCGCTGCAGTAACAAATGACTCCAAGTCTCGGGGTTGAGAGTAACAGAGAGGACTCTCCAGTTGCTGTTGCACAGCCACTGCTAACAGTCTCTTCATTGTGACATTCAGAGTCCCAAACAGATGTGAGAAACTTCCAAGAGTTGATGGCCAAAATGCCAAACTCACAGAGAAAGCACACTGAAGGATATATTGCTTCTGAGAGCAGTTTCAGAAGTGATATGTGTCCTTTACATCAAAGCAAACCAGATAGCCACACTCAGTTGAAGAAGGGTGGAAGCACAGAAAGAAACCAGCATTTCCTTGACACACCACCCTGAGTATGACAGAGGAGGAACTGAGAGCAAAGACTTGGTGACTTCATAACTGGGAAAGTAGCTCAGCAAACAAAGGAAGAATCATCAGCCCCGTCATCAACTCCCGACAGCACAGGAAGTTCCCATAATGTAGCAACGACTCCAAAGGAGATGTGGAGGAACAGAATTCTCTCAAAGAATGGAAATCAAATCCACTCTATATTTTAAGCAAGAAAGCCCATTTTAATTCTACATTTGCTTTTTACCGAAGGTCAGAACTTAATCTGTAAATATACCCCAAATGAAATGATTTACTGCTTTTCCGTTTTTGGTGTATTTGTTCTACATGGCTCTACCAGCAGGCCACTTGAGAGGATGTGAACCACAGAAGACAAATCTGAGCTAAGCTTAGCACAAAAGGGAAATTTATGTTTCTCTCAGGCAAGTCACCTATGACTCACGAGGGATTCCTCTTCATGAGCGTTTGACACCCACATCACAGCAAGGGTGCTAGGAAGATGAGAATCGCTTTGAACTGACGAACACAAAGGCACTAGAGTGAGTAGGAGAGTTCACTTTTCTAAATAAGATTCAATCTACTGATTTCTCATTCCTCTACTAAAAATATTAACAGGATTTACAAACACGCCACTGTTTAGCCAAATTAACAGACTATTCCTTCTACATTGTCAACTGCATAATCGAGATGATTGTGCTCTGATATCCTGTCTTCTCTGTGTTGTTCAATACATAAAGCTCTTCAAGCTTTACTCTTCAAAAGCGGGACATGGGCCATCAATCCCACCTCCTATGCAGCTTCCGGTCGCCAGGGTCTGAAGAGATCCTCAGAAAAGTGGGTATTCGCAGGGCCCTCACTCTCATCAATAACTCATTAGCCCATAGACGGCAAAGCCAACTGCTCGGTGCTTACAAGATGGGATATAATGATGGGCCAGAGAAGAGGAGGGCACCACGGAAGACCCTAAGTAGTATCAACATCCATCTGGACTGACCTTGAGTTTCCCTCTCTCGTTTTGATTTCCCACTTACCATACTCTCCTTGGCCCTATTTTAATGCCTCATTCCATCACACTCTCTGAGTGCCTGGAGTAACTTTCTAATTAAGATCACTTCCATTAATCATACACCAAGGTATGCACTGAAATGATTCTTATTTTGAGAAAAAGTATTTTTTTCTCAAGCTGCTGAGTTTAAGTTAGGGAAGATTTTACAATTCCATGTGACTACTCAAACTCCCAAGCCTACCAATATCAAGTAAAATGAGAATTCTTATTACATGTGGCCTGTGGTCAGCAAAATATTGTCAGGATGTTAAATATTAGCGACTGGTGGATCATCAATTTACAAAAGCAAGAATAAGATCAACTGATTTCCACATCAAAATAGACATTGTTTTTCATAAAATGTGTCCTTTAGAATTATAATGAAACACAAGTTCATTTTCACAAAGTGGCATAAAGATATGCCAGAAATTAAAGTGAATTAATTTTATTTCCTGAAGCAATGACCTCGTGTATGAATGTCTCTTGTCCTGCAGCATTGCCCTGGCTCTGTGTTCAGTTTCACGGGTGCCCTTGACAAATCCTACAGGGAGAAATGTAACAGTAGCAAAGGTTTAGGGAAGTTCTTCTGCATTTGTGTTTGCCCTCATGTTCTTCTGCCTTCACCATGTGAATAATCCCAGGTGAGCCTCCTAGGGGGTGAGATATATGAAAGTCAATGCTATTTTCCCAGCCAGTGCTGCAGACACCGGAGGGCATTGCTAGCCTGCTGCCCCGCTTCCAGCCGACCACCTCACCCATCTCACTGTAGACATTCCAAGCCATCGAACCCACGGACTCATGAGTAAAAATAAAGTCATTATTATATGTCACTTGGGTTTTAAAGTAGTTACATGACATTTTTGTGGCAATAGATATCTGCAACTTTGAAGAACTGTTTAATAGAGTTTTGGGTTTAATAGAACACCAGACAATAGAATTCACAGTGCCTAAATTTAGTCTCGAAATCTGTCAGTACAAAATTTTCTTCTACAGCTACATAGTAACATATTATGAAACTTCTGAGGAAAAAATATTAATTTAGAATGTTCCTTAAATGTCACTTTACCATATTGAGCAAGCAAACATGCCTCTGCAAATCATTCAACTCCTCTCCTTTTTTTTCTCCCCCTTTTCTCCTCCCAAGCAAACAGATAGTCAAAGAAAGGGAAAATGGTGTGGAGGAATGAAAAGAGCCCTCATGCAAGATTTTCAAAGTTGAAGAGGAAAGGCTGATGACGTATACACCATGCCAACTTAAAGAAATACTATTTGTTAGACTCTTCCCTAAGTGAAAGCTTCTTAAACAACGGGATTATACTTGATGCTCAGGACTGTTATCCCCCTGACTCTGAGAATGAACATCCTCAGAAGCACAAAGCCAAACTTTCAGGGCTGCCCTGTTTAGCTTCAGCTGTCAGCTGGGCAGAATCATCTGCAAGAGCCTCAGTTGAAGGATTGCCAGATCAGGTTGGCCGATGCGTGTGTCTGCAAGAGATAGTCTTGATGGATGATTGGTGTGGGAGGGCCCAGCCCACTGCAGGTGGCATCAACCCTAGGCGGGTGGGCGTGAGCTACAAGAGAAATTTAGCTCCTATGTATGAGGCAGCCCGTAAGCCAACAATGTTTCTCCTTGATTTCTGTTTCAGTCCCTGCTTGAGTTTCCGACCTGAAGTACCCCAATGATAGGCTATGATCTAAATGTGTCAACTAAATAAACCTTTTCATCCCCTCTGTTGCTTATGGTCATAGTATTTGTTACAGCAACAGAAAGCAAACTAAAAGGAATGGGATACCATACCAGTCAGAACACTGGCAAACCACATTACAGAAATGTGCTTGATGGCAGGCACATTGAAAACAGGAAACAAGTTAGGAGCCTGCCACAGAGGACCTCTGAAAGTCTCTGCCCAGCAGACTATCAAAGCAGATGCTGAGACTTACAGCCAACTGTTGGGCAGAGTGCAGGGAATCTTATGAAAGAAGTGGGAAATAGGAAGATCTGGAGAGGACAGGAGCTCCACAAGGAGAGCAATAGAACCAAAAAATCTGAGCACAGGGGTCTTTCCTGAGACTGGTACTCCAACCAAGGACCATGCATGAAGATAACCTAGAAACTATGCACAGATGTAGCCCATGGCAATTCAGTCTCCAAGTGGGTTCCATAGTAATGGTAACAGGGACTGCCTCTGACATGAACTGATTGGCTGCACTGAGGGGGGAGCAGCCTTACCAGGTCACAGAGGAAGACAATGCAGCCAGTCCTGATGAGATCTGATAGACTAGGATCAGAAGGAAGGAGAGGAAGACCTCCCCTATCTGTGGACTTGGGGAGGGGCATGTATGGAGAAGAGGAAGGGAAAGTGGGATTGGGAGGGGAGGAAGGAGGGGCTTATGGGGGTATACAAAGTGAATAAGTGTAATTAATAAAAATTAAAATAAAAATATATTTAAAAAAATGAATATATCATTAAACTTGAATTGCTACCTTGTGCTTTGGAACTGTAAGTGTCCCACATGTCTTCTTGGCCAGGAACTACAATGAATGAAGGTATATTCCCTTTGAACATAAGAGAGATGCTGTGGTTGCTTCCATCCATTCTCATCCCCTTGGAAATGAAGCCTCTAGAACCTCAAGACACCCCACATCTCAGATCATCCTTGATGCTCAAAGTCCCTCCATCCCTTAACAGTCATAGGATACTGACGTGGGATTGGCTTTCCCTAGTGATAAACTCAGTGCTGTGGCCTTGGTTTACCATCTTAAGAACCAAGACCAGAAATAAATTTGATCCATGAAACAAAGTAAAAGCAAGACTAGAAAAGAAATTTGAACCTTCTATTTCCCAATCCAGCATTCCTATCATGAATAATAACCAATGCTCAGTTGTGGGGAAACAATGTAATAAGCCATGCTGACATGACTTTCTCCAGTGGAAAGAGAGGGTTGGTTCTGGGACGGAGATATCCATCTGATAGACTCTCCTGGTTATCCTCCACTTAGCCATCATTATTTGAAATGTGCTCTCCAAAATCCATGCGTTATAAGCCTGGCATCCACATGGCACCTTTAAGAATGGGTGCCTAATGAGAAGTCTTCAAGGCCACTGTAATTATGCCCTTTTGTGCCCTTGAAGGAGATATTGGGACCTCAGCCTCCACCTCTTCTTTCTTCTTTCTGGCCATGATGTAAATGGGCTTCTTCTGCCATACATTATCACCACAGTCCTCACCCCAAAGTAACAGTTATCAATAGGACATGCACTGTGAGCTAAAATAAAGCTTTTCTCTTCAGAAGTTGCTGCCTCCGTTACTTTCATAAAGAAATGAAAAGCTAAATGGGACATTTCTAAAATCTCTCTCTCTCTCTCTCTCTTTATAGATATATAAAAATTATTGTAACCCATTTCTCTTTCTTCCCCTGTATTTCTCCTCTGTTTCCAACTCTTTCTTACCAGTATCACATCGGGGTTACAGGAATGATTCAGAACTTTAGATGGGGCACTACATTTCTGAAAAATTTATTCACATGTGTCTAACCAAAATATTTCAAACTTTGTAAAGAAAAACTCAAAAGCTCACAAAGAAAATGTGCAAAAACTTTATGCTAAATGTTAGATGTCTGAACTTCCCTGGCTTTGGATATATCACATAGAATTTAGGGAATGATGTGAATTATGTAACATGCAAAATTTGAATATGCAAATTCACAAGCCTTTCTTGTTAGGCAAAGTTAATGCACATAAAAAGATATAAAGTGAATAAGAACAATATTTAAAGAACTCTTTATGCATGCCCATATGAATTTCTTACATATTTTAAGTACCATATTCTACTATTCTTGCAAAAATGTTTTCGTATATGCTTATCTTATATTTAAGCCATTTGTATGACATCAGTAGGATGAATGACTAGAAATTCCTACCAATCTGCCTCCCTTTCCCTCAGAAAACAATGAATAAACAACTGCAGGGGGTTTTTTGTTTTTCTGTTTTGCTGAAGTTACTAGAGGAATACACTATAATACAGCCAAGTTGTAACATGAATTCTGTAGAGTACTAAGACCAAGAGAGTCACATGAGAAAGCTAAGGAAACATCCTGCTACCTACCCACACCCACCACCACAATCACATCTCAGTCCAGAATTACTTCTCCCAGACAGATAAAACCTGGACCACTGAGGCACCTATAGCCATCACTAATGTCAATTATAAGTGAGGAAGCTGCAAGGAAGCCAAAATCCCTGCATCTACCCAGAGCCAGCCACTGCGCCCTGCCAAAACATGACCCTCAAGCCTATTGTCACATGAAAATCTGTTCCTAGTAAACACTGTAAAATGTATAAGAGAATCAATGCAGGGAATGGGAGAACATAAAAAGCAAGAAAACATGATTCCACAAGAACACAATAATTCTCTAGAAATCAACACCAAAAATGAGGAAATTTATGAATTTTTTTAAAAGGGAATTCAAAATAGTGTTCTTTAGAAAATTCAGTGATATAAAAGAGAACACAAATAGACAATTCCATGAATTCAGTATGGCAATTCATGATCTGAAGGAGAAATTCAACACAGAACCAAACAAATCGTGACACTGAAGAATTTGCCCAATGAAGTAAAAATTCAGCTGAGAGCTTCAAGCAGAAGAAAGAACCCATGAACTTGAAAATATCTTCAAATGAATCATTCAGAGAAGTAAAATAAATGAATGAGAGAGCCTACAGAACTTTGGAGGCACCACTTAATGGATAAATATGGAAATTATGGTCCTTTCAGAAATAGACAAGACAAAGACAGAAAGTTTAATTAAAGAAACTAGCTACTGAGTATTTGCTAAGTGTTAAGAATGATGCAGACACCAAGATCTAGAAAGGTCAAAACCCCACATATATATCTGACCAGAGTCTTCTCCTAGGTATAAGATGACAAAATTGTCAAATGTAAAAGACAAAAAGAGAAGACTAAACTTCAAAAGTCACATGTCGAGAACCCCCTTGTGGACATCAAGGCGTTCCTCAGCCAAACCTCATAGGCCAGAGGAGAACTAGATGACACACTCAATGTGCTGAAAGACAAAACAGCCAGCTATGCAGCCAGTCTGTGCCACAGCTGCCCTTCAAAACATAAAACAGTCTTTTACGATCACACAAAATCTATGGGCCTTATGACCACAAGGTAAGAAATGCTTAAAGGAGTTCTTGAATTAGAAAACAAAGAGTGATAATTACTTTCATAAATAAATACACAAGTACAAGTCTTATTACTAAAAACAAAGACAAACCAGAATAAGCCAATACCAGAATGGCTGTGTATATACCACACACGGTCTATAGTATAAAAAGAGAAGTTTATAAGCTTATAGCAATAATGTCTATGACATAAAAATAGAAAGAGCCAGACGTGGTGGCTCATGCTTAAAATATCAGAACTCAGGAGTGAAAACTTCACTGAAAGTTTGTGGCTAGACTGGTCTACATAACAAGAATATATTAAAAAGAAAGGAAAGGAAGCGGGGGAGAGAGGAAGAAAGAGAAGGAAGGGACCAAAATATTTTTGACATGATGCTTCAAGGGATAGAAAAGTTAGAAAAAAAAATAAAAACAAATGGGCAAAATGAAGAAAACTATGACCATAATAGAAATAAGTCAAACTGAGAAGCTAAGATAATAGAGAGAAGCAAGTGTTGCTGGAACAGCACCGTGGTTGGAGAGCTGGCCTCACACGTGTAACTCCCTGAGGTCAAGCTCAAGCACCTGAATAGAAAGCAAGATGTAAACTAAGATACATGAACAGAATGAATGTTGGAAACCATGTAATCGTCTCAATCTACACAGAAAAAAATGTCCGACAAAGACTAACACTGCTCTTCATAAAACTTTCATCATTTTGAGTACAGAAGAAAAATTCCTCGATATAAAAAAAAGGTCATTTACAATACAAGTTACAACTAGGATTAAAACCGTTAAAATGAGCAGTTTTCCATAAAGATTAGTATAAAGCGAAGATGCCCACACTGACATTTTATTCAGCAGAGTACTGGAAAGTACTCATCAGAGAAGTAAAGCCAGAACTAGGCATCCAAATCAGAAATTCAGAGAGAAAAATAAAAGCACGTCTATTTACAAATTCTGTACTCCCTGATTTAAAATTTTAAATATATCTATATTTCATATAACTGCTAAGACTAATAGCTGAGTTAAAAATTCAGTAAAGTTACAAAAAACAAAATCAGTAGTATTTTGTATATAACCGATGGCTTTACTGACAAAGAAATCAAGGAAGCAGTATCATTTATGATAACATCAATAAAGAAAGAACTTCCTGAGAATAAATCTAAGAAGATCTGTGTTTTGAAAACTAAGAAGCATTGTTCTGACACCCAAAGAAATGCAGTCAGTAAGGTTAATATCGAAACTCCAACAACTTTCTGCACAGAAGTGGAAACAATTCTAAAGTAAACATGAAATGCGAATGGATTCAAAATTGTCAAAGCCACCAGTGAGAAAGACCAAGTTGAAACCATCTCACTGTCTCAGCCACAGCAATCCTGTTAATAACTATGGCATGAAAATGGTTGCATAGACTCATAGAGCCCCAAAATAACCTGATAATAAATTCAAACACACTATCAACTAACCTTTGATTAGAGTACAAAGAGGACACAGTACAGAAAGAAAAAAAAAAAAACCCTTCAATGGCCAATGGAGAGAGAACTGAATTTTCACATGCAATAGAATAAACTTGGACCTTTATCTTATACCAGATACTAGTGTCATCTCATAATGGCAAAAAGCAGAAATGTAAGGTCAGAAATTATTAAACTCCCAAATGAGGACAAAGAAAGACTTTTGGATATCACACCAAAAGCTCAATCCACAAAAGGTAAAATGAATGAATGGGACTACATTGTACTAAAAAAACCTTGAGCATATCAAAGGAAAAAGAAGAAAAAATGAAACAACTGCCTATTTGGGAAAACTATTTGAAATCTGTCATCAGATAAGTGTGTAATAATTGTTATTACACTTAATACATAGAAGATTATTGACACAGAAGTCAATAATTTAAAAAAACACAAATTTTAAAAGAGGCAAGACATTTAAAAATACATTTCTCAAAAGAAGGCAAATATGGGCAAAGGTATATGAAAAGGTGGTCAAAATTCTCAATCATAAGGAATTAGAAGGAAAAATTATAGGGGAGAATAAAAAAAAACTTCATTCGTTAAAAAAAGAAAAGAAAAAGCATGAAGGCCAGATTGATGGCTCAGCAGGCAAAGGCACAGGTTGCCAAGCCTGATGGCCTGAGTCTAACTCCTCAGAACCACCTGGTGGAAGAAAACAGTCGATTCTTGTTCTATGACTTCAGCGTGAACACATGCACTTGTGTGCGCACTCACACACACACACACACACTCACACACACAGAGAGAGAGAGAGAATAAATGTGAACATTTTAGTATTACTACTAGCAGGCTGAGCCTAGAAGACACTGTGTTAAATAAAAGAAAGCAGATACAGAAAGAAAAACATGTACGATCTCACATGTGAAGTGTGAAATACAAAATCAGAAATAAAGAAGCAGGGTGGTGAGAGAGTAGGGTGAGGTAAACCAGAAGACATGCAGTGGGCAGTAGGCAGAAGGAGCAGCCTAGAGGTCTGCTGAACAAGTGGAGGACCTCAGGAAATAGCCTTTGCTGTGCGTGTAACTCACAGCAAAGAAGCAGATCTTAGCTGTGCCTGCAACAAAGAGGAGAAGGAGTGACTGTAGAACTTGACTACTGTGTTAGCCTGTTTTCCTGTAACCTTTGTGTCACGCCTGTGTCCTATGATGTTACATTTCATATCTTAAACACGCAATACATTTTTTTTATTAAAAATTCAATCATTTGATGCTTTCGATATGACATTTTCCTTTGAGAGGAAACTGATGTATAACATACAACTTCAATTTTTATAAAGAAAATGCAAGGAAAAAAAATGTTTGTAACATACTGGTAGTGATTCTCCTTCCTCTCCCAAACAGCCTCACTCTGTCATACCAAAAAAACTGAGTTGTTACGGCATGATCCATTTTCCTTGTGGTTTATACAGCAGAGTAAGCGTCCATTCTCAACAGTCTTCAGCTACAACCCAAGTCTCTCAGGCACATCACAGGCTTGCGTTGCAAACACAGTACATCTTGGAACACACCCAAACCTATCACAATTTCACGAGTGGTTTGTCTTACTGATAACATCCCACTGATTAGAGCAATCCACAGGGGAGTAATTTAGGAGCCAGCTGAGTGTTCTAATAATTTGAGATACACTTTTGCTTGGTATTGCGGTAGCACCGGAACTCCTTGAAGGTTCCTATGGCCAGTGTCAACTCAGAAATCATGCCTGTGGGCCCTTTTCCTCAAAGCTGGAACATAGCCTGACCCTCCCCAAGCCAGGCTTTCTAAAGACACAATATATATTTTGATTTTGTTTTTCAGAGCATGTTCCCAATTTTCACTTTCAATGGGAATATTTTTAGAGACCTAGGAAAGCAAAATGTCTTGAAAATGTCTACAAAACTTCTCTTAGCTTCTTTCCAAATGTCATGATTTTTTGGAAAAGACCACACCAAGTGGTAAGGAGATGGACAAGACTGCAAACAGTTTTAAATCTCTTTGGAGATGTTCCATGTACCACATTACATATGAACTGAGAAATGAAACATCTGTGACTAATACAAAATTGAGTCTGTCTTAAATTATAATTAACAGCAATGAAAAAATGTTGCCTGTTCACTTCTTCAGAGAATCAAGTCATGTTTTTACCATTAAAAAGCTTGAGCCGATGATTATTATTTGTATAATTGCTCAGCCCAGCACTCTTCCAAATTGCAGCTCAAGACAACAGGGTAGCAAGAGTGAAGAGTCTTACCACGATTTAATAAAGCCTTCAAAAATCAGGGTTTTTGTTTCAGGAGACTTCAAGCCTTCCATAATATTTAATCTGTAAGACCTCTTTTTTGGCCCTGTATCAAATATCCATATCATCTTTTTCTTTGTACCAAACGCTGTTGATAGGAATTACGCATTTAGCTTCAAAAAATATATAGTCCTAATTTTTCTCCTGACAAAATTTCCAACAAGAAAATGTAACAAAAGAGAAGAGAATAAATTAAATTTCTTTGGGGACCCACGCTGAGGCCTCCAGGCTGTGCTTATGAAAGAGAAAATGAGGTCCTCAAGCACGGGTGCTTCATCACAGGCCTAGGCACCAGTTGCCCAATGCCTCCCCAGTCTTCCCTTTGCTTTAAATAGCATAGTAGACATCTATGCTGCCTTACATACCTTACATGACCTTACATCCGTGGGGCCCACCACTTCTCCTTTCTCACTTTCTAGTTATAATTTGTTTCTCAGTCTATCTTCAGACTCACCTTCCCCTTTGGAGACCCCTCCACACATGACAACATAGCTCTATTTGAGTATCTTGTTCTTTTTCTCTGAACTCCCACCATTCTCCTGAAGACTCGCCTGTTTTCACCTGGAAGGGAGTGCTCTGTGCTGTTGTTTAGAGACGTGCTACTGCGTCTCTCCAACCCAGCAAATGGCCCTGAAGAAAGGTGGCACTATCTGTTCTCCACTCATAAGACTGATGATTTCTTGAATATGTGAGAATATTCTACCTTCTGAATTTTTAAATCCCCTGTATAGTCCTTTCCTTGCAAGTCCCACAATAACCCAAAGTAGGCTAGCCTCTTTATCTTCACATTGTACAGATCTAGGAAGAAGGACTTTGAAATATTTGGGAACAAGCCAAAGCTATTCTGCCTGTGATTAGCAGCTATGTCTAGTGTATTATTAGTGATTACTTATGGTCATTATTTACATAAAGAAACTTAGGTTCCAAGATGTTAAGCAACTTGTTTAAGGTTACTATTAGTGGCTATGTCTACTGTTAACTTGTAGTTTTAAAACTTTTAGATGCGAATACCTTTAAATCTCCTTTAAATATGCAAGATCTTCAAATTATTCTGATTACTGTCCACCTGGCCATTGCTACTTGTCTTCTGGCTGTAGAGATCCCTTCTAACACTCAGATATGGAACATTCTACTTGCTCTGCCTTCTCCTCCAAGGCTGTTCCTGTGGTCTGGCTCTTCTTGGCAGACTCTTCAGTTGCCTCCTCAAACACTCGGTTTAGTGGTTGCTTTTGTTTAGTGCATGGCTGAGAGTGGGTGGATTTATCTTGTTCATTGTTTCAAAGGGTTCAGTCCATGAACATCTGGTATCACACCCTTTGGTGAATCATGAAAGAAGGAACATGTGGAGGAAGCCTCATGGTAGACAGGAAGCAAAGAAAGAGGAAGTGCCTAGAGGCCAGACATTACCACCAAAGGCTCCTTGGAACCTACTTTCTCCAGCTAGGAACCCTGTCCGAAAGTTTCTACCAACTCCTGAAACAGTACCACTGGCTGAGGGCCAACACACATGAGCCTGTGGAAGACAGGCTAACTGTAACATCTTGCATGTAAGTTTTAGCATTGGTCAAATAATTCACCCTTTTTGCAACTGCTATTTGGACCTTCATCTGGATATTTGAAATTATACAGTTGCTTGTGCTGGGAAAAGGAATTCTTGCACAGGTCCCCCTAAATGCCAAATTTCAATATATCAGCATCAGAACGCATGGAGCAATGTATTAATAACTGGGTTTCTCAAGGAATTACCAGTGTTAATAAAGATCCAGTTACCTACAAGAGAACATAGACAAAACACATTATTAAAATAAACATAAACTAATGCTTGAACACTTTCTATGTGCTCTCTGGCAGCCATTTAATACTCTTATCACTTCCTCTTCTCTACTGCTGCTAAGTAGCATTTTTCAAGGTCTCATTTGCCTTGAGCCTGAAGCATAACTCATCTATGTAAGACAGAACAGATGATTATAGGCTCGTCATAGACAAAGGATCAAAAAATCAAGAATAAAAATAAAATAAAGAATCAAGGATAGAAATGTGTTCTAGATTAGAGACCAAGGTCCAGAGTCAAATATCACAATTTTGTGACTTTGTTTAAAGTCACAAATTGCTTAACATCTCTGACTCTAAGCTTCTTCATGCAAATAATGGCCATGATAGATCATTTATTATTTTGAATATTAATTGACACATAGAACATCTCCAGTGCTTCCCAGACCCTGGACGGTTGACTAGTTCTGTTTTCTCTGGTGTGATCATATACTTGAGAAACCATTTAAGAGGGGAAGGTTTGTTTCGGCTGTGGGTTTAAGAAGGTACGCAGTCTATCATGGTGGGAAAGTCCCATGCATGAAGCCAAAGCATGAGACTGCTCCTCACATTGTGCCCACAGTCAAAAACAAAAGCAAAGAGGAAGTGGGGCAGGGCTCTAAAATCTCCAGGCCCACCCCCACTGACCCACTTCCTCCAGGAAAGATCCACCTCCCTAAAGATCCAAAAGCCTCTCATTCGGCAAGCACCACCAGTGGTCAGTCCCATGAGCCTTCGGGGACGCTTCACTTTCCAACCAGGACAACCTGTGAGTAGGTAGATGAGGCTGGGAAGTGCGCTCCTGGTTACAGCAGGCACCAGCCAGCCACCACATTCATCATGCTACATACACGGGTCTCACTATACTTTTTCTACAGTGAGGAGCTCGAGGTTCTGAAAAGCTAGAGCATGCTCAGTTAACATCACACATCTGTCAAGTTGGAGAATTCTTTAGCCACCCGAACACATACCGTTGAGATGCTTCCAGAGGAATGTTGGTATGTTTCAATCAATGGCAGAGTGGTTCTCTATTTTGTATAGGGTCAGATGTTCAATATCCACCAGCATAAATAATGATAAATCACCATCATCACCATCATCACCATGATGATGCTTCAGTGATGTTCCCCATCATGGAGACTGTGTACCAATAAATAAATAAATAAATAAATAAATAATCACTGTTTTATACAAGACTGCAGATATTCTAGTCAGAAAGCAACACCTAACTAATATTCAGAAAGGTGAATGTCTCTAACGCGCAGCAAAGTGTGTGAGGAGGGCTAGCCCGGAAGCTTCTTGTACTTCCTGCAGTGCAGTGAGTGTGGAAGCTAAAACTGCTTCCAACAAAGGAATCATGGAGGTTCTGAGCAGCACACAAATGCACAGATGGTGGGAAAGGCCATACAAAAGAGACAGGTGAACAAGGAGAGGGAGGAAATACCGATTTAACAGGAATATCAGTTTACCGCCCTCTCCCTTCTGGAGAGCTTTAACAGGCATCCCTCACCAGGAGTCTCCACAAATTGTTACAGTGGAGCCGTGGACTTAAGCACAATGGGAAAAGTTTATCTGCCTGGTTAATCCAGTCTCTTCAGAGTTTAACTGTAGTTGGGTGCCAGTACTAAGAAAAAAAGTCCTGACAGTCCCAACCTACCCTGGAAAGCTGAAAGTCTTCTGGGAGTCAGAGGTCCTGGCAGCCATGCCCTTCAAGCAGCAAATAGTGCAAGTGGCCCCCACGGTGCCACAATGGAGCAACAGCCAGTGGTACTTCTCCAGTACAGGTAACAGGCGTGAGAATTGCCTAGCGCCTCCTTGGCATGGACTAATTGACCAGCCGATTATTATACAAATCCGTTTTTCCTGATTTCTTCTCTTTTCCCATTAGCGTTCCCCTAAGATCTTTATTCTTTCCGATATATCAGATTGAAAAGATCAACTCTGGTGCCACATATTAAGATATTCACATTAAAATCACTAGCTTAAAGTTTAATTGTATTGATCTGATATTTAGAGGCAGCACTCACAAAAAAATATTAGCTATGCTGTGCTGCGGTGCAGCATCGACTCAAATAACTATTGAACGTAAAGCCCATCCTGCAGTAATGCAATCCGCAAGTACACCGGCAAAGACAAGCATGAGGTGGGCTGGAATCCATTACCTCCCCTGCGGCCCTGGTTTCAGCGTGTTCTCAAATTCCTGTATCAGAACCTTAACTCAAAATGGAGCAGATGTTCAGAGGTGGGACGTTTGAAAAGCGGTTAGGCAGACCCCTCAGAAATGCCATCGCGCTTGGTACAGGACCGTACATCATTCATCTCTCACCCTTGACCTTCAACTACCAGAGAACAAAGCAACAAGAAAGCCTTAGGCAGGTTCCAAACACCTTAAGGCCAGACGTCCCATCTTCCAAGACTGTGACAAATACAGCAGTACAGAATGGACAGAAGCATTTGTTGGCTCTGCCTTTTAACTATCTCCATTGTACTCTCTTAAACAGCTCTTTCTGTGAACAAGGAAGACTACTGGCTGATGAACTGAGCCATCAGTGAGGGTAGTAGCAAAGTACCATTGACTTCAGAACAGAAAGTCAAAGGAAGACTGAAGTTATAGAAAGGACTGCAGCTGCGGGTCCTTGGCAAAGCACTTGTCTCATATGCATGAGGCCCTGTGTTCAATGCCAGTCCTGGCAGAAGAAGGAAGAAGAAGAGGGGAGAAAGAACAGAGGGAAGAGGAGGAAGAGGAGTCACAAAGAGCAAGGAGATCTAAAAGGAAACTCAAACAAACAGATACGGAAGTCTGGTTGGTGACATTAACTTGACTGAATAATTACATGGCTGTTTCTTATCTGTATCTCAAATTCTGACAACTGAAAGATGAAGATAACAATGATCTCTCCCCCTTTTCATCTGCAAAGTGCACAGAATTGAAAGTCTGGGAGCAACACAGATCAGGGGTGAAAGCTTGGATCCCCCACTTGCTGAGTGTGGAATATGAGATAAGACACTGTGCCCATACTTTCTCTGAAAATTCGGAGAAATAATCCTGACCTCAACAGTTAGCACTGAGTAAGATAATATGGGAATGTACTTAGCACAAAAGATGTTCAACAAATATTATCTTACTTCATTCCTACTTTAAGACACTGTGCTGGGGTACCTAACTATGGTTGATGGGAACACGTTGAAGAGAACTCGAAATTCTCTGCAAATGTAAAGAGTCAGTACTACGGTGGTTCTTCAATTCAGTTTAATTCCGTTTTCTTATACAGACATTGCTGTCATTTGTTTGTTTGTTTGTTTGTTTTGTGAATATGGTTTGCGGATGAAAGAGGCTGAAGGGGGAACTGAAAAGCTGAGGCAGACAGTGGAAAGCTGGTGTTCCCTTTGCATGGTGTTTGATAAATCAGCAGATAAAACCAGCTAACACCATTGATGTTGTTAGAAGTGAGGAACCAAAAATAAAGGAGCAGGTAACCATGTGTTTTTAAGATCTTGTTGATGCTGATGAAGCCACCAATGGAAAAGTACTAGGCAAAATGAAAAACATAGTAAGTACCAGGACATTCCTAAAATGATGATCCACACCAGACCCTCTAGTGACTAGACTGAAGGCAAGCCTCTCTGTGGGCGTGGCTCTCACCTTACTCCTCCAATCGCTGTCTGAAAGGGTTCTCTCAGGCCTGCAGTCCTGTGGTGGCCCAAGAATTTCCAAGGACTGTACCTTAGCCTCTGGAATAATTGTCCCTCTAGAACCATCATAGGCTTCAACCCACTAGTTACGTGAGTATATCAGCCAGTGAGGACGATTGACGTATCAGCAACAACCAGGGACATACAGCCTCGGGAACACCAGAGCTGTTAGCTCTCTAAGAAAGACCGCACAATGGGGAACCCACTCACTCCACACCACCCTGGGAATGCAGGGCTTAGCTAGAAATCAGGTACCGATTGCAGAAGAGAGCCTTCTAGGCTCAAATTTTCAGACAAAATGAACCAATAATAATAATATATATTATATTATCCTAAATATTTTTTATTTTAATATTCCGAACTAGCCCCAATGTGTCTTAGTGATAGATGCACACACAGCTCCTCCAGAATTCTGCTAGACTCTGTGGAACCCCATGCTTCCTGTATATCATGGAAGGAACCATGTGCCTCTCTTTAAAATGTGTTACAAGGCAGAAAATGTAAAACAGTCATTTAGAGCTTAACACCCAAACAGTTTCTCCTTCATGTCGGCTCTCTCCATCCATGTTCCTCCCTCTCTCACGTGTCTACCTTACTCTTTGGGGGAGTCCTACATCTTAAAATCCAAATATCACAAAATAAGTTGGCTCCTCCTTTCCCCCCACGTCTCCAGTAAGCAACCCTGCGAGTAGATTATTGAGCCCTACCATTTTGTGTTTAACTATTGCAGCCTGCTTGCACGCCTCATCGTGAGTGTTAGAAGCAGTAAACAAGTGACTGGTAGCCGAAAGACAAGCAAAATTACCCTGGCAGGCTTTGCCTCCAGGATTTTGCATTTCCATTCTCTTCACGATGGGTCTTGTTCATCGTTTTGAAATTTGGAAAGGGGTGAGATACACGCTCGATCTTCCTTTTTTTTTTTTTTTTAAGTTCACACCCTCTAGGAAAGCCATCCAAATCATTTTATTTCTAATCTTTCTGTGCAAAATGTTTTGTTAAATCCTGATGACAACTTTTATGCATAATGCATATAATAAACTTTGCCAAAATCTGAGGCACTTTTAAAAAGCATGTAAAACCTCTTTAGCAGCAAAATGACATTACAGGGTATGTGGCTGCAGCAGACTGCGAAAACCACCTAGCAAGGCTGACAGAAAGCACTGTGCTCCATGTCATTAACTCCAAGTATCTAATAGGTGGAGTTCTCTTGGTTTACTTGTGTTCAAAATTCCATGTTATTTCTTATGAGATTTTTCCATATATTGATGCCTAGTTTATGTACTACATAAATTCAGTTCTGCCTTCAACACTTCTGGGAATCGTCACACTTAAAAAGGACCAGATACTTTTCCATGTAACTGAGGGAAAAAAAAAATATTGTCTTCGACCTATATATATATATAATTTAAAATAACATTTTTGTGTTTGTATAAGTATAGTATTTGTATGCATGGCTATCATTTGATAAATCATGTAGGTAAATCTAGTTCAAATCTTACCGCTGTTTTTGCTAATTTAAAACCATAAACACAGGAACCGGGGAGGAAAAAAAAAAGACTTTAGCATTTGAAAGTAGGTACCATAAATCCTGGCATGCTCCAGCCAGATAAATAAATAAATAAAAAAAAATGGGAACAATAACAATGTATCACTAGCCGGTGTCACTAAAATGATTTGCTTTATTTCTCTAATCTGTACCATATCTAAACTGACTATAATAAATGAATAATCGCCCTGAATACACAACCATTAATTGAAAAACTGCACGAAGTATAAAACCAAGAAGTCATAACACAAAATACAAGGTTTCCTCAGTGTTTACGAACTTGTCTTTGTCAATATTTTTAAGATTCAGTGTAAATGATACTGCTTTCTATCATATATCACAGACCATCATGGGTTCCAGGAGATGTCCCATGAATATTAATGGCCCTGAATTTCAGGACATTTCATCAGTACACATCCAGTTGTGAGAATCCAGGGGAGTTTGCTTTCGTCATAAAAAGAGAGAACTATGGATGGGTTTCATCTTTGGAGACAAGTTTTTAGGGGAAGGCTAGGCGTGCTTCAATCTGGCCAAGGGTGGGCTCTCCCTGAATGCGGAAGCTGTGGCATCTAGCTCCTAGACGAGCTGTTTCATGAAGCTGCCCTATGAACATTCATTTACCATTGTGTGTTCACAACAATTCAATTCCTAGGAGGAGCAAATACTAGAATGCCGGAACAAACCCTGCATTGTTGATTTCAAAGCATGTTTTCCTGGGAGAGCATGCATTTGTGGAGCCATCCCACAGTGGACAAAATAATTTCAAAATTAGTTGAATGAAAGCAGGGGCACAAAGACGAGTAGTTAATTATCGGGGCCAGTGAAAAATGTCCTTTCTGGAAAAACCTTTGAAAACCTATAGCATCTAAATTTGCATGAAAGTTGTATTATAAGAATACTTCTTTATTGAAAATAAAGCACTCCAGGCTCAGCTCAATAATAACAGCTTACAGGAGAGTAATTGAAGTTATCCAATTTGCCTCCCATAGAAAATGACCTACAGTATGTGCACACAGAGATGCAAGAAAAGAAAAAAAAAACAATATGTCATGCAATTTTATTGAGACTGTAGTAAGAAAGGAATCAGGGTTAGACACTGTGTGAGCATTTAACACACAAGAAATGATGATATGGTCAGAGAAAATTATCCCCTTTCCCTCACATTCTTGTTCCGAATTCTCATCTTGTGCCACCCCCTGCTGAGCCTCCATTGACTTCAAAGGGAAGTCCATGGGGGTTCAGAGCAAGATGAGAATTTGGCCCTGCATGCATAATTTTTGTTCTCTCTCATTCATAGCATGCACAATAAGCACGGGCTTTGAAAAGACTCTAACAGGGCTTGATAATGGCTCCAGAATGATCACGTATCTTCATAGTGTATTAAACGATATCACCAATTGTGCCTTCAGACTTACTAAAAGCTCCTGGGAAAAGATCATGCCAAGTCGTTATTATTTTCCTCATCTGTTATTATTTCACTAACTAATAATAACAATATTTATGTAGTATCGCGTCATGGTCCCGTTACTGGAGCTTTCATAAGACCACAGGCACATCTGACCTTTTGTATTCAAGAGGCAGTGCAGAAGGTTTTGAGATCTTCTCCCAGGAAACCTCACGATCTCCAGGTCTAAGACAAATGTAGGCGAACAATAATGACCTGAACAATAACATACAATTACTACTGACAATGATAGAGAAATAACAGGTAGAATAAAGCTGCTTTTCAGAATACTGATAAGAAAGACAAGTTACTATAATCCAGGCTTGAAAACAACAGAATAACTGTCAGAAGAAAAATTAAGAAGAGTTGGGGCTGTTCTGGGGTCAAGGGTATGAGGATAAACCAGAAAACTATTCTGGTGTTATGAAAAGCACTACATGAGGAGAAGAGACTGGACCGTGGCTTTCCTTGATTATATACAGATGACAGTATTAATTACATGTACCCAAAAGAAGAGCAGGTAGCAACAGGTCAGTTTCCCCAGTGTGTGCTTTGGTCCATCTTCATCAATTTCACCTCTAAACTTTTGCCTATAGATGTAGTTAAACCAATATTGCTCTGCATCCTCACTGTGCTGATGGATAATTCATCTTTGCAAACATTGATGACTTACCATCTATCCTAAATTTTCAAAGACAGATGAGACCATGGAATGGCTGAACAGCTTATTTACTTACATAATTTGAGGGTATTAATCATTTCAGGTTTTCTTGATTTCTAAGATCTTTCAAACACAGCTGTATTCCACTTAAGCTGCATTTATAACTCAGATCAGTAGGAGAAGCACCATCCTCTATCTATAGATCATATCTACAAGTTACAGAAGTACTAATTTATGGCTTGTTTACAAAACAGTCTCCAGCATATTATTTCGTGTGATCCTCTCAACAACACTGTAGGTCAGCTGAAGAGAAGAAAATGAAACTCCTAATTGCCAAGAAAGCCTCCCACAAACCTCTTTGCCCTAACAAACATGACACTTAATTAAGAATTAGACTCACTGCTTCTTTTGCCACTGACTTTACTCTCCTGGTTATGTTGCAGATTCCTCAGCACGTGACCTTTTTCTCAGCTTTTAGCATTGCTATTATCACACATACATGCAAAAGAAAAAAAACTGACAGTAACTCAGAGATGCTATTATAGGTGTTAGGATAGTCGTATATGACCCTGTTTTATTTCTTAGAGATGTACATTACGTAGACACAACATTAACTCTTGTTCTAGTTAAAGGGTTCATTAAGGCAGGCTTCTGAGGACTAAAGAAGGAAAACAGAATTTGCTCGTGCTCTCTGATTTTCTTTACGAAGTTCAAAGTGGAAAAATGAAAGCTTAGGACTTGACGTTCAGCAGCTAAGACCTTAGCTCCTAGGAAGAGACTGGCAAGTTATGTAAGATGAATGACCCCACCAACAATTTCACATGCTGTGTGCAGAGAAACAATTAAATTAGAATAATTATACAGTCCTTAGTTTGTTGAAGTAACTATCAACTTAAAGTCAATTTAAAATTTTGGCTCTATGCTTTGCTTTTGTGGACCTAAGGAGGAGAACTTAAGACAAAGACACAGAATGCTAACGGGGCACAGAATTCTAACCTGAGACAACCTCTAGTCAGCCAAATAAAGAAGAACGAGTCTACATTGTGCTGTGCTAGTGATCGACATTGTACTTGCGCGTGCTAGACAGGCGCTCGAGCACTGACCTTTTGCCCCCCCCACCAAAGGATTTACCTTTAAAGCATTTTTTCCTACTCTCTGTGATTGAGGAACTAACACAACAAATGTGAGGAAAAAAAACATGGTAATATTTGAAGCACTCAGCATGCAACTCGTTCACATTCCTACAGCTTTGCATAGTAAAAGATTAGGTTTCTAACGAGGACCGTTTTATTTTTTACTGGATATCTATCAAAGAACAACACGGCAGCTGGGACACTGGAACCTACGGAATGTATTGCACATTTTAATCACGTTGGATACAACACTCTTTCTCTGGATATCAATTATCCTAATGACTCTTATATAACACTCTCATGTGCCTACAGGATATGTATTGTCATCTCTCCTTTGTCAGTAAAATAGTTGGTAGTTCTGGATCCACACTGAAGTACTTGCTTTCATTTTTATATAATGAATGAGCAACACTGTAAAAGAAGACATTTTATTCCATATTAGCTTCGCAGAGTGAAGAGACTTCACATATGACAGTGCTAAATATACTCTTAAACTGCTAATAAAACCAAAGCCTGCGGGAAAAGAGTCTAATGATGAGCAGAAGTTTGTAGCTCTGAAAGGAAAGCAAAAATGTTCCTCTTAGGTATAATTTCTAAATATCTTAAAAAGGACTCGGGATTTCTAATAATTTCATTTCCAATAAATCTCCCAAGTCAATTTAGAATCACTTTATTTGCAATAAATCCCCTCTGTCAGCCCAAATGATGAACACAACTTTCTCTCCCCTCCTTTCTCTCAGAGTGCAATGTTGTAAAAACTTCTTTGAATTTGTCCTTAAAATTAATCACGTCAGAAACCCTGACGCTTAGCCAAACCAATACATGCTTCTTTTTGTCCACAGGACAAGAATTTCTGCCAAAATGGTAGAAGATAAGTTTTCTAAAAGTGAATGGATGATCCCATGATCAAATCCTGAGGCTGTGTTCCAGAAATGCTCTTCACTGTCCTTATTCCTCAGAAGACCTGCTAGCCACACTAGAGTTAAGGCCTTATGAGACGTTCCATTGTAAACTACTAGTTTACAGGTTTAATAAATAAGTCATAAAAAAAAAATATTTGCTCACACCTGAAGCTTAGCAAAGCAACTTAAAGAACAAAAGAAAGTCTGGCTTTGTCATCTTTAACTTACACTCATACACAGAGATAAAGTGGGGTCCCTTGGATATATTTTTGCTACAATGAGTTTTGAAGGCCTATGAATTTATTTATGTAGAAAAAAATGGTCAAGTGATAGGTTCATATTTAGTCAGAATATTTGGGATGATTTGAAAAGAAAAGTAGAAATAATGAAGTTATTTAAATGCCACCTAGAAGCTTCTAGACATACATTTGAATACCATATTCTTTTTACTTCACCAAGGTTTTCGAAAGTATTTTTAAAAAAAATCACTTTCTTCTCCTTTTACCCCCATACAAATGATATCGGTTGGAAAAGATCTCAAAATATTCTAATTGAAGAACTAACATTTTAAGGAATGTGTGCTTACTTATTTAATCAATAGCTCAAGTCTACGGAACTACGCCGATTCCCATAGCTTGCTGTTGTCTCCTGTTTACCTTTTTGTGCATTGCTTCTGGATTTTTGTGGGTGAACTCATTTAGTATTGACAGATTTTTTTTGAAACACTAAATCAAGCACATGGTAAATATTTCTCAGACTCTCGATTCATCTGATCAACGTACTTGCTAGTTGGCTCCATCCCCTGTCCAAGACTGCTGGTCCCAGACGGTGCAAGTGGCTTTAGGTCTCTGAAACCTAACCCTTAATACAAACACAAAGACTACAGACAATTTTAAGGTAAAAGTCTTAGTAACTTAAATTGTTGTCTCTTCCGATCTGTAAATAGACACAGCCATTTTTTTTATATTTATGCAATGATTTTTTTTTAACTATTAAGAGTTATCTTCAAAGTTCTCAAAATGTTACTTTAAACATTTGCTCACAGCTGTTCTGAAATTGGAATATGGAGAAAAGGACTGTCTTGGTGAATGAGTAGGATCAGTCACTTAAAACTTCAGACTACCTCAGCTTTGTTTTCCTGGCCACATTAACACATCTAATAGTAATATCTTTGTTTCTTCATGAAAAATATATCTCCTAAAGTCTACCTGACAAAAGAAAACCAGTGCTAGGCAGGAGATGCTTGTTTATGAGTTGTTGGCCAGGGATGTCCAAGAGATTCCCAAAACATAGAGCCCATTGCTTGGCTACTCCACAGACGTGGCAGGTTAAGGCCCTGTTGCTAAAGACACCATGTACTTCAGAATCTAGGCCCAGAAAGCCAGGAGCTTGAACTGACCTGAATTTCTCCTCTTTGGGGACTAGTTTTAATGGTACCAGAAGGCACTATGCAAGCTTCCAAAGGAGAGAGGCAGCCAAGAGTCCTACCCAGCGATGACACCTATGAATCTCATCAACAACCAGCATGGCACAAAAATCCCAAGGGTGCAGTAGAGGCAGTAAGCAGCAGCTCTCTAGTTGAACTTAAGACCTGGAACTGAAAACCTAGGTAACTGCTCATTGCTAGTGGAGTCATGGTTATTGGAGGAGAATCTACAGCCACTAATTTACTGAACCAGCATAATCGCTAACAGCGGCATGTAAACATCTGTCCGTATTCCCACAGAGAAGGGCATTCTTCACCTCTCATCAAGGAAACTTCTCTTTGCAACAAATGAAAATAACTACAGAAAACCACAACCGATCAAAATGCAGAATTTTGGAGCCCATTCCCACTAGACACCTCAACAAAACATTCCAGCACCTAAGGTTTGGCAAACTTTGCAGAAGAGGGGGGTGGAAACTTTAAAATCAAGAGATACACCCATAAGGTCTCACCAACATGGCTGCACGAAATGTGAGGTAAACAATGGTAACACCAATGCATAGGAAAATGCGCATGGGGTCTCAACCCTATACAAAGAACTACAGGCAACTAAAGAAAGCGGGAGACTGGAGAGGTAGTCTTTCCCAGGAAAATTGTGTCAGCCATTTGCCCATGCCTAGCCCTGCAAAGATACATACCGGTAGTGTCATATGAATGAAACAGGTTACATTTATGAATATGCACATACACACATATACATGTATGCATGCAGTAGCAATTATTAGAAATGAGGCCATAAATCTGAAAGAGAGCAGGGAGAGCTTATGGGAGAGTTTGGAGGGAGAAAAGGAAAGAGGAAAATGTTGTAATTAAATTATAATCTCAATTTTTAATTAAAATATTAAAAAACAAAGGTTACATCCTAAGAGTAATATCAACTAATCACTATTGGTCATAAAACAAAGGAACAGTACCATATAGTGTTTTTGGAATTCCGTTGCCTGAAATCAAATCCATTTACTATTTGTACAAGTCTGGCGCATGATTTAATTATTTTAATGTTTATTTTCCTCATCTCAAAAATGAAGGAGCAAAAACAATGTATCTGCATAAAGTTTCTATGAGAATTAAATGAGTTTTGTACTTATAAGAATATCCTTCTGACATTAGGGCTCAGTGAACTACAGATACCGCCATTGTCTTCACCATCAGCAGCATCGACAAGAGCTAGAAGAATTATAGAGGCGAAAATCAGACAGATTCTCATGATAAGGCCCTAATGTTTATATGACAACTATACGTTTGACTACACAGTCACTGTATGCAAGCAAAATTGTCAACAGCCATCAAGCTCCTTCCTGGAGCTATGTTCCTGTGATCTCCGTCCTTGAAAATACTTTTCCACCTTGATAGGCTAGGGTCAGATAGTAGGAGAGGAGGATACCCTTTCCGTTCAGCAAACTAGGGGTGAAGGAGAGAAAGGAGAGAGAGGAAAGGTGATGGGGAGGAGATGAGGAAAGGGCTACATATAAAGTGAATAAATTGTAAATAAAATAAAATAAAGAAAGAAAATACTTTTCTCTAAAAGTGGAGAACACAACCACAGGCTCACACACTCTCATATGTAGACTGACTAAAGCTACATTTTCCTGTCACTTTTTCATGTGTGCGGTGTATGTGGTATAGGCATGCTATACACCTATCTGTGTAGGTGCAATTTCCTGCAGGCATGTGTGAGAAAGCAAGGGGTCCATGTTTGCTTCCTTCCATTGTTGCTCCCCTTACTTTTTCTGAGACAGAGTCTCTCGCTGAAACTGCAGCATGCTGATTGGCTTGATTGTGTGTCCATGAAGCCCCTGACATCTACCTATCTCCAACTGCTTCATGGCCCCCTCCCCAACAGCAGTGGGGCTGTAAGTGTGAACCCCCACACCTGACTTTTACATAGGTTCTGTGGATCCAGATTCAGGTCTTCGTTCCTGAGCAGTATGCATTTTAGCCACAGAACCATCTTCCCAAACCCTGTCTGCCTTTTCTATATGGAGCCAAGAACGCCTACGTCCAGTCTGCTTTGTGTTCTGGACTAAGCTAGTACCTGAGCTAGTGAAGATAAAACAGAAATTGCACTGGCATCCTTTGTTCCTCCGGTGTTTTCACAAGGGGATGGGTCACACATCCTGGAAGATACTGAACCATTTTTGAGCTCTTATCTCTTACAACAGCCTGAGACTCAGCACTTTGTCTCCAAGACCAACGCCTGTGCACTGATTAATAGCTGACACTGGGATTGTAGCCTTTCTGTATTCCTACTTCTGCTCCTCTCTCCCTAGGGTCCAGTTTCTGCTTTCACCTCTTGTCATTAGTCCTTGGTTTCCCTTTCTGACAGCATCCTAGGAGCACTCAGGAGGAGCTTCTGTTCTTGCCCCTTCCCTGTTATGATTCTCTTCTCTGGACCAAATTTTTTGTTCAGTACCCACACACAGGTTGCCATAATATGCCAAGTGTGGCAATTCTAGTGCTTTGTCACTAAGAAGTGAATCTCCTATCACATTGGTTTTCAGAATTATTAGGAATGGGCCATTCAGTCAGTGTTATCAACCCTGCATAATTTCCATTTGTCTTTGTCACTTCTTTGTCACCTGTCCTTCTGGTGTCCTCAACAACTCCAACCAAAGATATCCTGAGATTTGATGGTTGACATTCTTGATGTCCATGATTTTTAAACCATCTTTTTTTTTTTTTTTAGTTTCTTTTTCATTCCCACTCAACTCCTCTGGACTAAGCCTTCAGGCACACTTGCCCTTGCAACATAAATCTAGATGTTTCATGTTCACCTACTGGCCAACAGCAGGGATAGCTTAATTCACATTCCATTTGTCATTAGACATCTTTATCAATGACATGGATCAAGCTTTATTAACCATACCCATAAAATAGGTACATTTCACAATGCTGATGGGAGTTAGTAATGTGCTAGTAATGGAACCAGGATGATAAAAGACCTGACAGACAAAAAGTGATAGTTTGAGACTAACAAGGTGATCAAATCACATTTGGAATATTGGGTTTTGTTCTGGGCAATGATAAATTAAACCACATCAAGGTTCTAGAAAAGTGATGAGATGACATTAGGCTCTTTCTTCAAGGAACATTAGAAATACCTGTTGTCATTTGATCCCATGTAGGGAGTCAAACAAACTTACAGCTATTTCAAATGTTCTTATTTTGGTTAGCAATTGCTTTTTATTTCTGTAATAGCTGTCCAGGGCCAGGAAATAGAAATTATAGGAAGACCTCAGTCAGAAATTTATTTTTGTAAATAATTACCATACTGCACCATGAGCACTCATGAAGAGCTGTGTCCCCTGTTTTTATACCTTAATCTCTGTACACTGCTCTGAGCAAGTATGCTCCACATACACGAGCCTCTCTCCTAGCCTCTCATTTTGGATTCCAAATGGACTTGCACAGAGATGTCTACACTGGTGAATCTTCTCTGGACGGCTCTAAGTGCTCATACTCTGTGCCAAGCTTACTTCCTAGTCAGCTGTGGCAGAAATGGCAAGGGCCTATTTCTCTCTATTTTCCATGAAACTATTTCCCGTTTGTGTGTGAAGTCAGCAGGCTAGATCTTACAAACGTTATTTAACATTACTGTTACGGTGACTCTATCCTCTGTTCACTGTGATTTCATAGATGGGTAAGAAAGGGAAGGAGAGAGTGGCCTGAGTCTGTGTTCATGGTTATCTAACCTGAACTGCTATAAGTGGCGTTCAGTTCTAAAACCTTTCCAATGAGTTGTCTGTATCTCGGAAAATTCCTACTGAAGGCATTCTTTCTCTAGTTCATTTTCTGGCCCTTCATGTGGCAATTTAGAGCTCTTCCTAACCACAGAGATCTGCTTTTCCTGAACTCTCTACTGTTTTATGCGAATCATTCTACCCATTATATTTAACAGTGATTTTCACACTCCCTTATTTATCATCAAATTTTCTTAAAGAAATGACAGCCTCGGGTGGAGGCACTTGGCATTGGTTCTCTTAATTCCACCACTGGATGATCAGTCTAGAGCTTCATATCCTTGGGTCTCTTTGTTACCACTCTGTTCCACAAACGATTTTCCCCTCTCCAAAAATATTATTAGTGACCCTTGATAACCTGCCTCTTCTGTGAAGTTTCTCTCAGCTTTGTCCTCAGAAAACAGCTGACCATCATGCTTCAACTACATATCACCCATACTTCCATTACTAATATGACATTGCATTACAGCTAATTATGTGCTTTTTTTGCCCAATTAGGTTTAAGACTAGGTAGATGTAATAGTTTCTAAGTAAATGACTACATTCCAAATAAAGGAAAGTTGAGTTTGATGACACCTGGCACTTTTCATATCTGACAGTTCATATATCTTTAATGATTTTGTTATTTTTAAAATGAAAACTAGTTTGAGTAGTCGATGACAAATTCCCTTAATTTGACTTCATACCCATTCATTAAAAGCTATTAAGGTTAAAGAAAACATCTTTATTGCCTAAGGGGAAAGGAGACCATATAAAGATATTCTAGAGTCCTTAGATGTTGACTCCTATCCAGCAATTATGTTCGGTTACTTAAATTAAAATCCTCCCTTACATTTCTGATTTAGAAACTTAAATTAACAAATCTATTTGGTGCAGGGTAAGCTGGTAATGTATTTTAAGAGTTCTATAAATGCTTATGGACCAGAATTTGACTTCTAGGAAATAATATACCAGGAAGATAAAGATCCAAAGTCACTTGTGTCATTCATATACCCTTACATCATATACTATTTTAGTTATCATACTATATATATTGGAAACAAAAGACCAATAACAAGAAGGTGAAAAATGGTTAAAGGAATTAGAGTGACTCTACACAACTAGACCATACAATTACTCATAACAGTGTGAACAAAGGTAGCAAAAATTTCATAATTTAATTTCGAGCACATGCACAAGTATAGATACACTTGCATGTACTCGTAGACATGTATATGTGTGCTGAGAAAACATTAGAGATATCATCTCCAGGTGATGAAACCACATTCAATCATGATTTTTCTTCCTGACAAGCCACATTTTATAATGTGACACACATGTATATTTTTACTCGTCTGATTTTTAAAGATATTTTTAAACTCATATCTATCCAGCAGCCCTCTTAAAATGAAGCCTATTGGTTTTAAACAAATGTATCCTTTATCCCAAGTATCTTCCGCATAGTATGTTACAAAATATTTTTTGAAAAATTAACAAGTTTAAACCAACTGATAAATATAAATGATGTAAAGGAGGAGGATAAATCTGAGATACAAAAGGCATTCAAAGCTCGCTGATGAACCTGATACTTGGATGTGACAAACGGGTGGCATAATGTGTGAAGGAGAGCAGGAGATGTGTGAGAGAGAGCTGCCCTAATATATCATATGTACATATTCATATCTCAGTAGAAAATGCAAACGCTATCCCATCTGTTTTCACCATCTTTTCGTCCTCTTCCGTTTCTCAAACAGCTGGCTGTGCAGCAAAGCTCTTCCTTGGCAGCATCTTCATTGAAGAAGGAGGATCCATTTTTGCCTTGAAGGACCCATTGTCTCGCGGATAGACCAGAGAAGGCTAATGAGGACAATCCAAGATGTCAGCCTCTACCCCAGCTTAAAGAAGACATTTCCTGGCATACTGAATCATCTTGGGCTGTTAATTCCATCTTTAATTTAGTGTTCTCGCCAGGCATATTTTTTCTAGCTTTGGTTATAAAATTTTAAACTGTCAGGACACTTGCAACAAATCCCTCCCTCAGATGAGGTGAGAGTAGGCAAGAGATTCGTGCAGATTGGTTTTAATGTAGTTATAACTTCTTATACATGATAGGAACAGCATTAAAGAAAAAGATCATAGCATTATTAAAGATGATGAGACAGATTTTATTCAGGCTGTGCAGTGAAACTTCTGAGATAGGAACAGGAAGCACTGCATGGGATTTCATAGAAAAGAAGAGAGATGATGTCCAGGTCCAAATATAGTCTGTGCAGGTAACACAAGGTGGAGATCAAACATTGAAAAAAAAATTCCTGAAAGAAAAGATTGGTGATTAGGAAGGAATTCTTTTTGATGTGTCTACTTATATGTTTGTTGATTTATCTGTGCATATGTGTATGCTTGAATGAATTTATAGGAATGCAGGCGTTCACAGAAGTCAGAGAGCATTGAATGCACTGAAATTACAGCCAGTGGTGAGCTGACAGATACAGGTACAGAGGGCTGGATCCTTGTCTTCTGCACGTACAATAAGCACTCTTAACTGCTGAGCTATCTCCCCAGCAGCCTTGCAGAGGGTGTTCACTAAACCAACCTAACAAGGGTCTTGCTGAAAACAAGCTGCCCTGACAGATATCTCCTGGAGGATCATGGGAGATGAAGAAACTTGCATAAGCACAGAGGGATCATATACCAAGTCGAAGGTGTGGGCTGTGAGTGAACTGACTGTGCAACACTCATACTAAAAATACACAAGGTAAAGATGAATACAAGAGCCCAAAAGTTAAAACTTACTGAAAACGGGCTCGAGGAAGCCAGAATAGCATGTAGTCAATGAGAAAATGTCAGTCTTTAGATGTTACTTGGTTACCATTACTATATGAATGCCTTCATATAGGGCTTTCAAATTATTCCATTTTATTCACAAACACTGTGTTCTTTCTGAATAAATTCTAATGATCATCATCTTAAGGATCCTAGAACACTTTTAGGTAATATATTCTCTTGTTTTGGCATCAGTAGACAAGAAACATTATGAGTATGCTAAAATTTGAAGGCCATTACAGCACCCACAAGATCTGGGTCTGGATTTAATTCTGTTTCTGACCAATCGTGAAATTGGGTCATTAAGCCAATTCATCATCAAATTTAATGCCCACAAAAGCCAAACCACAGTGGAAACCTGGAAGTCCATCCTATTACTCTAGACGGTGGCCTTGCATGCCTCCAGACACACTCACTCATTGCATATTAAACCATGGCAAAGTCAGCCAGATCTGAAGATACTTTCCCTTGCACCAGCTGGGGGGTGGCATTAATGATTAACAGCCAGAGAGGCTCATTAATATCCTAAAATGCACAGGACAGGACTTCACAACAGACAGTTGCCTATTCCAACAGTTCAACTACATTAAGGAAGAGCAGGAGAGTCTACAGAAGCCCTGCTCCAAGAGTACTGCGTTATAGAAGTAATCGACACATCAGATCCTTAATCATTTGTCCCAAAGGCTGAAGTTTGAAGTCTAAGCTTATCTATCATATGGTGACTGGTGATAGTAATTGGAAAGTATTTAGGAAAGTCTGGAATATGCAAATAATGACTTAGAGTATAAAAGTACATTCTATCCATTAAGCACCGGCTTCATTTTCTTTTTATTCTGTATGTGTATGTTTGCGTGTGTGAAGAAACTTGTGTGTGTGTGTGTGTGTGTGTGTGTGTGCGCGCGCGCACACACACACACACACACAAGGGCATGTGGAGGCCAGAGGACAAAGTTCAATGTTTTTTCTTCAGGAACCATCTCCTTTCCTCTTTCACAGCACCTGTGTCATACTTCCTGTCCCCTCACCAAATGGCCTTCTCCTGTCTCTCTTCTCTTTACCCCTACAGTTCCTCTCTACTCTCTTGGCTTCTGTAGTCGCTTCAGGTTATACCCTCAACTTAAAACATTCAGAGCTAGGATGTACAAACCAGAGAGAGCATTTGGTGTATAACATTTCCCAGGTCTAGCCGTCTTCTGACTTTCGTCCTTTCTGTCTGCTCACAGCTGTGTAGTGTTGCATTTGAGTGCAAGTACCCTGTTTTTATTATCTGTGCATCAGTTGAAGGACACTGACACTGTTTCCACTTCCTAGCTATTGTAACAGAGCAGCAGTGAGCTTGGCTGTGCAGATACCTTCGCAGGAGGATATTGAATCCTTTCCATATATGCTGGGAAGTGGCATAGCTGGGTCACAAGGTAGATCTACTGCTAGCTTCTAAGAAGCCTCCGTACTGACTTCCAGGGTGCCAGTTTGTCTTCATTCCAATCGTGAATGAAGGTTCCCTTTTCCCATATTCCTCTTGCATCCTTTTGGTCAGCTGTTTTGCTGATCTTAGCTACGCAAAGCAGTTTTAGTTTGCATTTCTCTAATTGCTAAGGATGTTTTACATTTTTTTGAGATATTTCTTAGCCAATTTTATTCCTTCCCTTGCAAACTCTTTGTTTGGATCCATAAGTCATTTTGTAATTGGTACTTGCTTTCTTGAATTTCTGGGTTTTCAGTTCCCTTTGTATTTTGGATATTAATCCTCTATCAAAGGTATAGCTGGGAAAGATCCTCTCCTGGTCTGTGGGCTTTCCCTTCACTCAACTGTTGTTTCTTTGGCTGTACAAGATTTTTAGTTCTACAAAATCCCATTTGGCTATTGTTGGCCCCAATTCCTAAGCAAATAGGGTCAGAAAGTTCTTTTCTGCGCTTTTATCTTATAGGTGCTGCCCACATTTACTTGTACCTGCCTCAGTGTTTGAGGTTTTACACAGAAGGCTTGTATCCGCTTGGAGTTGCTTTATATGCAGACTGATCGGCATGGTTCCAATGCCATTCTTCTACACACAGACATCTAATTTCACAAGTCCCATTTGTTGAAGACGCTGTCCTTTCTCCTGCATACCATTTTTGCTCTCTTCATCAAATATCAAAGGATGGTAATTATGTGCACTCATGTTTGGGTCTTATACTTTGTTCTATTGATCGACAACTCTTTTTGTGGCAATATCATGATGTTTTTATTATTATAGTTCTATAATATAGTTTGAAATCTGAGGTGCTAGTCCCTCCAGCATTGTTCTTTTTGCACAGAACTGCCTTGCCAATCAGGCTCTTCTGTGCTTCTATATAAATTTTAGGAATTTTTTTTTCTGTGTCTGTGAAGAATGTCACAGGGATTTAAATTGGGATTACACTGAATGTGTAAACTGCCAGCTTTTCATTTTCACATGGGTTCTGGAGATCAAACTCAGTTCCCTCCTGCTGGAAAAAGCAAACCTTTTACTGACAGAAGTATTTCCCTAGTCCTCTCATTTCATCTCAGCAAAGGCATTTTAAAAATCTGCCTCATACCGCCAAAGGTGACAGCATCATGGAAGGAACACGGTCTAGAAATCATGTGGGTTTCTGTGTAAGGAACTGATCACTTGCCTGGTCGTTGGCTTACTCTTCGCCTTTGTTAATCTCTCCAACACTGGACTTGTGCGACAAGTACAGTATACAAGGGTTAGGTGATGGCATGTTCAGGCTGGATAGAACAAATGCTACTGTTAAAAATTTTTTATTAAATACAAAATTAGGATGAATCCACTGTAAAATTAGAGAAAAAGGCATATATGGAAAATTATATTTGCTTACTGGTTTGTCTCCATTTCTTTAAGTGTGCAACAATAAAATATTCATTACACTAACAGAATAGTGAGATATCCTGGTTAAAAGCAAAAGAAGTGAAAATTTTGCTATGTCTTTTTCTTTAAAGTTACATTATTTTAATTTCATCATCATCTCCATAGATCTTCCAAAAGCAGTTTCCTGAGAGAAGCACTTGTGACTCCTACAACAAACCTGTCACCTTCAAAGATCTTGTTGGCTTCTTGTGTTGACACACCCTGTTGCTATAGTGATGGAGCTGAGGAATGCCACATATTGGATGCTCTAAGCAGGACCTGCAAAACAAAGGTATATCTCAACAAAAGTTTTGGCTAAATATTTCTCCTGAAAGGTTCTCAATAAACACAAAATGGTATTTTTCCCCTCATCGATCAATTTTAGTCCTTGGGGAGTTCCTGAGTGTGAGGACCATAGAAAGTTGTAGAAGAAACAAATGAACTTTGATAGGAATCAGAGAGCTGTTGGATGAATGTGTATACACTGGACCAATCTAGTATTTGCTTTTTATGTCACGGGCTTTCTTTTGAATCTCTGTGTAGATCCATCCATTTCTTTCGCTTATAGTTGATGCAATTTTAGCAAGCTCTAAAAGCCTTGTGCTGACAGTCAATCAGCTCTCAGAGTGCCTCGTCATTCTTGTCAAATCAGCTTTAATGTTTCTTGGCAGAAAATCCAATTGTTTCCATAATGGTGGACTTAAAGAAACCCTAAGTTAATACTCAGAGGGATTCTGTGTTCTCTAAAATAAAAAAAAAGACTTGTGAAGATACTCCATGTTCGCTGAGCATCCAGCCTTTAGACATTTAACAATATGAATTTTGCTGTCAGTCTGATGTAATAGACAGAGCAATAAAGTTTAGTATCAAAATCCTGGCTTAGGCCAGCAAGATGGCTCAATGGGTGAAGATGCTTAGCACCCTGCAATGCAGTCTAAAGACCTCAGTTCAAACCCTGAACCTACGTAAATGTGGAAGGAGTAAATAAGCTCCACAAAGTTGTCTTCTGACCTCCACCTGGGTGTCTTGTTACACCTGCACCTATGCGTGTGTGTGTGTGTGTGTGTGTATATATATATACATATATATATACACATATATATATATGTGAGATATATATATATATATATATATATATATATATATATATATATATCACATATAACCACACAGTAATAATAAATACTTTTTAAAAATCTGGCTTAGACTCACATTTTCACTACTTAGTAGTAGTAGGTCCTGAGGCATATTACTTCACTCCACAGCCTTAGTAGATGAAGTGCCTAACAGAATGAGCTATTGATGCCATTAAATGAAACCATACTGTGAAAGCACTTGTAAGTTATAAGCCACAGTACAAGTTATTTGTGTAATAATACTGCCTTTAATAATGTATTAGATGGATACAATGAGCAAATTAATCAAGAGTTAGAAATGGCACGTATCACTGTGACCCTATGCACTAAAGTCTTACGAGCATGTCCTCACATAGTTTATAAACAACCCATTTGTACAATCTGTGAAGAAGAACCAGTTCCTGTTTCCCAAGAAGACCACTGTCCTCTGTCCATGCACATAAGTTGGAGCAAGAATATGATGTTACAAGCTTCTGTTTTGCATGATTTTAAAGGGTGAGAGTCTCCAATCTCACAAGTATCCAATAGAATGATACTCTTGCCAGGAGACATGTCACTCCCAGGAAAGGTAGTCCCTGGTATTCATGAGAAGAACTGAACTTCTTATATCTTTCAAAGTAATGTTAGATATAAAAAGCATAGCTGAAATAGGATTTGCTTACATTGACAGTACTTTTGGCCTCCAGATGTGTACAAGGCATCTATAGGACTCCACAGAGTACTGCTTCTCCCATCAACTGCTCATGGTGTTCTTGCCATAGGAAAAAAATATATTTAAGTACAGTAGGACCTTCTTACTGCAGCTTTTTTTAATTCTTTCTGTGGCTTTTTACTCATGTCACCTCTGTTCCGAAAGTATTGAGTACGAATTTCCAAAATTAAGCATCCCACAAGCTTTCAATTGCCAGTCATTCTTGACCACATGATGAAAACTTTTACCATATTTTCTCACTCCACCTGAAATGAGCCATCCCTTCATCGGTGCCATCGACACAGAACACTCTACCTGTCTATTAGTCACATAGAGGCTGGCTATCAGATTAACTGTCATGCCATTACAGGGCTAGTGTCCAGGCAGCCCTCATTTAATATTGGCCCTGAAGTACAAAAGCAACAGTGTGGCGATCCATCTGTGTCAAAGAGAAACCCTAAAGCACACATTTAAGTGAGAAGGTCAGAGCTCTCAACTTAGGAAAGAGAACAACTCCCTTCCCAAGGGTGCTAGCATCTACATTAACGAATGTTCTGGCTGTGAAATGATGAAGATAGGAAGGGGAATCCATAATAGTTTTGCTATTGTACCTCTGACAACAAAAGTTACTGTCAGGATATGATAAGCGTTCAGTTGAGAGAGTATGTGCAGAAAGAAAATACCGTAGAGGCGGTACCCATTTGAGGTCTTGGAACTACTATACAAACACACTGATTTAAATAAACTTAGAATTTGACTCTGCTCAAAGTTAGGGACTGTCTGTATAACCAATAAAATGTAAGTTCTATTGCCAGTTCTACCAGGGTTAGATAGTCTGAGGATGAAATCAGGAGGTTGCTAGTAAGATTGTTGTGGTGGCATGCTGCCTTCACATGAGAAACACTTGCCCTCAGAAAAACAGCAAGCTGCTTTGGTGCAGTGGTCTTTGTTTAAGTCTTCTATCATGAGATGCTTTTCTGGCAGGGGAATGTAGTTTCCTTTGGTCTTCCTTTTCTGGAACCGTGACATCCTGGGTTTGTTATGGGAATTTTTGTGTTGGTGTCAGATGTGAGCTTGTCTGTCAATTGTGTTACTCTCCCAAGACTTCAGGCCTCACATCTCTACAGTGGACATGATACTCATCTAATAGGAAGAAGGATCATGTAGCACACCCAGGAAGTGGGAGCCAGGCAGTGTTGGTTCCACTCGACCATCCCTCTGCTTCTATTCTCTTTCAAGAGTTAAACTTGCTGTAGGCATCTTGCAGATATATCTCGTGGCCACTGTGATTTCATCTTAGGGAAAAAGGTGAAAGCAGAGAGATTTCTAGAAGCACTGATTAAATTATTTGCATGTCAAAGGGGGTCATAATCACAAATAACAACATTCATTTAGGAATACAACGGGAGATCTATGTGTGGCAAGCACTCTTCCAGACTGAGTTTCCAGCAATTAACAAGGAGAATAATATTCCTCACTTTCGTAGCACCTTCAAGCTCATGGTCTTCATTATATGAAGAAATCAGAGTGTTCTCGGCAGGCAGAAAAGAGTTGTTTGCGGCTCTTTTAGTAACTGAGAATCATTTTGTAACTTAGAAAGAAGTTTCACAGTGGGCTGTCTCTCCCAAACTTTCAAAAATTGGTGTGTGGGGGGCTGGTCTGTGTGTGTGTGTGTGTGTGTGTGTGTGTGTGTGTATGTGTGTGTGCACATGAGTCTAAGCATAGCATAATAGTGATGGACAGAGGACAACTGTCAAGAGTCAGTTCTCTCCTTCCATTAGTCCTGGGGATTGAACCTACATCATCAGGCTTGGTGGCAAGCACGTTTCCACACTAAGCCATTTCATCAGCCAACCACAGCCCCCAACACATATACTCAAAAAGCATATTTTTAAGGTTATCATTAATTCTGGTACAAAATGTCCCTTAAAGAAAAAATTTATTAAATTAACAAACTTTAAAACAGATTTTATTTTTGCTTTTAAATCACTACAAAGATATGACAATCGCACAAAGGCCTTCGAAACCACCTCTGAATGTTGACTGAGAAACAAAGAGTAAGAGTTCCATGAATTTTGTCAGCCTTTCTTTCTCCACTGGCAAAAAGCAGACAGGCTGACTACCTACATAAATAAAAATTTCTCAGAGCTGATGATTTAAATATGTGCTATTTAAATATGAGATGAGAAGAAAGTGCTTTTCTTACCAGAGAAACATGAACTGGTCTCACCTATTAGAATGATGTTGAGAAGTGACAAGAGAGAAGTGGGGGAAATATTTACCACTGGCTTCATGAGTACACTAAAGGTTCCTTCCGTCGATCTTACTGTCAGCTTCCTCCCTCTGCCTTTGTGAAAGGGGCTGGGAGACTTCCCTTCTTGCTCCATGGAATAAATGAATTCTGTTGCAGCTGAGATGGCAAACAGTACTTCATTGAGTCTCTTCATACTTGGGCTGCATCTGTATTTCTGCAGGGAGTGAGGCTCTCTCTACCTCGGATGATGAAGAGTACCCTTGTTCCCACACCCACATGGCATTGTGCAGTGTTCACTGAGGCAATGCTAACTTCATGCTCACTACTGGAACCATGGTGAAATTTGGAAGCTAGTTGTGTACTTAGGATTTCTTAGTTGTTTGATCACATCAATGAAAGGATATGTAATCAATCTCCCCCTAAGACAGTGAGTGGTATTGGCCATAACTCATTACTCCGCCAAGGATTTGGCATTTCAATCGATGGGAAATGATGTGTGATCATTCTAATTTATTATACATCATTCCCATCAATCGACGGGCTGAAGCCTTTACATAATAAGTACTTACAGACACTGTCAATCATTCTTGGTTCAAATGCCTCCCAATACTGCCATTTGGGATAGTCTCGGAGCATCATGAAAATGGAATGTATCCCTCAAATCACAACTACAATGATTTCATTCAGCAAGAGACATTGAGATGACCTCTTCCTGGAGGACTGTATTCGCAATTGCTTAAGCCTTAGGCCATGCCACAATCTAAAGACGATAAAATGGATGAGTGTCCTGATTAGCCATGACTTCCCATCCAACTTATCCAAATGGGATTCAAAGATGGTGGGTGGTGTTGACAAAATCCTTAAAAAAAAAAAAAACTTCAATCTCCTTTGCCTATCTCATTTTTTTTCTAAAAAAAATTACTATTTCCTGAATGCTTTGGGGGAAAGTGTCAAAGCATATTGATTTCCCTGCCTTTTGTCACTGAGGAGAATGCCATTATAAGACAGAAGGATAGTACCAAGCAGAGATAACAAATGGACTGCACTTTCCAATAAGATCTCCAGCTGGCAGTAGTGCCCACACTGCATTGGATGGAGCTGTCTGATTTCATTAGTTCTCTTTGTTTAATATTTGACTCTCATAAAAAATAAAATAAGAAAAGACATGTTTGGTTCCATGTACTAAGAGTAGTGCCAAGAATCATGATTCTGGCCATTACATAGTAAACGATTTTCATGTTATGGCATCTCCCAAAATCTATCTTGATGTTTCACTGGAGTTGGTGGTTTGAATGAAAATGATCCTTATTGACCTATAGGGATTATTAGGATGTGTGGCCTTGTTGGAGTGAGTCCTTGTTAGAGGAAGTGTGTCAATTGGGCTAGGCTTTGAAGTTTGAGCTGCTCAAGGCCCAATGTCTCTGTCTTCCTGCTGCCTGCCAATCTGGACGTAGAACTCCTGGCTACCTCTCCATCACCATGTCTGCCTGCTAGCCACCATGTTTCCTGTCATTCTGATAATGGATTAAAATTCTGAATTGTAAGCAAGCCCCAATTAAATATTTTCCTTTTTAAGAGTTGCTGTGGTCATAATATCTCTTCACAGCAATAAAACTAAGACATTTATTTTATCACAGTTTATAGGTTAAAACATTTCCATTTTCTACTCTCTGTTATTTTATATTTTTTAAAAAACATGTGAGCCTGTACTTATACAGGGCATACAATTTTTAGCAGCAGCCAAGGAGCCATCTTTTGAAAGGTGAATGATGTCCCTACCTTCTGCTGTGACACACATGGCAACATCTTCGTGAGAACAGAAGGAAGTACACACCATTTTTTTTTTTTGCTAGAAATGTGACCTACCATGCCTGTGACTATCTTATGTAAATTGATTTGTGAAGCAAAAAGGAAAATCACAGGACTTTTCATCCTTAATAAACCTTTTTAAAGAAAAGAAAGGAAGTAAAATTTGTCTTTTCCCCCGTCAGCAACACTTGTTATCAGTTACACTTTCCCATATTCCACCTGAGAAAGCCTAAGGGTTTGGAGAAGGAAGCATGATGCTTTGCTTGTGGTGCATGGGGATGGTGAAAACCTCAGTTCAGGAATTCTGCAAAACCTACCCACGAGAAAGTATTCTTCTCTCTCAGAAGAGGACCAAAAGGTCCCAGGGTTAGACAATAGATTGTAGCAGACTCTTGTTCTCTGGATTTCAGAGCATTCATTAGCTCATCGAGATGTGCCTGAGCCAACAACTTCTAACCCGGGAAGGAGAGGCCTTTGTCACTCCCAGCACCAGCCTTTCCTCTGTGCTCACTCATCAGCAATCAGTGGGGCTTGGCAGAACCAGAGCTTACTGGGAAGCCAGCTGGCTCTGTTAGCTCTTCCTACACTCTTGGGCTTAGCCAGGATAATGGAGTATCACAGTTCATTATCCACCTTCCTCCTCTACCCCCCATGAAGAAGCTCCAATGAATACCAGGTTTGGGGCAGGAAGCATCATTGCTGCTGAAGCTGCCAAGAACAGCTGCCAGTACCCTACAGAAGAGCTAAGGTTTATCAATATTGGTACAGAAATGTTCCGTGACCTTGAGGAAGGCTACAAGGGAACCTAAGCATGAATAAGAATTAATTCCATCTACAATTCCACCTTTCTTAAATAAATAGAGCAATAATAACCTACTCCAGGCCTTGCTGTATGCTGAGCACTGTGCATGTCTTAGCTTTCCCAGATCTTAATGGCCCATGAACACATCGGTGCTGTTGTTCCCTTCACATTTTAGGTGAGAACCTGGCAACAACAGGGGATTCTAGGCAGAACGGCTTGCCTAAAGCCACAGAGTGTGAGAAGGCGCTGAGACCCCATCTTCAGTGTCACTGTACACACGTGCTCACCCAAGGGACAGTCCAGCCATTAGGGATGGAAAGTCGCCATTCAGCTCAAAGACAAAAAGCAAGTCAAGGAGAGCTTTGTTGGGCAGGGACAGAAAAGGAGCAAGAAGAGGGAAAGAGGGCAGCATCTAAATGATCCAGAAGATGTTTCCATGTCCACAAGCATAAAAGTATACATTGTAAAAGTCATTGTGATAATTAGCTCATCTCTTTTGCTATAAATATTCCTGGAGAAAAACTGCTACAGATATTTAAACCCCCACCTTCAGAAAAAAAAAAAGGGATTACAAAACAAACAAAAACAAAACCCACCTTTTTCTTCATTTTTAGAAACCTGATGCACACCTATCAGGGTCCATGTTACTCTAAGAAATGAAGCCATTTTAGAAGGCACACCACCAAGAGAAACAATGCCTGCCATGAGTGTTTTGTGTACGGTTTGAGTTTGACAAGATTGGAAAAGCTTGAATAATAAATTCCTAAAAAATGGGGTTTGGTAATGAGCAAGCCTTAACTACACGGACTCATTGCTAGGTACCACTTTAATAAACTATTACAAATGATCGATGCAAAGGTGTTTCCAATAGCTATTTATTCAAGGCGCCCTGAAGAATTCTTCCAGAAAAGAACTGTTAGTGGAAAATTGGCTATGCGCAGTTGTGATGTCAAATCCATACATAACAAAATTTTCCCTGCCAATCAACAATCTTGCCATAAATTCAGCCACTTATAACAAGCCTTTTATTAAATTGACAGCTTCAAAGTGGAGAATAAAAGGGACTTGTTTTTCTGTTGTTGTTGTTAAAGTGAACTCCGAATGGCTTTTTGCCGTGTTTTAGACATAGAGAAGGAGCGAAGCCTTGTGACTTTTAACTTATGTTGAAAGAGGTTAACAGCAGGTCCAAACACCATGGTTCTTCTCCAAACCTGGCTGAAAGCAGCTAAGATGGCCAGCGTCCCATGTTTGGCTCATGGATGTATGGAGTCCCTCTGCACTTACAGATGAAGATGGTTGCTCAATGGCACACCTTGACGATCAGGGCCACAGCAATCAAGTCCAGGTGAAGTTGTTAGGTAAATTCTCTCTTGCTGATTTTGGGCATTGTGGCGTGCTTATGGCAAAGGGACTCCGTATGGGCAAGGGAGGCTTTGTGGTTGGGAGTATTACAGGTGGTCCGTTGGGCCCTTCTGTGGTCTGGGCTTTTTGATCATGCTTTTCACTCAATATATCTCAGGCTCATTTATTCATTATGGTTTGTGTTGCCATCATCCAACAACTTCCACTCACAAGAACCACGGTGTTGCAAAGAATGCAGTTAAGACGTCAAGAATGTGCTCTGTGTCTCAGGTATGACAGCAAGAGAGGCAAGAGGGGTGTGTGTGTGCAGGTATTTCCATATGAGTGAGCATGTGAAAACTTGTGGTCAACCTTAGGAGTAATTCCTCAAGGACCGTGTACCTTGTGTTTTTTGAGACAGGGTTTCTCACTGGTTCTGGCCCCTGGGATCCTGCAGTCTCTGCCTGCCAGCACTGGGCTCATAAGCATACCACTACACCTTGCTTTGTCCATGGCTATTGGGGATTGAGCTCAGAAGCCATACTTGGGTGGCTCACTCTACTGACTGAGCTATCTCCACAGCCCCCAGAGTTACACTATTAACCATGGTCAGAGGTGGGCTGTCGTAGTCTCTTCAACTTTCCTAGGCCTGTATTACTAACTATGCTAAATTCTTGTTTTCACATAGTAGATGGACCCTTCTGTCACTACAAAGAAAGTTAGTTTACTTTCATAGCTAAGTTTTACATCTCTTTTTCTGACCAAATAACACCTATTTCTAAAGCCAAGTTCCTTTCTGCAAGACTCTTTTAGTATATAGAACAGTCCTGCCGTCTTTAATCCTCTTCTCACTTCTCTTAATCATTCTGACCAAAGAGAAGATATGAATAAATTATCATTAGCAGGATTGAAAGCCAAACTGATCTAAAATTCCAATAAGACTTTTAAAATGTGTCATCTGAAGTTTTTTTTTTCCTTTGTTCCCTATGAAATAAATGAAAACTATCACAATCCATTTCACTGAACCTGCCAACCAATGATCTCTTCACAGAGGCTCTGTCACTCTACAAGACAGGAACTTCCTAGATTCTCCAGTTTCTGCTCTACCCACACCACATACTAGGTTGGCTGTCTGCTATGATGGAGTCTCGCATGCCTTTGCCTGCTGGAGCCTCCCTGCTGGACTTACACTCACACATACTCACTCAGCACCTCTCCAGTCTGTGTCCTGAGTACTTGATTTTGCCACCACTCTCAGTTTCTTCCTCTGTGGCTTCATCTCCCTAGGGATGTGAGAATGCTACATCTTTTCTCTGAGTGGTCTACAAGCTCACTCCACAAAATGCAAGGCTTGCAAAAAGCGCATGCTCTCAGTTCAGTCATCACAGACTTTGAGGAAACTCACCAGGCCTAATCTCAACCCAGAATCTAACGGGCTGTGGGGATTTCAAAAGGGACTGAAACACTATTTGAAGGACCCTGAACACATTCAGGAAGCATTCCTTCAGTCTGTTAGGTCCTATTTTATAGTGTTCTCCCTTGTGCTTGCTCAGTATCACAGAACGATTCGGAAACAACAGAAACAGCCATGCCATGGACAAGAGCCGCATTTTGCAACACTCCCCACTTGTAGATTTCAATGTGAATTGTCTTAGATTCACATTATCCAGATAGATATTCCCATTTAAATATCCTTGCCAAAATAATTCTTGTAAAGGCCTTTCTTGTAATACAACCATACTTTGCCTCACAGAGCTACCAAGGGTCAAAACGTTTGTACATTCAGAAGGCAATCACAGACTTAATATTCAGAGCAGATTAAGGCAAAGTTATACTTATTTTTTAAGAAATGCATTTGTCCAAA
The DNA here is from genome assembly GCF_907164565.1 of Psammomys obesus. Classification (NCBI taxonomy): domain Eukaryota; kingdom Metazoa; phylum Chordata; class Mammalia; order Rodentia; family Muridae; genus Psammomys; species Psammomys obesus. Next base: position 17,339,108 of record NW_026592548.1, read on the forward strand.
AATGATTGCAATGATTTATGTGCTTATCTCATTTTCTTGTTTTATTCTCAGCAGCATGGGAGAACACACCCAAGGCTCTGTGCAGGCTAGGTCAGTGCCACCCAACTCACTAACACCTCAAACACAATGTATATATATGTACTTGTAAAAAATTTATTTTATTTTAAATTATGTGTATTTATGTAGCAGGGGGTAGAATGAACATATATATTCCATATAGAGAATGAATATATATCCATCTGCAATGAATATATATGTATGTATGAAGTACCTGAGGAGACTAGAGGCACTGGAAAATCCTGGAGATTTTTGTAAGCTTCCTGACATGCATGCTGAGAACTGAACTCAGGTCCTCCAAAAGAGCAGCAAGTGCTCTTAGCTACTGAGCCATCTCTCCAGCCCCTTGATTGTTTTTAAGCAGCTTTATATATTTAATATTGAAACAGGTACATAGGTTCATGCTTAGTACCTCAGTTACTACACACACATACACACACACACACACACGAACACACACACACACACATATTCCATCCTGAGTGAAGCTAAACATAACGACCTCCTCTTCCCTTCCTTTATTTCAGTGCTCAGTGAGCTCTCACTGCATGCACACACCAGAATGACTGGTCCCAAGACTGCTCAGGGCAGCAGCCCAGCTAGGCTCGGGTGGCAGGACCGAGACCAAATAGTGGACCATCAGTAAAATTATTTCTCCTTTACCCCTTCATAAATGCTTACTATTTATACAAGTCTAAGACCTCCCTCCAAACCTCTAGATAATTGAGACCCATTGCCTATGACGGACAGATCACTGCTATCCTTCGAAATCCATGTACAATGATGAATAACCACTGTAATCACGGGTAATTACACAGCCCTGATCCCTAGTCTTGTCTTATCACCAGTGAGCGTCCCCTGAATAGAGGCAAGGGTGCCCTGCCTAACCACAATGCTTCTCCCTTTGTCACACACTATTCAGTTAAGAAAAGAAAGAACAGCAATTTTCTTTTTTTTATTGTCTCCATTTTTTTATTAATTACACTTTATTCATTTTGTATCCCCCCATAAGCCCCTCCCTCCTCCCCTCCCGGTCCCACCCCCCCTTTCTGCATGCATGCCCCTCCCCAAGTCCACTGATAGGGGAGGTTCTCCTCTCCTTCTTTCTGATCTTAGTCTATCAGTTCTCATCAGAAGTGGCTGCATTGTCAGGGTTCTAGGTTATCTCCATGAATAGTCCTTGGTTGGAGTATGAGTCTCTGGGAAGTTCCCTGTGTTCAAATTTTCTTGTTCTGTTGCTCTCCTTGTGGAGTTCCTGTCCTCTCCAGCTCTTACTATATCCCACTTCTTACATAAAATTCCATTCACTCTGCCCTACAGTTGGCCATCAGGCTCAGCATCTGCTTTGACAGTCTATACTGCAGAGGCTTTCAGAGGCCCTCTGTGGCAGGTTCCTAGGTTGTTTCCTGTTTTCTTTTTCTTCTGATGTCCATCCTCTTTGCCTTTCAGGATGGGGATTGAACATTTTAGTTAGGGTCCTCTCTTTTGCTTAGTTTGTTTAGATGTACAGATTTTAGTGGGTTTATTCTATGTTGTATGTTTATATGAGTGAGTATATACCATGTGTGTCTTTTTGCTTCTGGGACAACTCACTCAGGATGATCCTTTCCAGGTCCCACCATTTACCTGCAAATTTCATGATTTCCTTATTTTTCATTGCTGAGTAATACTCCATTGTATAGATGTACCACAGTTTCTGCATCCATTCTTCTGTTGAGGGGCATCTGGGCTGTTTCCAGCTTCTGGCTATTACAAATAAAGCTGCTATAAACATGGTTGAGCAAATGTCCTTTTTGTCTACTTGAGCCTCTTTTGGATATATACCTAGGAGTGGTATGCCTGGATCTTGAGGAAGCGCTATTCCTAATTGTCTGAGAAAGCACCAGATTGATTTCCAGAGTGGTTGTACAAGTTTACATTCCCACCAGCAGTGGAGAAGGGTTCCCCTTTCTCCACAACCTCTCCAGCATGTGTTGTCACTTGAGTTTTTCATCTTGGCCATTCTGATGGGTGTAAGCTGAAATCTCAGGGTTGTTTTGATTTGCATTTCCCTAATGTCTAATGAGATTGAGCATTTCTTTAAGTGCTTCGCTGCCATTCGATATTTCTCTACAGAGAGTTCTCTGTTTAGTTCTGTTCCCCATTTTTTAAATGGATTACTTGGTTTGCTGCTTTTCAGCTTCTTTAGTTCTTTATATATACTGGATATGAGTCCTCTGTCAGATAAAGGGTTGGTGATGATTCTTTCCCAATCTGTAGGCAGTCGCTTTGTTTTGATGACAGTGTCCTTTGCTTTACAGAAGCTTTTCAGTTTCATGAGGTCCCATTTATTGATTGTTGCTCTTAGAGCCTGTGCTGTTGGTGTTCTGTTCAGGAAGTTGTCTCCTGTACCAATGAGTTCTAGGATATTCCCCACTTTTTTTTCTAGCCGATTTAATGTGTCTGGTTTTATGTTGAGGTCTTTGATCCACTTGGACTTCAGTTTTGTGCAGGATGAAAAATATAGATCTATTTGTATTTTTCTGCATGTAGACATCCAGTTGGACCAGCACCATTTGTTGAAGATGCTATCTTTTTTCCATTGTATGGTTTTGGCATCTTTGTCAAAAATCAGGTGTCCATAAGTGTGTGGATTTGTTTCTGGGTCTTCTGTTCAGTTCATTGATCCACCATTCTGTTTCTATGCCAGTATCATGCAGTTTTTATAACTGTTGCTCTATAGTACAACTTGAGATCAGGGATGGAGATATCTCCAGAAGATCTTTTATTGTAGAAGATTGTTTTAGCAATTCTGGGTTTCTTGTTATTCCATACGAAGTTGAGAATTTTTCTTTCCAGGTCTGTAAAGAATTGTGTTGGCAATTTGATGGGAATTGCATTAAATCTGTAGATTGCTTTTGGTAAGATGGCCATTTTTACTATGTTAATCCTGCCAAGCCATGAGCATGGGAGATATTTCCATCTTCTCATATCTTCTTCTAATTCTTTCTTCAGAGACTTGAAATTTTTTTCATACAAGTCTTTGACTTGCTTGGTTAGGGTTACACCAAGGTACTTTATGTCATCTGTGGCTATTGTGAAGGGTGTTGTTTCCCTAATTTCTTTCTCAGCCCTTTTGTCTTTTGTATACAGGAGTGCTACTGATTTTTTTGAGTTAATTTTGTATCTGGCCACTTTGCTGAAGGTGTTTATCAGCTGTAGGAGTTCCCCGGTAGAGTTTTTGGGGTCACTCAGGTATACTATCATATCATCTGCAAATAGTGATAATTTGACTTCTTCCTTTCCCATCCATATGCCCTTGATCTCCTTCAACTGTCTTATTGCTCTAGCAAGGATTTCCAGCACTATGTTGAAGAGATATGGAGAGAATGGGCAGCCTTGTCTTGTCCCTGATTTCAGTGGGATTGCTTTAAGTTTCCCTCCGTTCAGTTTGATGTTGGCTAAAGGCTTGCTGTATATTGCCTTTACTATGTTTAGATATGTGCCTTGTATCCCTGATCTCTCCAATACTCTAAACAAGAATAGATGTTGGATTTTGTCAAATGCTTTTTCAGCATCTATGGAAATTATCATGTGGTTTTTTTCTTTCAGTTTGTTAATATGGTGGATCACATTGATGGATTTCCGTATATTGGACAGCAATTTTCTTAAATTGATATTTGAGAACAGGGAAGAAAGAAGAAGAAGAGGAGGAGGAGGAGGAGGAGGAGGAGGAGGAGGAGGAGGAGGAGAAGGAGGAGGAGGAGGAGAAGGAGGAGGAGGAAAAGGAGGAGGAAGAAGGTGTCTCCAGGAAAGTGGTGAGAGGAGCCAGAAGCAATATAGATAGATGCACACTAGAGACCAGGTGCCTTGGACTCTAAATCTTTAAATTAGAAATGATGAAAATGGAGATGTTAGGATAAAGTTACTATAAATAAGATCTTTGTCTCTAAATGAGACTCTTTCCCCCAACCCCTTTTTCTTTTTTGATTTGCACTCCTCAGCCCCACTTTCAGTGAAATCCAATCCCTTCCATTAGCATTGATGGGAGCCACTCAAAACAGGGGCATTGTGTTTCCCTTTCATCTGAAATACGCTTTCCTTCCAAAGGGAGACCCTCCCTGTAGTTACCCACTTCTTTCTGTTTGGCACTAATAATTTGCAATGGTGAAGGCAATCCTCATGAAACAGGAAGTGTGATCCCATTTGATCTCACTTGAAAGAAACTGTAAATACTCAGTAAAGATGAAGACAGTGGCTCAATGGGGAAACAAATACTGTGGAGGGGAGAAAGACAAGAAATACATAGGATTATCATTTAAATAAAGTAGACTCTTGTCCTTGGAACTTACATCCTCATTATCAATGGTGTTTACTGTATTTCCTTTCAGGAACACAGTGCTGTTTGTGTCTTCCTCCCTTTTCTTTGCTTGTCTCAGAAATGGAGAAGAAAACATTTCATCTTTTTGATCTCTTAGGTCTATACAGAGAACACTCTGTATGACTCAAATCATAACATGACCAGCCTTGTTTAAAACACAACTGCTTCACAGAAATAATACTGTAGGAAAAAGCCAAAGGTTTACAAATTAATCTTTTTTTCAGTGACTTACAAGACCATCTCGTGTGATGCCTGCTTAAAATGTTCTGCCTGTAATTCAATTGTAAAGCCAATCATGTACAGTTAGGGGCCAAAGCATATGTGCTGCTGTTTACAAGGGGGGGATGATGCCCTTGGCTCTCTGAAAAGGGCAGGCACCGTTTTGCCCTGACCAACACAGATGTCAGCTGTCCCCTTGTGATGGTGCCATCAAGCAGGGGCTTTTAGGACGGTGGGATAGAGATCTCACTGAGTTCTAGCCCTGACTGGATGAACTTGTCTACAGAGATCAGAAGGTGACCAGTGCTGGGTCTAAGGAAAACAGACCCTTGTAATCACATCAGCACAAATGAATCAAACGTCTTCTGCTAGTGCAGGGCAAATTGAATTAAAACTCCAATTGACAGCAAGCTAACAATGAGAGTTTCTCTGTGGAGTCTACAAGGAGCACCTGAGCTGGGTGCTGCTTGGGAACAGGGCAACCAGGACTCTCGCTCCAGACAGAGTCTTAATGTTTCCTATGTGCTTACTCGGGTCACCACTGTGATAAAATGACGTAGGTGTGGCAAACCCACTTTCCATGTTACCACCATGCACACCAGCCTTCTTCACAGAACTGAACCGACTATCCCCCACAAGGAAATGACAAGTGACATGGCTCACGGAGATCAGACCTATTCTAGAACTTTGTGACATGGAAATGCCTCCTAGAGGAATTTTCAAATTCATGCTTGTAGGGCACAGTGAGTCAGAAGTGCCGAGCTGCCAGTGCCATGCACTTGTAGAAGTGTTTTAGAAACTCTGTCAGCCTGGCGAAGACGAGTCAGGTAACTTCCCAACCGTCTGGGTATATAGATGAAAAATGTGCTGACGTCCACCTATGTTGCGGGACACTGACCGACAGTACCATCACAAAGTAACATGTGGGATCCATTTCAGGGCTCGGGGCGCTCTTTACAAGCTGGGTAAAAGACAACAGCACTGCCTTGAGCTCTCAGCCTAAGGAGGCCGCATATTTGTCACTAATGTTTGCAAGGAATATACAAGCTCCTGGTAGAAACTGTTCAAACCAACCTTCTTGGATTCTGTTTATGACAGATGCTCACATCACAGCTGTAAATATATGGTCCTGGATGGTTGCATTCAATAATGAAAGTCTCTCATTCTAATGCTATTCTCCCGACCGGTGTCCCAGGACACGTGACCCTTTAAACTGTCCACTTGACAAGCTGCAATTACCTGAGAAGTTCTCAGTGAGAGATTGTCTAAGTCAGGTTCTCCATTGGTCAAGGCTTTCAGAGACTATCATTATTGTGTGGGCAAACCCGATCCACTGTGGTCTGCATCATTCCTTGGGCTTGGGATCCTGGGCTATGTGAATAGAGAAACTCAGCTAAACACCACTAGAAATATTGTGTATTCATATCTCTGTTCTCAGCTACAGTTGTAATTCAACTGTTGTTTTAAGTCCTTCACACTTTTCCTTGACTTCCTTGCTATGATGGACCTAATCTGGAATTGTGAGCTAAATAAACTTACTCTCCACATAAATGCTAGAAAGGAAAATAGGGCAGAAATGAAACAAAGATGTGTATAAATGATTGTGCTCCCAATGTGAGGGCATACACTCCAGCAAGAACAACAATGTCAGCCATCTTTATCAGCTTCTCATCTTATATGAAGGACTTTATATTCATCAGTTTCTCTAATGTGTACCACAGCCCTATGTGTGATGGCACCACTAATCACTCCATTTTACAGGTAAGAAAACTGAGGTGCAAAGAGGCAAAGTTCGTGAAGCCTTTGCTTTTGACATACAGCTGTCAAGGGCTATAGTAGACTAGTGTTCAAATCTGTTCATCACTAATCCTATAGGTTTAACACACTGCACTCTTTTTTATATAATGCATGCTTTAGCACTGCAGAGTGAGCCGATATTTGCTAAATTCATGATCCTGCCTTGGAGAATAGCAAACACTGGCTGAACTTTCAGCCGTGGTGGGAGTATACTAAATACCATGTTGCGATATGACAGCCACTGCTCACATGTGACAGCGTAACTGAAAAACAAACAAAAATAATAATAGTAATAATTTCTAGTTAATATAAATTAATTTAGGTTCAATTAGCCACCTCTAATTAGTGGCTAGAGTTCTGCACACATTATATCTACAAGGGAAGGCATGATAGTCATTGAACCGGAGCAAGTGAATTAACAGATCACTGTATACCAGATCAGCACCAAGAATTACGCAGACGGGAGTGAACATGGTAGATGCTGGTTTCTCACCAAAAGAAAGTCTAAGAAGAGTGTGTCATCTTGGAAACCTGCAAAGGACAAAGTAGAACCTTTCTTACAAAACAAACAAACAAAACAAAACAAAACAAACAAACAAAAAAAAAACGAGGCTATTCTCTATGGTAGCAAGTACTGCTGAGAAGACAAAGACAACAAAAGAAGAAAACTGAGGTTCCTTCCCCAGATACTGCTGCCTTGTCAAGGGTCATGTCAGTGGACTGGAAGCTAGAAGGAATGGCTTTTTAAAACTGGGGACCGGGATAGAGCTGAGGGTTGAGTCCTTGGGTTGAAATCCTACCTGGACACTCCCTACTTCCCCATGCACACACAAGTGCGCACACACATACGTACACAGAAGAATAAATGAGAGGTTGGAGGTGGGAGTGCTCAGTGGGTAAAATGCCTGCCGCTCAGACATGAAGAACAGGCCTGTACCAAAGCTGGGCACAATGAGAAGCATCTTTAAACCTAGGGTTTGGGGGTGATTAGCATGGCCTGGCAAACTGCCAGAGCTTACTTCCCAATCAGTCTAATTGATGACCTCTGGGTTCAGTCAGAAGGCTTACCTCCAAAAGTAGGATGGTGATACAGAGGAAGACACTGTTAACTTTAGGCTTTCACACACACACACACACACACACACACACACACACACACACACGAGTAAATGAGAGCCAAGAAAGTGAAGATGATCTTTGTAGGCCTCTCTTCTGAGAATTACTAGTAAGAAGGTAAGAAATGAGACTGGTACTAACAGGGATGTGAGCCATCCAGGCACCCTGGGTACCATCTTTAGAAGTCAAGGAGAATAAGCTATTGGGGAAGAAAGTGCTGACAAAGTTGCAAAAATAAAGACCTGGTCAGTGATGCTCCTGACACTCAGGAGGGGAGGAAAATGCCTGGACCACCAAGAGAGCTGGCCCTGGCTGAGAGCGGCCAGTTTCCTAGGTGAAGAACGAAGTGTGACATAGAGGAAGGTGGGCTTGTAGACATGTTTGCTTAACCCAGGTGAGCCAGGTTACCTCAGAACCCACCTTTCCTAGCAAAGAAATATCAGTCCAGTATCTTGACACAATTAAAAGCAACTAAACATTTTTACAAATGTCAGAGAAATGCTCAAAGGAAATTACATTAAAAAACAATGCAAACAAAACTTCCCTAAATGTATTGCTTTCCCTATTTCTCTCTCAACTCCATGCCTGGTTTTTCTTTTCTTTTCTTTTTTGCCAGCACTCCAAAATCCTAAGAAAAATCTCTTTTTAAAAAATGGAATGAGATTAAATGATGAGTAGTCCTAGCCCTAAAGGGTTGTGATTCTATAAATGATAGAACCTGATATTTAACTGCACCTTCTTATTTGTGAGAAGTTGAACACGCTTAGAGGAATTCTGAAGGTTACCATGATTATTGTATTTTTTAAATAAAGTTACTAAAACACCACATCACACTGTATGTAAAAAATAAATGTGGAAAATTCAAAGAGCACTAGAGAAAAGATTTTGACTAAGGAAAAGAGGATGGAGAAGATGGAGAACACCAGGGGGAGGAAGAAGAGTGGGGAAAGAAGACAGGGAGGAGAAGGAGGAGAAAAATTAACAGACTTTAGGAGAGGAGGAACAGAAGGTAGATGGTTGGGGAGAAGAGAAAGAAGCAAAGGTGAATATCACAGAAAAATAGGAGACTCGGCCAGTGTTGAGAAGCCCCGGGAGAAATTAGACAAACAGAAAGAGGCCCAGCGTCTGCTTTCTTCTTCAAGGAGCTTTTGTTGTCAAACACACCTCCTTTCCTTCCTTGCCTCTCCAGCACTCCTCTCTTTTTTCCTCTGAAATAACAAATACAGCGAACCTTTCTTACCAAAGAGAAGGAACCCCTTTTTATCACAGCCCAATTAAAAGGGCAAGTGTGTCCATACACAGGATGGCAGCCACAGCCCAAGCAACCCTGCTCTTCTTCCATTTGTTACTCAGGGAGAAGCGAAGGGAGGAGGCAGCACACTTAACTCTTAAAGTGTTTGTTTGAAAATAATATGCAGACAAAGAAAAACAATCCTCAACTAACAACTGCCTTCCTCGCCATCTGCTTAATCTAAACATTAGCATATCGCGTATCGGAGTGAACTCAAATTGCACTGGAAAGGGGGTATTCTCTGTTCTACTTTTTCAGACCCTTAATGGGGGAGTCAAGTGAGAATTCTCTATGGGATTATATGGGTTTATGGGCTTCCAATGCATGCATCTAGGGCCACATTTTCAGTCCAGCTCTAACTCATCAGAGGAAGACTGGAGGCAAAATTGTGCCTGGCTTAATTAGCGCAAGTACTAATCAAGTACTAATGAAATTTGCCCACAAGCAGTCCTTCAGATGAAGGCACAAGTCACACACACAATTTCCGTATATATCACTTAGCATGTCAGCACAAAAGAGGGAAGAAATGAACAATTCCTCTTTAACACTGGCTTCAGGCTAACCATAGGCAAACATCATCTCTACCCAGAAGTAATACAGTAGTTTTATCAGTGTCAACTCTGTAAGCCCAAAACCTGCAACTGTATCCCCACTTACCACAATAGGCTGTAAATCTACAAAAAAATGGAGAACTCCATGGATGAAGACACTTCATTCTACCTGAATTATGAGCTTTTTAAGACTTGAATTTTGAGATTAGTGTGGTCTGTAGTATTCCTTAAAATATATCGAAGGTCCTTCAGTCTAAAATATAAGTCCCTAAGAAGTGGTAAATACTGGACCACAGTCCTATTTGTCTAACTACAGTGTAATAGAAAAAAAAAAAAAAAAAGAAAGAAAGAAAGAAAAGAAAAAAGGAAAAAAAAAAACACCAAATTTTCTCTTTCCCAAAGTGATGTATCTGGAGTATTGTTTGTTAAATCTGCTGTTAAAATCTGCCCAAGCACAGGGCTTATTTACAGCACAAATATTAATGATGCTAAGGAAGATATTTCCGATCTATAAATTAAATCATACTAATTGAAGATGTGGTTAGTATATTGAATTATGCATACACATAACAAAGTTTCACACATAAGAAATATATATATATCTATATATATAGATAGATAGATATAGATATATGTATATATATATACATAAGAAATATAGATAGATAGATAGATAGATAGATAGATAGATAGATAGATAGATAGATAGATAGATATAGATATAGATATATATATATATCTGTGGCTATCTATGATACCTAACCAAAAATACAATTCTAGATGAACTCTTTTCGGGGATGAGGAGGGGCACATCACAAGTGAAACAGTGATTAATTCTGAAGAGCAAGAAAATCAGAGAAAGACTACATGAGGACCCAGCAATGTCACGTCTTCTGCCCAGGCACGGATATTCTCCCTCAGAGGGCTGTTCCATTTAAGGTGGGAAAGGATCTCACCTCTAAGAAGCTGAAACTCACCCACTTGAACAGGTGCAAGAGCTAGGTGACCAGTTTTTCTCTTTATGAACTATCGACAAACATCACTCAGGAAAATCATCAGCACTGGCCAGGGCTAAAAACAGCCAATTCACACAATGTCCTCATAACACAAAGTCCAAGTGAGAAGAAAGAAAATCACACAAAATCTAGATAACCTCGGTGCAACTGAATTGTCACCTGTGGTCCCATATAGCAAAGTTCCCCCCCCACCCCCAGTTGATTCCTGAGTTAAAAACATTAACCTTGACACTGCCTGGGCTTGCCTTGCCTTGCTCTTTCAACAATGCTGTTATCTAGGTATTGTACTATACTCTTTCTCCCCTAAGCAGACCTAAGTTTTCTCTCTAGAAGAGCAGACTGCGAATGCAGACGTGGAACTTTGTGTCACTAAGGAGTTTTATTTTTTTTCTTGATTAAACAAAGGTGTGTATGTGATCCTGCAAATGTTACATGCTATAAACGAATCAAGAAAAATTCATGCAGCCCACCAGACATTAACAAAATTCAATATCTGCAATTCTTCAAAGGAACCAAGGGCCCCATCTGCTGATGCTTAGATGAACTACAGTAGCAAACAGATTACAAACAGCACATGGAGAAGGAAGCACCCAGGTCATAAAGAGCCTGAAGCCGCAAAGCCTCAAGAACAGAAAGGCCCTTCGGAAGTCAGGGAACCACCATGGTCCAGTACTCCTCATCCTCCCTTGTCTGGGGTCGTAAGTACCGAAAACAATCTACAGAGATAAGTACTCAGCTCATTTCATTCAAGTCCCTGGTGCAAAAGCTTCACGCGCCACCTTCTTGGGCCACCCTCTCGGCTGACATCGCCGGCCACCACCTCACCACCAGAACACACATGGCTGGACAAGCGCTCCTGTTCCTGTCAGTGAAGACCGGGAGAGCTACAGTGTTAGTCACGCATCTGATGGTGTTGAAAGCTATCCGGTGACTTCTCAACCTTGTCTCTGATACATGATGGTGCTGGAGTGCTTTCTCTGAGGCTTGTTATGTTGATCAACTGCGCATGCTGCAAAGCCTCAGAGAAAGGCCCAGGCGGAGCTAGAATGGTCTCAGACATACCAACTGCTCACTATTTGTTACATGCAGTTCTGCTCAGCTTAAAAACAATAACCCAGAATCCATGGTCTCTACTGAAGCTCCTTTCTTTCTGGGGATAGCATCATGGCATCACCATGAAGGGCAGAAACTGGGCCTTTAACAAGTTTTGTGTGGGAACATAGGACATTGCACATCCTAGGTGTCTGATAAAAATTAATTAAATCAGCACATCGTCAGAAAGAGGAAGTGTCTAGCCTACAGTTAACTTCCTCATTTAATTTCCCCATTCTGTGTTTGTTTTCTCTCTTTCATATCTGTTTGAAATTTTATAAAGTTTATGGTGGACAATGGCAACAAGCCAAGCTCTTTTACATTAGTGATTCTCAACTGTCCTAATGCTGTGACCCTTTAATACAGTTCCTCATGTTGTGAAGACCCCCAACCATAAAATTGTTTCATTGTTACTTCATTACTGTAATCTTGCTAGTTAAATATAGTTAAATATCTGATATGCAACCCCCACGAAGGGGCCATGACCCACAGGTTGAGAACCACAGTCATACAACTTTATTTAGAAAACAGCCCCAAATACCTTTGAGATAATGATCTTCCTCCATGGTAAGTAGGCTGATGGGCACTTGGTCAAGGTTCTCCAGTCACTCCTTGAGTAGATGTGAGTGCATGGATCAAGCTTTGCCAGCTGCCTCCACTGTGACTTCGGTAACTGTGTAGAAAAGAGAGAAAAGGAAAGAGTCGGTCCATTGGAACCCTATGATGTTAAATGGTTGTCACTGGCTGCTATGACCTTAATGCTTAGGCTTTAGTGCTTTACCTACTTCCTGCCCATTTCTGTGAGGGATTCCTCATTCTTTCTATCCAGAAACTGAAACCTGGTCTGGAAGAATGGCTGGAATGTTGGGAGTACTTGCTGCTACTGCAGAAAACCCATGTTTGGTTTCTAGCACTCACATGGTGACTCACAACCATCTGTAACTCCATTTCCAGGGAATCAGGTGCCCTCTTCTGGCTTCCGAAGGCAATGTTCTCATATGGTGCATATACATACATGTAGGCAACACTCATACATATAAGATAAAAATAAAATAAGACAAAGAGAAAGAAAAAAAAGACAGAAAGGAAGGATGGAAGAAAAGACAGAGGAAAGAAAGGAAGGAAAGAAGGAAGGGAAGGAGGGAGGAAGGAAGGAAGAAAGGGAGGGAGGAAGAAAGGAAGGAAGAAAAAAGGGAGGAAGGAAGGAGAAACTCATGTAGCTCTGCCTTTAGGGCTTTTCTAAGCATTCATTTTATGCTGAAATGAATGTCCTGAATATTCTCTGGCTGTCTCTCCCACATAGAAACGACCCCTCTTTAGCCCCCATCTTCTCCCTTCTAAGGCTCTGGAAAAATCATCCATATATTTGATTTTGATGTGAACTTGTCTCTACCTCTTTCTTTAGGATGGCTCTTGATTAACTCAAGCTAATTATCATGTCTCTTCCTCTTTTCCACAGTAGTGGTTCAGAAGTTGGCATATAAGTGAATGTGGCCATTCATATACAAGGCGCATTTGCCAGGGATTGTAGGAAAGAGGGTATTTCTAGCTTCTGTGGGAATCATTTTAAAATAAGTTCCCTTTCTTGGATGTGAAGCACGAAGCCTTTGTTGGATCAGCATGTGCCTAGCTGTCACAAGAGCAGATAGCCTTAGGGTGATGCCAACACTGGGAAAGCATAATGGGAAGAAAGGCAACACATTTTGGGAAATGTTTTAAGAAGTCTACAGAGGGATCTTTTTAGTTATATGAAATGAGAGATTTCTGACACTGTTGAAGCCACTTTGATTTGGATTTCTTATTACCTGAACGTAAAATCATGCTAGATAATGCCCAGGGCCGACTTCTACTGATAAGAACCAACAAGTTTAACAGATATGGTATCCAATCAGGAATCTCATTTCTTTGGGAGATGAATCACTGGCTAGCCTTACACGTTATGATTCTATTTAGATACTTCCATATCATTTAATTTACATTGTGGAATCCTGGTCAATCTATAATCCACCATGATCAATCTTTGTCTGCCACTCTGGCCTAGGGTAAGTCTTCATTCATTCATTCATTCATTCATTCATTCATTCTATACTCTGAGTATCTGTTTACCAAGTTAAGTGATTTCCAAGTTGCTGTGGTTTTCTGATTCTCCAATTTATTGAGGGTACCCACAGGCAACAAGAAACTTTTCCTTTCTAAGTTATTTGTTTTGATGTGAAGGTTTTTTTTTTTTTTTTCAAATACTGAATATAATTATAACTGCAATTTTTCCATGTGCAGTGACATGTTCATGGGCTGAGGGATTGGGACATTTCACAGAAGATAAGCACAGAGCAGAAGAGCCCGCAGGTGGCCACAGTGGGCAACCAGGAAGCACCTGCCATGCTCACCTTTCAGGACTTAGTTCCTCAGCCTCTCTGACCCTCTCCTGCAGAGCAGGGTGTGTGGAAGAGGTCTGCAAGGAAATGCTCAAAACACAAACTCCAGTTCTGCCCAACCAGCTCACAGCACAGAGCAGAGCTGATAAAAATGAAATAAAATTAGACTCTCTCCCTAAGAGCTTCCAGAAAGTTCCGAGCATGTATAAGCATCACTATGGCCTCTGGAACTGTGAAAAAATAAATATCAGATTTTTTTTGTCTTTGGAGACAGGCTTTTTCTGTGTAGCCTTGGCTGTCCTGAACTCACTTTGTAGACCATGCTGGCCTCGAACACACAGAGATCCCCCTGCCTCTGCCTCCTGAGAGTTGAGACTAAAGCTGTCTCAACTCTCAATGCAACCATGCCAGGCTCAAGCTCTTTATCTTCTTGCCCTGGCCTCTCAAGGCGGTGCCACCATGCCCAGTCTGAGGTTTTGTTTAATTATTAGAGACAGGGCACCCCTGTGTAACTCAAGCTGGCCTCAAATTCACGATTCTCCTGCCTCAGCTTCTTGAATGCTAGGTTTACAGGCATGTGTCGCTATGCCTGGCTCTTACTCTTTACTCTTTTAATTTTTTTTTTGTTTTTGTTTTTTGAGACAGGGTTTCTCTGTGTAGCCTTCACTGTCCTGGACTTACTTTGTAGACCACACTGTTGATAATTGTTAATATTTAATATTGATATATCTTTTAGTTAAACAGCAGTTATTCCTAAACCATCTGTATACCCAAATCATCACACAGAGACCAGGATTTATTTAATTAACCTAGAGCACAATGCTGGGCAATAATTACTCCATCCTAAACCTCCAAGCCAGCATAGCTTCCTCCCATTCAGGTTTCCCACATCAAACTAGGTTTTGTAGTCCTATCTTAGGTCCAGTTCATTTCTCCTGATGTTTCCAGGTCCTCTCCTCGATGTGAAGGTTTTAATTTCATTTCTTTAGTTGTGTTCATGTGTGTGTGAACACAGGTGAACATGCATTCACGCTGCAGGGAACATGGAGGCAAGAGGACTACTTGTGGGAGTCAGTTCTCTCCTACTGTCATGTGGATGCCAAGAACTGAACTCAAATCATCAGGCTTGGCAGCAGGCACCTTTAACAGCTAAGCTATCTTGCCAATCCTAATGAAGACTTATGTTTCCAGCTACTCTTCCCTGTCAGTTTAGTGAGCAACCTCATAAAGCACTATTGAGGACAAAGGCATGATGCTGAGGGGCTCCAGCGAGGCTCAGGTTGGGAGCACATGGCCACAGATGCATGGTTGGTGTGGCCATCTGCAGGTGTATGGCTGAATCTAAATCTTTGTGGGGATGAGTGTATCATTTTCTCTTCTCACACCTACTGCACAGACTCAGTTTCAACTGTACCCTTTCTTAGTGGTGGGAAGAAAATCTGACAGAGTACTTCACAGACGAGAATAACGTTGCTCTTCATCAGAGCTGCCAGCTTCTGTCACTACTACCCCCAGGTACTCCCATGTCCCTTTCTGTCTAATACTTCTTCAAACTCACTCTCTTTGGTTGTGTCAGCTAATGATACCACCATTCATAAACATCACCAAACGAAACGTAAACTATTGCCTCACCTTCCTTTTTAATGTTTCACTAAACAGGATCAGTATAGTCAGGAATTAGTCCTCTGTTACATTACTTCTCTTCTCTCCTACTTTGACTTTCTAGTTAAAATACTTTCTGTCCCTTATAGGAACTATTCTTCTATATTGTGTTTCTGCCTATAGTT
Source organism: Psammomys obesus (assembly GCF_907164565.1). Classification (NCBI taxonomy): domain Eukaryota; kingdom Metazoa; phylum Chordata; class Mammalia; order Rodentia; family Muridae; genus Psammomys; species Psammomys obesus. Next base: position 17,354,769 of record NW_026592548.1, read on the forward strand.
TTATCAAATCCATAAGCATCTTCCTCAGGGAATTACATTTTTTATGCATTATATCATGGGCCCTGACTTGCTTTGGCCCTGACTTGCTTTGTTCACAATAATACAATTTAATGATTCACAGTCCAGGAATATTTATTAAACAATATGCCGTTGAATCCCTGGATACATATCTTCCTCCTTATGTCTTTCTGACACTGTGTTCTCTGCTTGCTACAGTTCCCTGATGTTTCAGCTACAGCTCTGATTTAACCTTGGGTGCCATCATTCTCAGAGGGTCTGTTCTGACTACTTGAGACAATTCTGTGTCCTTAGTAATTCTGAGAACCATCCTATCCTAGCACTTACAAGGTAAATTGAACCAGACATAACAACAAGGTGCCTGTGCATTACCTCTTCTATAGACCCTGAAGAGCAAACAGCTCTTAAACAGGTTTTTACTGTGTGACCTAATCCTTCTTTCACAGTTGATTGAGTTAGGGGTGAGCACAGATGGTCCAAGGGCAGCCATGATTTGCTGAAAAACTTGCACTAGACCAGCTTGGACATTCTGTGTATTTTGAAGTTAGGCACACAGAGACAAATTAGAAACAGGAATGACATCTGAAAACCCTTCATGAAGACAAAGTTACAATTTGCTCCTGTCCTAGTTTAAATCTTAAACATCTCCCAAAGGCCTGTGTGCAAAAGGCCTGTTGACCAGTCTGTGATGTTGTTAACAGATGATGCAATCTTTGTTGACGGATCCGTCAGTAAAGTGCCTGCCACACTGATGCGAGGGCCTGTGCGAGATTCCTAGAACCCACTGTAAAACAAAACAAAACCAAGAAAAGCTGGGTGAGCCAGCACTGGAGAGGCAGATCCAAATGGATCTCTGTAGCTTTCCTCCCCGACACTCCCAAAAACTGGTGGCATGTGATTGAGAAAGATACCCGCTATCAGCCACTGGTCTCCAAATGTATGCACGCCCAGGAGCACATACACATAAACACAGACACACAGCGAAAAGGAAACTCAGTGGCAGGTGATGGGATGGTGCAGCAGTCAGTCTGATAACCAGGGAAGCAACATGACTAAGAGGCGGGTAGCTCATACCCCATGGACACCCTGGACAGAAAGGTGGCGCACACTTTGTGTGGGACAGAAAGGGGCAGCAGAAGATTCCACTTGTTTTTGTACAAAATTTAGAACTTAGGAATGAATTGCTTGCTTGTCAGTTTTGCATCTAATATTTCTCAGACTGCCATTGACTGGAGGTAACTTAAACATTGGAAAGTGACATTTTGGCAAAGGGACTGCTATAAACCTTTTACAAATTAATTGAACGAGAGCCGTTAATCATCTGTCATGATTCGCACACTGCTACATGTGATGAAAGATACAAAAAGAAGTAAAATTCTTGTAATCGAAAACCTACCTTCAGCATCAATTCTTTATAAAGCTTCATTAGTACTCTGCTTCCTGAGTGTCAACAAGTATTTCGAAACTAATTTAATTACCTTGTACCTTGCCCTTAATAAAGGCTTCCTAAAATGGAGTATTAAAAAATGCCACAAGTTCTAGCTTCATTGTCCCAGTTAATCTAGTGAAGGCCATGAAGTATTATCAACAGCAGACTTCGTTTTTTTTTTTTTGACTGCTTCAGCCACAATAAAGAGATTATGAAAATTCTAAATGCCTTGCAACTTAAAGCATATAAACTCTATTTTTCAAACTATATGAATAGCTGGAAGAAGCGGCTAAGAGCAAAGGCGAGCAGGGAATTGTAGAATAAAACTTTCATAAAGTCTCCACGATGTCTAGCGAGGAAGTCTCAGGGCTGACTGTTCGGATGATTTAAAACCTTAAACACCATTTTGTTGACACATAATTCTTTTATATATTTTCAGTATATAAATTGTAAGCTCCTCTAAAGGAAACACAGTTTTTCACAGCAAAAACAAAGGAGGGGGAAAAAAGCATCTAACTCTTATTACATTTTAAGCACTAGATAACTTTGCGAGCAAGTAACCGATTTAGGAAATTGTGTAAGTCAGCACTCCGTGATGCATGCAGCAGAAAGGATTGCTAGGCGGCCTTCTATTGACACATACCCATGTTCACGTTTAGTATTTGTGTGTGTGTATGGTTCCTAATGTGCCTCAAAAAAATGGAAATGTGAAAACCAATAGATTCCATGGCTGTACATTGGATGGTGCAAACAGTCCTTGAGTTTCTACCTTTGGGGCTCTAGAAAAGATGAACAACCGCCAATGAATCTTTGGTCCTTTGAAGGAAGCAGGTCTGACTCATGACCTGAACGTAATAGCAGGATGGAGATGAAGCCTTTCCCTTCATTAGATTAAGGAAGAAACTGGTGCTCGATATTCAGCATTGGATGTGTATTGAACAAAGAAATGAAATATGAAAGAAATGTTGAGGGATGGATGGGTAGATGTTGATGGAATTGAGTCTACAGTGATTTTTATAGACTTCCTGAAGTCTATATTGAAGATACATCCTGGCTATTGTGTTTTGGATTATGAGAAAAGAAAAATTAGTCTCTCCTGAGATTGTATAAGGGGACTTTGGGAAATCAGTTTATTTTATATATTTGTTCACTTATTCAACAAGTATTTGTTGAGTTTGTACCATGTTCTGAGAATAACTGTAGGTGTTGGGGACTATGACAATTTGCCTTAAATGTCAGGCTGCCACAAGCTAGAACCACCTGAGCAGGAAACCTCAACTGAAGAATTGTCTTGACTGTCTTAGTTGATTTGGAAAGACTCTACTCAAATGTAGATGGTACCTTCTTGTAGCAGCCCAGATAAAAAGGACATTGAAGAAGGAAGACCATTCACCATTTCCTTGCTCAGCCTTCCCTCTCACTACGTACTTAATTTGCCCTGAAACTGCTGCTTTGAATTATTTTGTTGATATTAGAACTAGTGTTTTCAGGTCTCCTTGGAAGACTGGGGGCCAGTGGCTCTCCAGAAACTTCATTGCCAGGTTGGAGCTGCTGAAGCATGTAGAATCATGTATGGAGCAACTATTACATTCTCAGCCTCTGGGGTAAAAGACAGCTGTTGTTACTATTTTGAATATATATATATATATATATATATATATATATATATACACACACACACACACATTCTACAAGTTCTGTTATTCTAGAGAACTTTGATTAATAAAAGAATCCATCACTGAGATAGTGAGTTGCTATCTTCAAGAAGATTGTATTCTAAGGGAGAAAGACAATAAACAAAGAAATACATAGCCACTTAATCTATTGTCTGTTAGTGCTAAATTCTGTGAAGAACAATAGAGCAGGACAAAGGTCAAAGAGTGATGGGAGCTATGATTTCAGACATGGACAGGGGGAGCTAAGATCAGAATGGAGTGTAAGAAGGAGCCATGAAGGGTCTGTCAAAACCATAAAAGACCCGACACAGATGATCCACACAGGGAGCATGAGGTGTATCTCTCAGGGACAGCAAGCAGCCAGGTTGAGGCTTGTGGGGGAAATAACAGAAAGCTACAATGTATAGGATCCTGGAGGCCAAGGGATGACATTGGAATTTCTATGATGTGCTCCATGAAATCAACATACTAGGTAGCCAGACTTCATTTTCTAGCCAGAATGTATAAGCTTGAGAATGAACAGTCTAGCGATCATATACCTCATGGTTCATCTTAGCAACTTCTGGCCCATAGCAACAATTTTTCAGCAGTCCTACAAATGCTACATGCAAGGGAAGTCAGGAATTTTTTTTTTCTCAACAATAGAGATACACCAAAGATTTGTCAACTCTAATTATGGACCTTAAACCCCAATTGACAGCTTCCCATCAATAATGGTTTGTCTCCATGCAATTGAGGAGGGCACCAGGAGCAATCCATTAATCACCTTAGTTCACAGAAACTCAAGGTAGAACAACTTGACCTATGTCAGCTCAATTCACATTGAGACCCTGGGCTCATCATTGCATCTAACTTGAAATAATTTTTCAGTAAAGCACAAGTCTGATGATGAGCCCAATTTTGAAGACAGTAACTTTGCTGCTTTCAAATACATGCATTATAATCTCTGATAAAGCAATAGTAAACATTTTTGATAATTATGACTTTATAACTGTAGCTGATCACATTTTAAATGGCATTAATTCTTTGTGTTAGTCAGGAGAGGCCTTAACTATTTCCTTAAAACGTCACTTGGAAGGGGATGTAGTTTAATGGCAACACACATAGAGAGCCTTGGGTTGCCCATGTACCTTGGTGTCACTTCACTGCTAGCCTCGCTTCTGAACATACCACGTATATTCTTTGGAATGTATATGCCTTTTCACTATCTGATGCCAAGAAACACTGCCTGGAATACCTTGGCTCAGATTTGTGCCATAAATTTGGTATTTTACAGTTCATACAAAATTTTCTACTCTTAACAGAAATATGATAGTTTAATTAAGAAAAACAAAGACTTTAGTGTTTTCCTACTGTCACTCCTCAGCATGTAAACCTCATGTCAGTAGATCTTTGGATTCTATTGTGTTAGAGATTTGATTTCAAAAATTGTTGTTTGGGAGTTGATGGCTTAAATTTCAGAAAAGATTGTTAGATGAGTTTCAGTTTGGGATTAATACAGAACCCCCAACAATGTCTAACATGCCCCTAAACACACTTCTGCCATTTTGTACTAAGTATTTAGATGAAGCAACATTGTTGGCATCTATGATTTTAAAAACCAAAATGTGGATCAACTCTGAAAATATTTGTATCTTACAATAAATATCCAGCAGATATCTAATTCTCTTTTATACTTGTTTATGCTTTTCTCTCTAGCAATCTGTACCCATCTGGGGCTTTTCCCTCTGCTTCAGGGAACTTGAGCATCATAATCAGCTTTATAAGGCATGAGTCCCATTCTGGCCTCAGAGCCTTTACTTTACTGATAATATACCATGAAATACCACTGTAATGCAGTTGAGTGGTATCTTAGCTAATTACATTTGCACTGACATCATTTCCAACACCACCTGTGTGGTAGAACACATGATTTCCACGCACAGGCCCTGCATCTGATCCTCAACATGGTATCTTGATTAAGAAGAAAAAAAAAGACTATGTGAAGAGACTGACATGCACATGAGGAGAGCCCTGTATGAAAATTAGAAGCATTCTGCTACAAGCCAAGACATTTCCAGAAACCAGGAACATGGCCTGGAACATATCTTCTCCCAATGCCTTCAAAGAGAACATAGCTGATTCATAGATCTTGCAACTTCAGACTCCAGATTATGAGAAAATCAATTTCTGTTGTTTGAATCATCATCCAGACCATCTTGAAATTTTCCTTGTTATTGTCTTCCCAATCTTTAACCATCTGTTGTCTTTCTGAACAGTAAGAACAATTTATCTCTTCTGGTTTCTCCTTCCCTTTCACTAAGACCTGCTCACCATCATCTTGTAGACTGTGGTGGTCTCCTGTGTATCTTTTCCTGAATTTTGCCAGTTCATTCTCCAGGCATTGCTCCATTTTGTTTCCAAATGGATACTCTTCCAAAGTAAAAATTGAAATATTACCCCATATCTGCTTGGAAACCTCCATTGACTCTAGGTGTGAGAGCTATATTCCATAGCACAGCTCTTGGGGTTGTCATAATCTAGATCCAACATTCCTTTCCACTTTGCTATTTTACTTAATTATTTTATACCTTGTAAATACACAAAACTCCTCTATTTTTGAAAAATAAGCTATTAACTGTCCATCTGTCATGCCACTGACCTTCTGACTGATCTCTTCAGTATGGTGAAATTTAGATTCCCTCTTCTTCAAAAAGCTTTTTTGAATCATGACTTGCCACTGTCCAATACCAAGCTCTTTTCCCACAACACATTCAAATTGGAATGGATGTCAAGGACAGAGTTTCAATATTATTTCATAATTTTGAAGTAATATAAAGAGGAAAATAAAAGAGAATTCTCCTCAAAAAAGGGAAGATGCGGGTTTTAAACTACAGTGGGAAGAGCAGAGACTAAAGTTGGGAGGAGCTTGGGATTGTTCCCTTGCAGAACCATCTTCACAACTTCTTGAATTAACTAGTTAGCTTCAAATTCCTCATTGCCTTTGGGCATTGCCTTATGGTCAAAACCTTAGCAAAATTGTAGTTACACATTGTATAGAAGGCCAGTTCCAACAGCCAAAATACACTGATGTGTGAGTACAATAAACAGTGAAGAAGATGCTAATGCAGCAAAAGCTGAGGCAAAGCATTTGCTAGATTTTTTTCTAAGACTACATGCATGCAATTTTTACTACCAGATGCTTGGGAAGCAAAGAAAATTATAATTCCAACTGGTCAGTGGTCAGAAGGTAGAATTCAAAACATTCTACCACATGGATAAACAAGAAAATAATTAGAAATCAAAATGTTAGAGAATTCTGCAGTGAGCATGAATATAATCCACAGGATAAACAAGACTTGGTTGACATTTGACTGAATAAATTAAAACCCAAAGTAATTTGAATAAAAATTCAAGACATGTATCAGAGAAGTTCAGGATAGGAGACAAAAGATGAAATCTTCCTTTGCCTTTCAAGCTCTATTAGAGTAGGTAGGCCTGGAAAGAAAGGTCAAAGGGCTTCTCTTTTTGTAGCATGATCTTATAACAGTGAGGGCTGAACTTGGTTGTAACATGACTCTTGAAAACTCCATTAAGCTAAAATGTGTACATTCAAGACAGCATGTGAGTGAAATTACCATACTGACAGCAAATAAAAAGTCAACCCAAACCATCTACCTTGTCTCATGTTTCCTTGAAACAAGATTAATAATAACAAACCAAAGACATTCTCTGAGCCTTTTCTTACATTCTGTAAAAGAGCAGCAGTAACCATCTACACAGCTGTGGTGCTGAATGTTTGACTGTCACATTCGTGGTCACGTAGACACACACACACACATGCATACAAGCACACACACACAGACACATGCAAGCACATACATGCAGACACACTCAATGAATTTTGCTGGGTAAGATGGATTTTAGTTTCTTGAAGTTTATAGGATTGACTCTATAGTTGATTTTTTTTACCCCTATGAGAAATGTTTTTTACAGAATAATGGTTCCAAAAGCCTTTCAGGGAGGCTGAGCTTTTAAACTCTGCCTTTACACAAAACTCTACTCATCCTCCAATCTGATTTCCATACTTAAAATACTTACTGCATTGTACAATATATCTCTACTTCAAGGAGACTTTAAAAAATTACGTAAGCAGATGGTTACCTCACAGAGATGAATATGGGCTTGAGACTCCAGCTTACCCGCTCATTCATGCAACAATAGCATCATGGGGAGAAAAAGAGATACGGAATTCTGAAGGGGGAAAATACAGAATATAAGGTTCACCCTGGGGTCCAGTGAGGGTCCACAACTCAGTGATAATGCAGAGTGAGTAATCCCGTTGCCTAATACATCAAATCCATCAAGAAAAATAATTATACCCATATCAATTATCAGTCTATTAGAAATAAAGACCCAGTAGAAGGACACCATCCAAAGGTGATTGTCTGGTGCTTTCAGAATAAATGCCTTATCTCTGCCTTGGCATTTTCTGTACCATCAAAAGGCCATTATCCTATGACAGTTCCATTTCACAGACATTAACATTAGATACCGGTTCTTTCTGAAGGCCTTCACAATGCTTTGTCTCATTTGGTCGGTTTGCCAAATGTTCTTCAATTTCATTAATAAATTGACCCACAAAATCCCTTGGGATTCTAGGGGAAATTAAGTTTCATTCTATCTTCTTCTTCTATTTTAATTAATACTCTTAACAATGAAGAGATGCTATCAATGGATCAATCAAGTCTAGTAAATTAAGCAGCACTGTTTAAATGAAGTGATGTTAAATGGAAAGAGTATCTTCATAATAGAGCTATATGCCATACGTAGCTGAATTCAACAATTACATACCAATTGCTACGCCAAGGGCTTTACATGTCTTCTTTTTAGTTTTTTCTGTTTCAACATACAGAAAAAAAATCCTACAAGTGTCATTTGTTCACGTAGTAGTTGAGGAAACTAAGACTTGAATATGCTAAGTAAATTTAGAAATAAGTCTTTTTTACTTCAAAGTCTTAGGCTTATAGACATCCTGTCTTATTGCATTTGCAGTACTATTTTCTAGAAGGTCTCTAGCACCAGCCTCAGGCATACTATATAGGCCTGTTTTGCCTCAGTTTTTCTGTTAGTGAAAGCTAAAATAGTAGATTCTCCACAGAGCTGCTTCTGATGACCTAACCCTTTAAAGTATGTAAGAAGATCATGAAGGCTGGAAACAGTATCTTTAGGCTATGACTAAATTGAATGGCAAAAAAAGAAAAAGAAACTGTGATATTAATTTTCCATGCTTATAGATAACAAAGACAGGCCAAGAAAGAAGAATCAATAGCACCTAGGAGCTGAAGAAACAAGGGAAACCTATTTGGCCAACCCACTGCCTTCCAGCAACTAAGTGTCAGATTCTTTCAAGGCAAGGGAGGAACTCTGACCTCTTAAGAACAGAACTCTTGAAGGGTGCCAGGACTCAGGAAGCAGAGGAAGGCAGATCTCTGAATTCTAGGGCAGCCTAGTCTACAGGGTTGTAGAGGAATTTTAATCCAGCAGCATAACTACTCTGGCAAGGGATCAAATCTAAAGACCTAGGTCTGTGAGACAGACAAAATATTAGAACACACCTTTAATCCCTCTGGCTGGAATTTAGTACACACCTTTAATACCAAACAGTGATGTAGAATTGAGGGACAGACAAAGTACAAATCAGAGAAAGGTTTGACAGACTGAGTCAGAATAGGATAGGCCCAATCTCCTGAGAACAGAAAGGAAAAGGGGAGCTGTTTAAGAAAAAGACAGAGAGAATACAGAGAGTTGGGGGAGACAGTACAGTAGATTTCAGGAATTGAGCTCATACAGTCAGTGCAGTTCAGTTCGTGGAGTTCAGAGGCAGATTCTCCAAGCAGAACAATTCAGTGAGAAGTAGAGAGAAGCCAGTTTGAATCAGTCTGCTTGAAGAGGCATTTTGAGACAGAAGAGCTAAGTTGAGCCAGCCAGTTCAGGAACCAACCAGAGTTCAGGAAGAGCTAGAAAGGGTAAACTTATTCAGCAGTAATTCTCGGAGGTTAAAAATATTCTAGGCCTAGGTTAGCAGAAGGAAGCTGGAAACTTGAGTCTTTAAGATCAGGACTTGCTTATTAGATTGTATGGAGGCTATAAACTTCCAGGCCTAGGCAAAAGGATAGAAAGAGTAGCCCATGCCATGTATTCGTAAAGCTTGGGTATGGCTCTAATCTGATCCTGAAGACATAAAACAACACTACACACAGTGAATTCCAGTACAAACAAGGCTACACAAAGAAACCTTGTCTCAAAAAACAAAAACAAAAAAGAAACTCTTCAGCAGGCTGTGGAGGCCCGCACCTGTGTTAAAGAACTCTTGATGCAGACACAGCTTCAAATTCAAGGCTAGCCTGTTCTACTTTGAGAGTGCAAGGTCAACCAGTACTACCTAGCAAGACATAGCTCCAAAAGAGCAAACAGCGATAAATTTGGAATCCAACAGGCCTATTGTAGAGCCATAGAGAAAAGGAAGAAAGGATGTTCAACGGCTCTGCACCTTCCTCCTTCTGTTCCTTCCTAGGCAACAGCCTGAAACATCAAAATGGCTCCTCCCAGGGAGAAGCAGACCACCCAGCAGGTGTTGGTCCCTCCTCTCTCAAAGCACTTCCTCACCACCTCACTCTGGCGAGCCACACAGTGGGGGGCACGGCCTAGCTGAACACTCAAATGTTTCTGCTATTTAAATCAAACACTGTATCAATATTATTTCTTTTAAAATTTGTAATATTAAAACGTGAGGACCCTTTCTCAGTGTATTTTAATTAATCTTTGAACAAAAATCTCTTGGTAGAAATATTTAAGATGCATACTTTCTGTTATGATTTGGAAAGATAGGACACTGTGATTCTGAAAGTGGATTTATAGATGGTACTCGTCTTCACAGGCTGGAGACTGTGTCCAGCTCAATACCTACAGTGCTGTGCATAGAGTAGAATGATGGAGTGTGGGAGGCAGACAATCATATTTAAGCAGGATCTACAAGAAATCAGCCTAATTTCCCCAATGTCAGAGCTAAGCCCAAAGAAAAGTGTGCGATAGAATGATAGATCTTCCTGTGGAGAGGAGAAGGAAACAAAACAAAGGAGGGGGCGAGAAGTTGGTAGTGGGAACAAGAAAATATTTGATTGCACTTTAATTCCAAGTCTTTTTTTTTTTTTTGGTTGTTGTTTATTTCTGGCTACTCCTACAGGTAAAGTTTAGTTTTATACAAATGATTTGGGCTTGGAAGTTAAGAGACAGAAAACTAACCCATCAAATCGCATTAAACGCTGGTCTGACAATAGAAACAGCGATCTTCATAGAGAAGGTTGCTTCTCAATCCTTTTAATCATGTGCTATGTCCTGACATTCTAGGGGTCTCAGAAGAGTGAATGACAAACAATGTTCCATATGTGCAGCTAAAACTACCCGCAGCAAGGGGAAGTGACAACTGAACACCCCAGCTCGCAGAGATTAATACCAACACACTGGAGCATCCCTTCAGTGACCTACATGGTGGATAAACTCACACCCACCACACACACACAAGCACGCACATGCACAGGCACACGCGCTCGCGTACACACAGACACACACACAGAGACATACATGCGTGTGCACACACACACACACACACAAGTGCTAGAGCTCCTCTGAGTGCGTGACCCAGAGAGACTACGCTGTTCTCCACCCTCCTGAGAGAGTGGCTCACTGTTCCCTCACTGTGCGAGTCTGTCTGGGGGTTTGCTCACATTCCTGGCTCATCTCCTGTGAATTTCCCAGCCCAGAATCTAACACTCTCTTTTCTTCCCTCTCCCACTCGATCGGGGGACAATTACTGAACTAATCCACATTAACTATAATATAATTTTTTTAATTAACTTCCCAAGACACTTTAGTTCGAAGCTAGATATAAATGAGCTTTCTCTGCCTCTGGAATACCCACTGCCTCCAAGTGCAGAGGTTTGGGGAAGGGAAACTATACAAACAGCTGCCAGCATGGCTTCACTGGGCTGGGTTTTCTGCAACACACACAAACACACACACATACACACACACACACAACACACACACACCCATGCACACCTGCAAACACACACACCAAATATACATCAGTTTTAACAAACTGTTGATCATATAGGCAGGGCAGCACACCGAGATCTGAGAATATTGTGTATTCACAAACAAAGGAAATTAGACCCTATCTACGAGTATACATGAGAATAAGGAGATCTGGGTTTACGTGTGGTTCCCCATTCTGATTATCAGAGTCAATTAGATGTGTTTTGTGTTTGAAAACAGCAGCTTTTTCGATTGCTAGGAACTGACTGACGAGCATTTTCTGTACACAGCATGTCTTTTCGAGCACATTTTGTCGTAAATACTGAGTCGTGAAAGGGTAAATTCTTTCCCAGATCCGCACTGGGAATTTATGTGCATGTACATGGTACCAAAATCTCTACAATGACATGATAAGGAAATTTTCAGATTTAAATGCACCCTCAATCACTGTAAGAAATTATGCCAAACAAGCTAAAATATAGTCAAGCCCTTACGGGAAAATGTTTTAAAAGAAAGTTGTGCTTTATTTAATGAGAGCAATGTTTTGCTACAAAGAGAATCATTTTTATGCTCCAACAACCAAATATTTTCTGTTAGACGCATGTGCGACATGAATGCACAATTTGGGGCCGTAATTCAGAGTCAAGTCCCTAATACTCAGCCTTGTTCTTTATCCTCCTACGGTTCCCTTTCTTAATCACCCTGTATGTAGCGGCTCATATAAATTCTGTAACTGAAAAAGGGAAGAAGAAAATCTAACAGAAAATTTCTTGCCAGATGGAGAAAATTGAAACATTACCCTTGTTTCTTTGCCAGCATAGATCCATTTTGACAAGCTGGAAATGATTTATGGGGAAAAAAACATATTTACACTGGCAGAGATGTTATTAATTGCCATACAATGTTCACATTTTTGCATTGCTGTGTATATGATTACTTATGAGGCTTACATATACAGTCCAAATATGTGGCTTTTCTGCATGCTGATTATCGTATGACAGACAAACTTACAATACATGATGCCTGCCGTAAATTTCATTTAAACCTTCACCAACAATGCCGCAGTGAAGACAAGACAAAACAGAAAACCTGCAAACAGCACTAGGCGAAAACGGGTCTTGATGTGTATTTGTGCACACAGACACACACTCGTGGAAGCAGCCAGCTTTAACGGATTGTGTACAGGATACGGGAGTTGATGAATAATATAACACTCTCAATGCATAAAATATTACTTTTATTACATGAAACCACAGCTAAAGAAGACCCCAAATGTTGGAAAACAAAAATATTAAAGCAATATATAATTTCCAAATAGGGGATTTTGCATCATAAAACTCTCCTAAACTTGCTAACATCTACAGGAGAAGTTTGAAGAAAATATACTATTTAGGAAGCTTATTCTAAATGGTTTTGAAAATGATAATACCTTTAGAGGAGAAATTTCCCTCCCATGCATGTGTAGTTGTAGGAAAAAGAAAAATTAGTCTATTTAGTGGAAATAAAAGCAATTGCAATAATGACAAGGCGATTAATCACAAGTAGTGACCATTAGCTGTCTACCTGCTTACTGCTCTCACAATACTGTCAGCTTCTTACACTAACGTAGATGGATATATTTATTACTACCTGCAATTCCAGATTTTAATCTCATATTAGAAAGATGTTCTCATATAACAGCTACTTTGTCTGGGAATCATTTATAATACATCTGCTTCCACTGAGGACATTCTAAGATAGCCTTATTTCGGTGTGTGGAAATTAATTTTGAAGGTCTCAATTTCAAACAGTCAGATCAGCACCCCTACAAGCGTTTGTAGGCGGCTGTTCCCTTAGGTTTAAGGCCTTTAGTAGCGCAGTCTCTCTGCAATTAGTTTTATGCTCCTTAAATGTAAATCAGATGTAAGTCTCTATAAACACTCGCTCGCTATAGTGTTTTGCAGTGCCTTTCCATTGTATTAGGTTACTTTAGGAGGCAAATGATTGTAAATATGAAACAAAAGCGTGGGCATGTGCCAATACTATAATTTAGCTGTTTACGATTTAGCCAATTCTATCTTTGCTGGGGGAAAAATGGGTTCAATGTGTCTATTTGAAATTAGTTCATACATAAGGAATTGTTGTGGATGATTAATGAGGGTAGTCCAGCTTACATAAGATTCATCCCCTGAGGTCACTCTGTCCCACTGGGAATTTGGGCATTTGCCCAGGGACCCTCTTGTGGGTGGTCTTCTCTGTTACTAAGACAGAACATCCAATAGCAAACCAGAACTGTCTGACTGCCAAGCACTGCCTTCAAGATACTTTTGTCACATCCTCTTGTCTTAAAAGTCCCATGAGTTCCAAGCCTTCCCTTGGCTTATAGGCTCATGCGTCTGCACATGTTGTCACTGGCAAGAGAAATTTTTATTAGCATGTACTCTGTATCCAACACTATGCTAAACAGCACAGGATGGCAAAGATCATAACAAAACACATTATTTCTATTGTTGTTTTAATGAGTTAATAAGTCAAAACTGTTTAAAACATGGACACATATCCAGAATATGACAAGGTCTTTTTAACCAAGAGTTACAAGACAGGCATCGGGAGTACTAAGTAGAAATGGCTGCAAATATGTCTGTCTCCGTTTATATAAGTCATTAATGACCCACACACCAGGGACCACACTTCTCTCCATCTCCTCCCTATTAGTGTGCTGATACGTGGTAAGCACTCAACAGTTACCAGCTGGACTGAGCTCCACTCAATAAACTTTTGAAATTAAGCGTTATTACTCAGATGTTTGTCCAACTCCTAAGCCAACAGAAACTCAAAGCCTGATCGTTTAAGATCAATTAAACAGGCACATTATTCTCAGGAATAAACGTTTTATTTCGTAGTAAGATGTCTCCAATAACAGCAGTGACGCAGATACTCATCCAGAGGCGTGGGGTTGGGGGCAAATACACAGAGCGTAGCAACTGCCATCCCAACAGGAAGCAGCAACAGCAGCTAGGGGCAGGAAATGTCAGCATTGCTGATTGTGGAAAGGAACCATCCTACGTGTTTTAGTATCTGGCAGTATGATGTGGGAAAGACATGTGAGAGAGAGGCAGTCATCCATGCTTGGGTCCCAGTACAACAGGCAAGCACCCTCCCCATGGGACTCTAATTCCATTATCGGCAACAGTTACTGGAGGGAGATGTGGAACACCTCTGCTCTGTGTCTAGGCAGTAGGAGACATGAGACTCAGGCTTGCCATGGAGACGGAGGAGCTCCTGCGGGCTGCTGGCCATGTTGGAAGATGGAGAGCATAGGGACAAGTGACCCCTGGGAACATTGACAGTTGTCGCTTCCCAAGTCGTGGTGTCTTTCTGTAATTTGTTACCAAGTACCTTTTGTCATCTGTCTATGTTTTAAGCCTAATTTTCAAATATTCTATAGCCATGTTCTAAAATTTCTGCTATTCTGATGTGTCTCTATTCTACTTCAGTTCAATAGAACTGGTCCTTATCATTTTTTTACTGAGAACTATGACCAATACAAGAACCAGTCCAAATGTCCATGTAATAGTGTTGCAAATTCTAGATTGTGGCTATTTCAACACTTTCCACTCATTTCCCCTTTTAATTTTTTTATACAACATCAAGTATATAGGTATACCAAATACAAACAAATAACATCTACTGATAGCAAACCATAAATAAAGAATTGTTTGATGCATATGCAATTTTACCGTCTATTACATATAAAACACAATTTTTCACTAATGAGATAAATGTGCTTGTTTGTCTAACACAGTTGTTTCCAACCTTCCCAATGCTGTGATCCTGTAACAGTTCCTCGTGTTTTAGTAACCCCAAACCATAAAATTATTTTCATTGCTATTTCATAGCTGTGTAAATTTCGCTGCTGTCATGAAATTTACAGTAAAGATCTTGTTTTCAGATGGCCTTGGGCAACCGCTGTGAAAGGGTCATGACCCCCAAAGAGTTGAGAAAAACTGAGAGATATGCTAACTTGATTCGTGCTTAGGAGTGATGGTAGGATGTTACCAGAGTCTTTCTTTTCCATAATTAAATGGCTATGTTGCCGGAAGAATAGAGAATTCTGTGTGGAGAGTAAAGTCTTTGCAATTCATAATATAGACTAGTTTGAAGTCTGAGCTGAGGTTGGTTGGTGTTGTCTGGTGTGACAGCACACTCCGTGTAAAGTGCACGCTGTGTGTTCCAAAACAAGGCTGCAGTGTAACCAAGGCTGCAGCGTAGACAGGTAACCAGAAACATTTTAACTTCATTAAATACTGGGTTTCAAATTAATTTCTGCCATTGCATGTTCAGAAGCATCTTGCTAATGCCAAAATTTTCACAACCCCCACAGTCCTGGCTCCATATGGGTTGGAACCCACTGTTTACCAAGCTTGATCTGGAGCATCCAAACCTGAAACCCTGACAATGTGGCCTTGACAACACTACCTGTTCACAGCTCCTACAGATGGCGTCAGCTCTCCCAGAAAATGGTAGCTGTTCATTTACGTAATGGAGATACAACCCCTAGACTCACAGAACACACTGCTCAACCCGGCTTCACTATTGCCACTGGCTGTTGTTAATGAGGAGGGCTAATAAGCAAGACTTCAAGACCCCCTGGCAGTAATCTTAGCCTGTGCATGTTGGATGTCTCCCCAATACACTTCTTCACCAACTGAATCTTTTGATCATATTTCAACAGCTTGTTTGATATGCCACATACAAGGGAGACCTTTAGGGAATGGTTGTATATGCACATGCATTGAGTTTTCTCATGTTTGGTTTTACATGGAAGCAGAAAAGAGACATTGACCTTTGTTTTCTCTCTTCTTACATTCTTCTACCTCACAAATGTACTGAAGAAATACAATGAGATAAGAAACACATTTTTATATTTTCCCTCAGTCTTGTGCACAACAGATACTAAATATATGCCAACTGAGTGATAGCCAGGATTTAATTCAATTACTAGAGCCATCTGGGCCACTGAAGTCATATAGTTTGTACCCAACCATCTGGAACTCCCTCCGACCTCAGTCTGGTTCCTATTATCCAGCACCGGTGGCAGAAATCACAAAGTCATCCAGAGATTCGAGGGTATGGCTTATAAAGATATACCTGACTCTCGGGGAGAACTCACTTAAGCATTCTCCTCTAAATTCCTGTGCTATACTATTCAAATCCAGCGATCTCAGAGCAGGGCTACCCAGCCATCGCAATGATTTTCCTAAGGAGTTTCCAGACGATGCTCCTTGTGTCCTGCTGTGGGGGGCCATGAGGCCTGCTCTCCTGAGTTTCTCAAGATAGAGTGGAAGGGTGAGAGTGAGTACAGTTTTTTCTCCTTGGGTGAGCACTGCCACTGACTCCTTTCCAAATCCATTGTATTATTGTCCAAGTTTCCAAAGGCACTGGGAGAATAGTGATTAAAGGACTCCTTACTGTCATATGTATGATAAATCTAACTGCCTTTGTTATCTAGCAAGACATACCCCCTTGCTTCAATCTAAGGGTTCTGGTTAGAGCCAAAGCCAATTTCTTGATTTTTTTTTTGGTGTGTGTGTGTGTGTGTGTGTGTGTGTGTGTGTGTGTGTGTGTGTG
>NW_026592548.1:17371587-17465710 GCF_907164565.1 Psammomys obesus
GTGTGTGTGTGTGTGTGTGTGTGTGTGTGTGTGTGTGTGTGTGTGTGAAAGTGAAAATGGATGGGTCAAACACCAAAATGCCAGCATAAAGGCTGTTTCCAAGTCTGGTGCCCACAAGAAACTTTTGTATATTTTAAAACACACAGTTTAATATATTGTGTTATATTTAAGTCAAATATGTATTTCACATTTCCAAACCCTTCTAAAAAATGATAGCAAAAAAAAAAAAAAACAAAAACAAAACAAAAAAAAAAAAAAACAACTTTTCTCAGTCTACTTAATGCCTTCAGTGTTAGCAGCCTATATGTTGGGGTGTGAGGGACTTCCGCAAACATCTCCCCCTGAACTGGTCTACCTCTGGCATTCACCTCACACTCCTACCCACTTGCCCTTAATCCTCTAAACAATAGATGGAGGAAAGAAACTGTTCCATGTTCTTCCTATCTGAACCCTGACCATGAGAAGGCAATGAAGATGATAAACATTAATAGTTTCTACTTGCCTTTCTCAGTGTGACTTAGCTATTCCTGTGTTCCAGCACCACGGTTGCCCTTTAGCCAAACTGATTTTCACCTTCCATTGTAATTGCTGTCCTCTTGCCTATTTTTCCCATTAAAACATATTATTATTGTCGATTTTCGTCTCCTTCTCACCCAGGCTATAACCTAAATAAATAAAGGTCATGGTAGGCTGTAGCAACCAACCATAATTTTCTCTCACACGAGTATGCACTGTCCTCCCCGGGAGAGAATGTTGCTGTGGGGACTAATGTTACGAGTATTTCAGCCTGGTAGTAGGACATCTGCTCCTCGTGTGTAAGACCCCAGGCCACTCTCTTTAAAGATGAGAGGCCACAGGACCGGAGATGAGCAGCAGTAGTTAAGGAGCCTCTGCAGTAAGAAGATAGACCTGTAAGGTCGCCTAGGGTCATCCAGTCTCTGCCGAGCCACCATGTGTGACAGAGCACATGCACCGCCTGGGTCTGACCAGCAGATGAACCACCCACAAGTGCCCAGTCAAAACTGAGCCACAGTAAAGCAGCTTTGACACACGGATTATTTGATTTTGTTTGTTTGTTTGTTTTGTTTTTAAGCTGGGGTCTTGTTTTGCTATTAAGGTTGGACTCAAACTCCTGGGCTCAAGTTACCATTCAGCCTCTGCCTCCTAAACACAGAGAGTGTAGGCGTGCACCACCGAGCCTGCTTAAGATATTGATTTGGGGGTGGGAGCAGTTTTCTAAGCAGCAACAGATAACTGAGTCGGGGAGTGTCTTACATAAGTTTTTTTTTTTTCAATGAATGAATGAATCAATTGATTGAGAGTAGAAAATCTTATCACACCATTACAAGCCCTAGTACTCACAGCCAGAGCATTAGCAAGACAGTTTAGCCCGCGTTTGTTGTGACAGCTTTATCTGGCCTTTGTGTGAGTGCCCAGACCTCAAGGTACTAATGTCTACCTCCTCCTGCCACCTAGAGAGTATGGCAGGGTCCTACATTATACAAGCAAGGTAGTCAGGACCTGTGTGCATTAGGAAAGAAACTAAGACATTTTGCCTGAGACCATCCCCACCTAATACCCTTTCCACACTCAGAGTATCTTAATTTGGACAAGAAATTATCTTTGATTCTCAGCTTCTTATAAATGAGAAGTAGTGTCACAGTGGAGATTGAGCAGGCTGTTTTAGAGCTAAACAAGATTGCACATGGGCTTAATATAGCACTGCAGAGTAACAGATATTGTTCATTAATACTACTGATTAATATCTTCTAGGAGAAGAATGACTTGAGAAGCAAATAAAAACGTATTGCATCTCTCCCCAGCAGTCTCTCTACTGCCTGCTCTGACTCTAGCAGTGGCCGTACTCCTACACTGAATCCATATCACGTTCCTGAGACTGGAAGCGGCAGGTTACACGTCCCATACATGCTTTTGCCGCTTCTGGCCAGTGACTATAAGTCAATAACATTCATAACCACAAGCTCACTTTCTCTCTCAACTGGCTTTTGGCTTCTGTGGAACAGAAAATTATGGAATGTGGTTAGACACTCATTGCAAAGCCACCAAATGTTGTACAATGGGTTCTCCAAATACTTTTAAATAGAAAACAATTATACCTTAAATTTATATAACCATGACACACAATTTCCATCATCTGTTGAGATGATTCAATAACGTATATGAGTAAGATTACTCTAATTCATTACTGCTTTCCCTGTTTTTCAAATGTGCAAACCTGAGGTCTGTGAAAGTTAGATAACTTTCTTAAAACCACTCCTTATGGGAGCAATAGATTTCCAACAGCTGTCTAGCTCCAAATATTCCCTCCCAAGTTTTCCTTATGTTATAGCTTGGTGATAGAACACTGAACTCGGGGGTTCTCCTGTGAATTCAGGCTTTGGAGCCAGAAATCAATTCTCAGGTCTAAGAGTAAATTAAGAACAAACAAACAAAACCAGAATCTCTTGCAAAATGCAACATTAGTTTACCTTATTGTGGTTGTCATTTTAGAAACGTTATTGAGAATAAACAGATCAGATGAAGTCTAGCCTGCCAGAGCCCTGAAGCTTTAAGATGGAAATGGGTAGATTGTTGCAAAAAGTAAGAAGAGGGGCAGGGACAGCTATCGGTAAAGTTCTGAGATGGGGAGAGAAAGAGAAACCAAATGATGGTAAATTCCAACCAGGATCTTTCTGTAACTGTGAGTGGCAGAACCAAAACAGGAAAATAGCCTATGTTGAGCCTGGGTCCTGGACACGTTTGGACATTGGATCATGAAAAGGAGGCCCAAAAATGAAAATCCTCAGACAGCTACCAGACATCAGAATAAAGTCTAGAACTGGGAGGAGAGACTAAGAGACTAATTTTTCTTTTTACTTTGGTGACAGGGCAGGCCCAGCCTTTTCCATTTTCAACTAAAAGAAGCTGTGTTTTAAGTCCAATTCATGGGCAGCAATAGTAATGTCTTCCCATTATCCATTGATGGGTACTTTATACTTGCTTTACTGTTGCTTAATAAATAAATTAGAACATAGCTAAACTTGTTCAACAGCCAGTCATTAGTGCAGTTAGATCTACTGTTGGAAAACTGAAGGGCTATTGACTCCGCTCAGTTTAATGAAGGAAAATGAGTCACAGGAGATCTGGGCAGGAATGACTCATAGCCTCACAAGCAGAGCCCTCTCCATTGTAAATTCCGTTCCATCATTCGCAGTCAGCAAGAAGAAACAAGAATGCTGATATTTCTTTGCTGGATGCTGAACTTCCTTAGCTCAGACAGACTGAAACTGAGAACAACAGGAAGTCCAAGGTAAGGCACCAGCTACATAAAAAGCTAGCAGGCGGACATGAGCCTCACAGAAACTGAATATGGCATTGTTCTGGGAGTAATCAAGAATCCATCGTGTATGGTGAAGGAATTTCATGAGTATAAAGACCTTTCCGATATTATAGGGATCAGAAGGGAAAGTTTTCAAAATCAGAACAGCATCTACCAGATAATGTCACCAGATACCCATAATGCATCCCGTCACTCTCAAGTGGTTTCTTGGCTTATCAAAGAAATAGTTGTTGTTTTCCAAAAGAGAGTGCAAATCTCTGAGTAGATATACTGATGCTTTAAACATACATACTATCAATGTGTTAAATAGAAAAATTTACCTTTAACAAAGAGGTATTTTCAAGTGTGTTAGTAAGTATCATTTGTAGTCCTTTATGGGATGTCTCAGCAACAGGTTTTACTGGCTATGACTACAGAGGAAGTAGATTCTCTCCAACAAAGAAAAATGATAGTTTCAGCATAATCCCTGACTTCATTCTAAATATTTGGTTATTTAGGATTTAATTTTACTTTTATTTATATGTAGATAGGGGTGGGTTGTATATGTGTGAATGCAGGTACCTCTAGAGTCTAGAAGAAGGCCTTGAATCTGGAGTCACAGGCAGTTGTAAGCCACCTGACATGAACGCTAAGAACAGAACTCAGGTGCTCTGCAAAAGCAATGGGTACTGCTAACCACTGAGGCATTTGTCTCTTCAGTCCCTATTTTATCTTTTAAAGATTTATTTATTTGATGTGTGTGTGTGTGTGTGTGTGTGTGTGTGTGTGTGTGTGTGTGTGTGTGAATGTGTTTGCGGAGGCTAAAAAAAGGTGTAAAATCATTTGGCCCTGGAGCTACAGGTCCTTGTGAGCACTCTGAAATGGGTGCTGGGATCTGAACTCCAGTCCTCAGGTAGAGCAGTACATGCTCTTAACCACTGAGCCATCTTCCTTGCCCCCAGAAGAGATCTATTTTAATGACTTGATTGTAGAACTTTTGCTAGCACAGAATCTGTTGACATAAGCTGGCAGCTTGAAAATTAGGAAAGAGTTATAGTTTGAGTGCCAAGGACATCTTCACTAGAATCAGTCATTTACCAGGAAGACTCTGTCAAGACTGGATGAAGCCCATGCACATGACTGAAAAGTATTTATATTACTCAGAGTAATATTGGTGTCATGCAACAAACACCTTACTAGAAACATTCAGAATATTTGACTGTATACTGGGACATCGTGGTTCTGAAAAGCCAACACAAAAGATTAACATTTCCTAAGTACATGATGCTGACTAGACAGGGGAATAATGGCTGACTGTAGACTGTTAAGATGAATGGGAAATGAGAGAGGGGCTTCTGGAAAGTAAAGAATATACGCAGAGAAGTGGGGAGATTGAATGACTAATTATCCAGTTCAAGTGCAGCAAGAGTTTGGTCTGGTTTGGTCATCACTCCATCCTCACCACTGCACTAGGAACTGCATGACTGATGTTCTATGAGTATTTGTAAGATGTGTCCAATTTACAAGGGTATGGGTGAGGCATATTATGGAGTTTAGGTATATCCTAAAGGAACTGGGAAATGGCTGAAGGATGCTAAGCCATAGACTGCTAGGTCAACTTGCATTCTCTGAAATTCTCTGTCTACGATGCAAAAATAGCATGACTGGAAGAAGGGCAGATCAGTGGCAGGATTAGAAGTCAGTGATCCATTGTGTAAATGTACCACAATTTCTCTATCCAGTCCTCAGTTGAGGGACATGTGGATTGTGTCCAGATTCTGGCTATTACAAATAAAGTTGCTATGAACATGGCTGAGCAAATGTCCTTGTTGAGTACTTGAGCATATTTTGGATATATGCCTAGGAGTGCTGTAGCTGGGTCTTGAGGTAACACTATTCCTAATTGTCTGAGAAAGCAACAGATTAATTTCCAAAGTGGTTGTATAAGTTTACATTCCAACCAGCAGTGAAGGAGGGTTCTCCTTTCTCCACATACTCTCCAGCATGTGTTGTCACTTGAGTTTTTCATCTTGGCCATTCTGATTTGGGTGTAAAGTGAAATCTCAGGGTTGTTTTGATTTGACTAAGGAAGCTGAGCATTTCTTTCAGTGTTTCTCTGCCATTCTACATTCTTCTACAGAGAATTCTCTGTTTAGCTCTGTACCCCATTTTTAAATTGGATTACTTGGTTTGTTGGTGTTTAACTTCTCAACAATTAAAAACAAGGAAATCATGAAATTTGCAGGCAAATGGTGGGAACTAGAAAAGATCATCCTGAATGAGGTATCCCAGAAGCAGAAAGACACACATGGTATATACTCACTTATAAGTGGATAGTAAACATAAAATATAGGATAAACATACTAAAATCTGTACTCCTAAAGAAGATAAGCAAGAAGCAGGATCCTAGGGAAGATGCTCAATCTTCATTTAGAAGAACAAATGGGATAGACATTGGAAACAGAAGAAAACAGGGAACAGGACAGGCGCTTACCACGGAGGGCCTCTGAAAGACTCTACCCAGCAGGGTATTGAAGCAGATGCTGAGACTCATAGCCAAACTTTGGGCAGAATGCAGGGAATCTTATGAAAGAAGGGGGAGATAGAAAGACCTGGAGGGGACAGGAGCTGTACAAGGAGACCAACAGAACCAAAAAATCTTGGGCCCAGGGACCTTTGCAAAGACTGATACTATAACCAAGAACCATGCATGGAGAGGACCTAGCCCCCCTGCTCAAATTTAGCCCATGGCAGCTACTCTCTAAACAGATTCCCTAGTAAGGGGAACAGGGTCTATCTCTGGCATAAACTCAGTGGCAGGCTCTTTGATCACCTTCCTCTGAGGCATCCTTGCCAGACCACAAAGGAAGATGATGCAGCCAGCCTTGATGAGACCTGATAGACTAAGGTCAGAGAGAATATGAGGAGGACCTTCCATATTACTGGACTAGGGAAAGGGCATAGGGAGAGAAGAGGAAGGGAGGGAGGGAGGGCAGGATCAGGAGGAGATGAGGGAGGGGATTACAGCCAAGATACAAAGTGAATAAATTGTAATAAATAATCAATAAAAAAGAAGTCAGTAATCTTCCAATAACGCAAACAAAAGAGCACATTAGGCAATCATGGGAATGATGAAAGTGTGATTGGCAGATATCTAGAAAACACAGTGAGTTAATAGATTTATTTATTTATTGGATTAACAACCTGAAATGTTAAGAAGGCAGTTCAATATGTGGAGAAGGATGCATTATAGCTGTTTTTAATGTATAAAATTCCTATGTCACCCTTTCAGTCATGTAGTAATAAAAAATAAAGAAGGTTTCTACATTAGCAGCCATCCTCTGCACAAAGGAACTCCTCTGATGAGATTAGGAGTGGTGAAACATACAAGCAACAGGTCAGTGTGCAGAAAATAAGTAACAGTGGCGTGCTCAGTCATAAACGGGGCTTCTATATCACACTCCATGCCCTCAAGGTGCAAGGAACACTGCAGAGTAAGAGCCATAGGTCAAGGAGGACCTTAATGGAACAATGTCTCTGGACATGAAGGGACCACTGCACTTATGAACTCAGCAGCTGTGGTTGTTGCACAGCTGGATAGAATGAAGCCAGATAGCATTCCAACATAGAGGAGAGACCTGCTCACAAGTCCCCACTCCCCAGCTTAGGAACTACGGATAATGTATGGCTTTGTGGGGAGTATGTGTCAGCCATGATCCAGTGCATGGCCCCTATCATGAGTATATGGGCAGCAAAATTTAAATTCAGTACGTTTTATGAACGAAAGGACACAAAGGTGGGAGAGGTCAGATGAATCAGGGAGGAGTTGAAGAAGTGAAGGTGATCATGAGCAGCATATGTTGTATGCATCTATAGAATGCTAAAAGTATTAAAATCAAGTATACCTTTTAAAAAGCAAATCAGAAACAGAGAGGGAAGGAGGGATCTGCTAATCTCAGCGTTTCAGGTGATCTTAACTACAATTCTTTTTCGTGTTGTCAGTGTGAAAGAACAGGTAGAAATCTGTTGCTGCTTCTACTATCCCTGCACCCTGAGTTAAACATCTCAGCAGTCTAAGTAATATTTCATATACCAGGACAAAGTATTTTGACAATTGCTCAAACAAAGAAAATTACTCAGATGCTGAGAAAGAAAGTCTGAACTTATCTGCTTTGTAGAATCACCTAAGGAATTGTCAAGGGAAGTGTTGGAAATATGGCATACATGATTTATGAATTGAATTTAGAACTTAATGTGCATTTAAAAATTGCAGCTCCATTTTGCAGATTTGGACTACAGGTCCAGACATAGACACAGAAGCATGCATATATGTATATATAAAAATGTATATAATTGTGTGTGTGTGTGTGTTTGTGTGTGTGTGTGTGTGTGTGTGTGTGTGTGTTCAAGAGTGCATGTGAAGACTGCCACCATGAATGGGGTCATGCTGAGGAAAAAAGCCCGTGATTCTTAGGACAAAGGGTGAGGAGGAATGAAGAAGACACACAAATTGTTACGATGCCCAAGCAGATGAAAGAGAAGACCTTGAAAGTAAGGAATGAAAATCAGCCTCAAGGATTAAGAAGCTAAGCAATGGAAGGATAAGAAATATGTATCCTGACACTGATGATAAAGAGGATGGTGTCCGTTTTTAAACAGCAGGGTATATAACGTGCTATGGTTACCAGGCTGGCTCCTGGGGGTGGGAAGTACTGATGTAGAGACTGAATATACAGCCAAAGGTATGAAATAGCTTGTTACTTCATATTTATTCATGGAATAATTTAAATATGCTTATCAATATTTGTCTCCCCTCCCAGAGGGTAAACTCCATCAAAAATAGGATCACATGTTTGTCTCTTTAGATTTTCATTGGAATAGAATTCATATAACATTTAGACACACACAATCCAGTAGCATTAATACAACCACAGTATTATATAACCATCACACTGATGTAGCTTAAAAATCATTTTAATTATACCAAAATAAAGTCTCATTGCTATTAACCGCTCACTGCCCTTTCCCTCAGATCCTATCCACAACTATTCTACTCTCTTTTCTGGATACTTTACAGAAATGCAGTAATTTGAGATGTGGTACTTCTTATTTTGTTTTTCCCCACACTGGGCAAGTTTTTGAGGTTCATACATACTAAAGCACACACCAGCGTGAACTACTTTGTGGCTGAATTCCATTAATGACTCAACCACATTTCGATTACCTGTTCATTAGTTCATGACATTTGAATTGGTAACATTTTTAGCTGCTGTGAACAGATCTTGGATAAACATTTGTGAACCTTTATCCAGTTCTTTAGAGTGTGACTTCTGGGTATAGTAATTCTGTATTTAATATTTTCAGGAAGAAGAATGAGGTTGTTTTCACGGTAGTGATACCACTCTACGATCCTACCAGTACTGCAGAAGGTCCCGACTTTCTCACACCATCACTGATGCTTTCTGCCATCTCATGTTTAAAATTATAGGCATCGTTGTGCATATGAGGTGGTGGCTCCTTGAGGCTTAGATTCACACCCAACTAACAAGTAATTATGTCGCCTGTCTTTTCACATGCTTGAGGCGTTTACATACCTTCTTTGAAAATTACCTAGAAAAGTCTTTTCTTTTGAGGGAGTATGTTTTTGTTATTGAATTGTTAGAATTGTTTGTATTTGTAATCATACATATGATATAATATATATCTTATATATGACAGATTTTGTATGTGCTGTCACATCTGTCTTTATGTGTGTCTACATTTCCATTAGTATTACAATGCCTCGTGATGGTTAAACTTGATTGTCAACTTGATTGAATATCGAATCAACTAAGAGGCACACTTCTAGGTGGACCTGCCATGGAATTTCCAGGAAAGATTGGCTGAGGATGGGGAGACTCTCCTAAGAAGGAGCAGCAGTAACCCAGATATGAAGAGATCCAGTTGAGACTCGGTGCTTGCTTTTCAACATTGACTCCTTGATGGTCCGAGTGTCCAACTCCTTGCTGAAAACCAGAAGGTCTCCAGGAGTCCTTTGAGCCTCCAGAGCCTGACTGAGACTAACACGGCATCAAGCATCATATACCCAGAGGTTACCAGATTCTTGGCCCTTCTGTTGTGCAGACAGCCATTGTTGTACAATAGACAGTATAAGCCAATCCAATAACTCTCTTTTGTAATACATAGTTATTCTGTTGGTTGTGTTCTTCTATGAACCCAGATAAATGCATCTGGAAATAAATGACTCTTGAAAGAATGAAACAAAAAACACAGAGACATGATGAGTTTATAAAAGGTTTAAAACAAGAAACTCAAGTGTCTGGGCACAGTTGTATATACTTGTGCTTATAGAAGGTGGAGTACAAGTTTATTCCAGCTAGCTACATAGTGAGACCCTGTCTCAAAACCACCATACATGCCAAGCAAAACAATGGCAAAGACTGAAAGTCATTGTTATTACAATCTAATCATAGAATGACTAGATTTATCTGAATGTCACAATACAGACACTAGATTATTAGGTCCACATTGATCCAATTTTCTAAAGACTTTGGATTTTTTAAAGTATTTTTATTAATAACCTTTTGGTAACATAAAATTTTAAGCAGCGAACTTTGAGCACTACAGTACACATTAAGTAATAATACAAGTACCTGAAAAGAAAAACAGGGTTTTCCTAGAGTCTTCTGTCTATGCTAGCAGACAGATCCAGCTGTCTTTACGTGATCACACAACCCACATCCAAGGTGAGTCTTCCCTTCTCAATTAAACCTTCTGAAAATGCCCTTAACTCATGCCCAGGAGTGCATCATCTCATAGCTGATTCTAAATCTAGTTAGCATGAAAATTAGCCATGACATATGACAGATGTCTAAAGTCGCTACCAGTTTTCACCCGTCGCAAACAGTGAGCATCACCCTATGTTGGTTTGAATAGGAATGGCCCCGAGAGGCTCATGTATTTGAATTCTTGGTCATCTAGGAGTGGCACTACTTGGGAGGGATGAGAGGGTGTGTCCCCATTAGAGGAAGTGTCTCATTGAGGGTGGGCTTTGAGGTTTCAAAAGCCCAAGCCAGGCCCCGTGCTGCTGTCTTCCTGCTGCCTGTGAATCCAGATGTAGAACTCTCCGCTACTTCTCCAGAGCCATATTGGCCTGTGTGCCACCATGCACTCCACCATGATCGATAACAGACTAAACTTCTAAAGTTGTAGGTAAGCCCCAATTAAATGCCTTTTTAAATAGCAGTTTCCATGGTCATGATGTCTCTTCACAGCAATAAAACATTAACTAAGACACCTACCATCAACACTGGAGAACAAAGTAGTTTTTGTCATCCACGCTGCTGGAAAATCCCTGAAGAATGAGGCAGTGTTATCTGCCTACAAGAAAGAAACAACTCTCAAGCTGAGACATAAAAACATGCTGCCATTATTAATATAAATAATGCTACAAACTACATACTAATTGTGAACATTTTGTTCTGGCAGAACAAGGCAGGCAGAGAGATATTTAAATGAAAAAAATTAAAATACTCAAAAATAAAAAAAATGACAAAGACCACATATGCACTAAATTTTTACTACATAATAAATAGCGAATTTTCTTTCAGAACTTTGTCTCATGGGGACAACCAAGTATATTAAGGTTCCGCACAGGTCATTTGCAGGTCACTGACTGAGTTTTCTGTTGACCATCTTCAAAAGTGACAAGCCGTAGTTATCACCACTATTTAGTTTCCTAATATTTTCTACATTTATTTGGGGGAAATCTGGGAGAGGAGGTTTTCATAGTCATTTGCTCTAGAAGAAAGATATTAGGGAAATGAATAACAAATGATCTTATACTTTCTCCAGAGTGGGGTCATTGCTCAAACACTGCATTTCTCCAAACCCAATCCAAGCCTGTTTTCTTCCTTCAGTGAACACAGCCTTCCGCAGAATACAGCCTCTTCAGACATTTCATCATGTATCTTTCACGAGTATTTACTTTTAAGGCAATTACAGTAAATAGCTATGAGGTAGCAATATGCTATTTTTGCCTGACCCTCCTTCTCCTTATTTTGGTAACACCCTTCTAGGTCATTCTCCCATTGCTAAAAGAAAATTTCTCCATCCTGTTTTCTAGCATATTATTTTTATATATTTGCCTTGTTGCTTACTAGCAGTGCAGCACCAGTGAAAGGTCTGTGAACCATTCGGTAAGTGGTTCCTGCTTGAATGAATTACCCAGCTTTCATGAACAGGCACGCAGAAGCAAAGCAGGCAGAAAAATAATGACTACATTTGTACCATGGCACTCTCTCCTACTATGAAAGCCTTACAACCATACAATTTCCCCATGAGGAAAGACAAGATTGCACTGTCATTAGAATAGGTAATCATTAGATTTATCTTTTATATAATTTGTAGATTCTTCAACTATTCCACGTAGTCTCATTACTGCCAAGAGTCCTCTTTAACTGAGATGATAAGTAAATAAAGTAGAAATTACACACCAACAAAACTGTGGAACGTGTTGTTTTAGTGTATGTCTGAGAGCTCCCTTCAGCAAACCTAATCTGCACAGCAGTTACCATTATTTCTACCTCAATGAGCTTCCCCTAATTGCTGTGTTATTGCTTGTGAAGAAAATATATTACTAAAGTCCACAAACACATGACTTGTTGCATATCTATTGGCAACTCTCTTTCCATCAGCTTTTAATCAGTTTCAACCACAGGATCTGCTGAAGGGTCTACCTTGTATACCTGTTCATTACCATTTGATAATGTACCTTCCTCACAGTCAAGATGCGCTCATAACTTATTCAAAGGCCTGAAGATTTCATTAAAAACAAACCTACTTAATTCTCCATGAAATCACTCAAGATTATTTTGGTGTTTTTTTTTTTGTAATGAACAACAATTAGAAACTCCAAGGACTCAGAACCTACGTTTAGCTGTTAATGTTTTCTGCTCTGCTGTTGGTCAGCTGCCAGATGATGATCCACCGAGCATTAAAATCTTATATTAATATTATCTTTACAAATGCAATATCGCTCAGCCAAAAATGAGGTTTCGGTTTCTATAAGCTTCATCCTGTGTTGGGTGGTTGCTAAAATGTTTTTTAATCACTTAGATTTTTGAGGTTGAAATACTGGACTCTGACACAGGGATTTTAAGTCTTGTGACCTTGACTTTCCTTTTCCTATAGGATTGTCTAGAGCAGATCAACCACATTTTCTCATTGTTTGTTGGTCAATGTGAAACAAAAATAGCCTCATGTACTCTGAATTTATTTAAGGAGTGGAATAAATTTGAAATTTATAATGAATTTTGTTTATCAATATGCCTTTCTTAGTGGTTGAAAACTATGTGAACCAAGGCTCATACTTAAGTATCAATCAACATCATATACAAAAGATTAGGATATTTGCATAAGGGTTTGGAAACATGATCACCAAGATCACCAAGATCATGATCACCAAGATCTCTCAGTCTACCTTATTGCAATAAGTACAGTCATGAGCCACATGAAGGTACTTGGTCAATAATCAACCACTATTTTGATAAAGGAATCTCATCATATAAGAGTTCAGAGATGCTATACCAATCTTCGTTTATAAAATGAACTCAGAACTTTCACTCAGCAATTAAATCAATTAACAATGTGCTTCTCAGAAGTTAACCACTTTTCATCAAGTGATAAATGACACTATTTACTATTTCAAGATTTCTGAGGTCACCCCAATGACCTACTCAAACTCAAATAAGTTCAAAATATTTGGAATAGGGTTGGGAGATGGCTCAGTGGTTAAGAGCACTGGCTGTTCTTCCAGAGGATCTGAGCTCAATTTCCAGCACCCACATGGCAGCTCACAACTGTCTGTAACTCCTGTTCCAGCAGATCCGATACCCTCATACAGACATGCATGCAGTCAAAACACTAATGCACATAAAATAAGAATATAAGAATAAATAAATCATTTAAAAGTATTTGTAATAATTTAAAAAAAAAAAACATAACCTATATTTCCTTGGACCAAATATTCTCCCTGGTTTTTTTTTTTTTTTTTGAAGATTATAGATGGTGTAGGAGAAGTTGAGGTTGTACTGACCTAACTAATAGTACTAGCTAGGTATACCTAGGTGGTCCAGTCACACATACTTCCTAATTCATCTAGTATAGTGTACTCATCATTAGCTCAACCTTGTCCTAAAACACTAAAACATAAACCCACACTATTACCTATGTGCCTCCAGATGAGTTTGGTTTGAGAGTGAATATGATGTAGACACACCTTTCTCCACCCCATGCCTGGCCAACCCTAAAGCCATAACACTGATTGGTTTCTTCGGCAATTTTGGGTTCTTTAAAATAACACTATATTATTGAAGGTAAGCATAATCCTAGGCCAGAAAACCACTATTCGGTAGATACTATTCAGCAGCCTGAAGTTGCCCTTTGATTTGCTGTTTGATCTCCTGCTTTTCCCAAATGTCATACAAGAAAATAAACATAAGATTTCTGCCACTGAAGTTGCAGCTTCCCTTGGAGAGTTCTTGCCTAGTATGGGTAATTCATTAGCACCTGATAAGCTGAGTGTAATAACGCATGGCTGTAAGCCCAACAACTGGGAAGTGGAGGCAACAAGATCAGGTGTTCAAGGTCATCCTTGGCTACATAAATTCTGTCTCAAAAAAGAGAAAAAAGAAAAAGAAATTTTTGTTATTAAAACAGTTACCATTTATTAAAGGTTTATATTATTTTGGACAGTACAATAAGATACCTAATTATTATAAAGGTCTTATGAAGATCAAATTTGTTTTGACCTTAGCAAAAGACAATATTTATTTTTTTAATTTTTTATTAATTACACTTTATTCATTTTGTATCCCCCCATAAATCCCTCCCTCCTCCCCTCCCGATCCCACTCTCCCTCCCCTTTCTGCATGCATGCCACTCCCCAAGTCCACTGATAGGGGAGGTTCTGCTCTCCTTTCTGATCTCAGTCTATCAGTTCTCATCAAAAGTGGCTGCATTGTCCTCTACTGTGGCCTGGTAAGGCTGCTCCCCCCTCAGGGGGAGGTGATCAAAGAGCAGGCCAATCAGATTATGTCAGAGGCAGTCCCTCTTCCCATTACTATGTAACCCACTTGGACACTGAACTGCCATGGGCTACATATGTGCAGGGGTTCTAGGTTATCTCCACGAATAGTCCTTGGTTGGAGTATAAGTCTCTGGGAAGTTCCCTGTGTTCAAATTATCTTGTTCTGTTGCTCTCCTTGTGGAGTTCCTGTCCTCTCCAGCTCTTACTATTTCCCACTTCTTACATAAAATTCCATTCACTCTGCCCATCAGAAGTCCATCAGGCTCAGCATCTGCTTTGACAGTCTATACTGCAGAGGCTTTCAGAGGCCCTCTGTGGCAGGTTCCAAGGTTGTTTCCTGTTTTCTTCTGGCTTTCAGAAGCCCTCTGTAGCAGGTTCCTAGGTTGTTTCCTGTTTTCTTTTTCTTCTGATGTCCATCCTCTTTGCCTTTCAGGATGGGGATTGAACATTTTAGTTAGGGTCCTCTCTTTTGCTTAGTTTGTTTAGATGTACAGATTTTAGTGGGTTTATTCGATGTTGTATGTTTATATGAGTGAGTATATACCATGTGTGTCTTTTTGCTTCTAGGACAACTCACTCAGGATGATCCTTTCCAGGTCCCACCATTTACCTGCAAATTTCATGATTTCCTTATTTTTCATTGCTGAGCAATACTCCATTGTATAGATGTACCACAGTTTCTGCATCCATTCTTCAGTTGAAGGGCATCTGGGCTGAAGATCAAATTTAAATCTGAATTTTTATTATAAAGGACCTGGATCTCAAAAAGTCAGAGTGATGTACTATATAAACCAACTGAAAGGCAAAAACCACATAATCATCTATTAAATGCAGAAAGGCCTTTGACAAAAATTCAATACCCCTTCATGATAAAAGTCTTGAAGAGATTAGGGATACCAGGGACAAAACTCAGCATAATAAAGACAGTTTACAGAAAACCTATAGCCAACTTCTACTTAAACGGAAAGAAACTCAAAGCACACTAAAATCAGGTACCAGGCAAGACTGTCCACTCTCTCCATATCTATTCAATGTAGTACTTGAAGTCTTCGCTAGGGCAATATGACAACTGAAGGAGATCAAGGGGGTGCAAGTTGAAAATGAAGAAGTCAAAGTATCTTTATTTGCAGATGATATGATATTACATATGTGATTCTAAAAATTCCACCAGGAAATCCTTACAGCTGATAAAGACTTTCATTAAAGTAGCTGAATTAAAAAAAAAAAAAACTCACAAAAAACAGCAGTCCTCCTATATAATAATGACTACGCCTTTCACAATAGCCTCAAATAATATAAAACATCTTGGAGTAACTCTAGCCAAGCAAGTGAAATACTTACATGATTAAAAGAAAACTTTAAGACACTGAAGAGAGAAATTAAAGAAGTTATCAGAAAATGGAAAGATCTCCCATGCTCATGAATCAGTATGATTAATATAGGGGGGGAAAGGCCATCTTACCAAAAGCAATCTACACACACAATGCAATCTCATCAAAATTCCAACGCACTTCTTCACAGACCATAAATGAACAAATAGAACAAATATTAACTTCATATGGAAAACCTAAAAGCACAGGTTAGCAAACACAATCCTGTAAAATAAAAGATATTCTGGAATTGTCACCATCCCTGATTTCTAGCTTTTGTACAGAGCATTAGTAATAAAAAAGAAACACATGGTATTAGCACAAAAATTAGACATGCAAACCAATGGAATCTAATTGATTTCAACACAGACATAAATCCACACACATATGGACACCTGATTTTTTTATTTAAAAAAAAACGGCAGGAAAAGAGAGCATCTTCAACAAATGATGCCAGCCAAACTGAATGTATGCATGTAGAAGAATGTAAATAGATCCATACTTATCACCCTGAACAAAACTCAACCACAAGTAGATCAAAGACCTGAACATAAAACAGATACACTGAGGCTGATAAAAGAGAAAGTGAGGAATAACTTTGAACTCATTCACACAGGAAACAACTTCCTGAACAGAACACCATTAACGATGGAGCTAAGATCAACAATTAATAAATAAAACCTTTTAAAACTGAGAAGCTTCCTTTTCTTTTACATTACTTTTTATTTTTATTTTATTTTATTATTTTTTCTCTTTTTTTTGCCCTACAGGTCCTTTGCATATATATTGTGGTTTCCAGTTTAGTGTTTTTATGGGATTCCTAAGTGTGTAAATGAGTGGGTTTCTACATCTATATCTGCTTTTTGTGTCTTTACTTAGACTTTTTTCCTTTTGTTTCTTTTTTTTGTCCTAATCTTATGTGTTAGGTTTTGTTTTATCATATCAAATTATACTATATTATATTATATTATATTATATTATATTATATTATATTATATTATATTATATTATATTAGTTATTATTCCTTAAAACCCTGTTTGCTTTGTAATGAGAGACAGAAACGGGGAAGATCTGGATGAAATGGGAGGTGTAGAAGAACTGTCAGGAGTAGAGGGAGGGAAAACTACAACCAAAATATAGTTTGTTGAAAAATCCATTTTCGATAAAAGAAAAATAAAATGGAATTAAAAAACTAAGCATAGAAGTTTATAATTCCCTTTTACTAGCTTCTCACTTTTAGATTACTCAAATGCATGCACATAAGAAAAGATTCATTGAATCTAGCCTAAAAACAGTTGTTAAAATTTGATACTGCCTTCTCCCCCTTCTTTCATAAGATTCCCTGCACTCTGCCCAAAGTTTGGCTATTAGTCTCAGCATCTACTTCCATACCTCAATCAGTAGAGTCTTTCAGAAGCCGTCTGTGGTAAGTTCCTCACCTGTTCCCTGTCTTCTCATATCCACTTATGAGTGAGTATATACCATGTGTGTCTTTCTGCTTCTGGGTTACCTCACTTAGAGATAGAAAGACCTGTAGCGTAGAGGATCCCCAAAAGGAGACCAACAGAGCCATAAAAACTAAGCCCTGGGGATCCTGAAGAGAATGATACCCCAACCAAGGACAATGCATGAAGAGGATCTAAAACCCCAGTGCAGATATAGACCATAGACTCAGTCTCCATGTTCAGTCCCTAGTAAGGGGAGCAGGGACTTTCTCTGGCATGAACTCAGTGGCTGGTTCTCTAATCACCTGCCCCTCGGGGGGTGGGCAGCCTTGCCAGGCCACAGAGGAAGACAATGTAGCCAGTCCTAATGAGACCTGATAGTCTAGGGTCAAATAGAAGGGGAGGAGGACCTCCCCTATCAGTGGGCTAGGAGAGGGGCATAGGGGAGAAGAGGGAGGAAGGGTGAGATTGAGAGGAGATGAGGGAGAGGGCCACAGCGAGGATACAAATTGAATAAATTGTAATAAATGATGATAAAATAGAAAAAAATTAATTCTGCTAAATGAAGTTTCACCATTAGCACAGACTCATTCTTTCATTGTCCAAAATAAGAATGAAAATTTAAAGCCGGTCATGATCTGCAGAGCTGTTTTCGGAAATCATAAAGTACTTAATTCTGCAAAGGCTGGTAAAACAATTTCAGAAGCCATTTCATAATATTCACACATTGCTTAGAAAAGAGATATAGATAACTCCACTCAACTTAATATTTCAATATTAGGATTCTCTAAAATAAAAATGTTAAAGTAAGAGGAATAACTCTGCCCCAATGTCCCAGACAGAGAATATTAAAGATATAGTTTGTACCAACCAAACGAGTAAAGTAATGGGTCTTTCCATAGGTCTAAGGCTCACTAAGATAATACTTAGCAAGTGACAGCTTAATATGTAGAAATTATTCATATTCAGTAGACACTGACTGTCCATCACGATCCAATTTTTTATAAAGCTGTGGTGTTTTATAAATCTAAGCTGGAATCTCCTCAAACTGTATCCAAGGCTGTCCTCTAACTCACTATATGCACAGGCTAGCCTCAAATTCATGTTAGGCCTCCTGCCTCAGCCTTCCAAGTGCTCTGACTACAGGTGCAGCCTGCCAACCTGGCTTACCCACTGTTACAGACACCAGTACTGGAGAGGTAGAAAAATTGACTAAAAGAATTGTCTTATTGGGGGGCCATTTAATACAATAGATAAGTAAGCAAAATATATAGTATAAAACTGATCATATGTGTATAATGTGACCTGAGTACTAAGGCAAAAAAATTAAGACATTGGGAATGTGAAGTACACTGGGGTGTGAGCTCGAGGCCGAAGGAGCCTCATGAATAGGGAAACTTTTGTGCTCCTATAGCAGAGATAAATAACTAAGTAAGCCAAAAATGCATCCGGGGTGACTTGTGGAGAAGAAACAAGTACAGAGTCCCAAAGCAGAAAATGCCTGATGTGCTCTAGAAAGAATACAGTGACTGTTAGCTCTTAGTACTGTGTGTGTGTGTGTGTGTGTGTGTGTGTGTGTGTGTGTGTGTGTGTAACCAAGCGTCTTCAGAAGAGACCAGTTCTATTGTTTCCTCTCACCTCTCAGTACCTATGGACAGTAGAAGGAACGTCTTTGGTTAAAAATAAGTTACTAGCTCCGCAATCAGAATAACGACCTGGTTCCAGCGGTCCCACCTCACACTGGGGAGCGTTTGAGGATAGTTTCCTTTCGTGTTCCTGTAACAAGCGCTTCACATGTTGGTAAATACATGCTGATCTGATTGATGCCTTTTTGTTTGTATGTAGATGCAGGGTGTGAACTACTCCAGCCCTGCCTGCCTTGTGGACGCAGAAACGTGGACTCTACTTTGGAGAGAGAGGCAGTGTTTTATCCGAGCCAGAAAGCATGCTGGCATACATTTACATTGAGTGAAATACCAATTCCATCTAGCTCCAGTGTGAAATGCTTCTTTTATGTGCATGGGAGATCAACCATAAAAGGCATAATAACTTCCTTCCGAACTCAGCGCTTGTCCCATACTAGCTTCTCCCGGCAGGAATGGCTGGCAGCTCTCTGTGCAGTAAGTAGAAAGCCACACTCTGTCAAACCATCAAGCACTAATGAAATAAACAAAAAGTTTTCTTACCTGAGGCAGGTGCCAAAGCCTGCTACTCTAAGTGCCCCCACTGGACACAATTTAGACTGGCTTTCAAATGCTAAAAACAAACAGGTTCTCCTAAGCGCAATTAAAACCAAGCCACACATCCAATCTATTGATAGGATGGAGCTATTTTGTTTCCAAGGCTCTTAAGGGCTGTGCCTAAGAATATCACATAATTTGATAATTATTGTTTTATGCTAATATGTGACAAGGAATTCCAAAACCAGTCATGAGCCTCTTAGACTTTTTTAATAATGTTAAATTGATAGAATTTCTCCAAAGGGCAGAGTACTTACCATTCCATTATGGTGCAATATGGTTTAATTTAAATGATTAAATATACTATTTTAATAAGATGTATTTCCACATTAAAAATACTTTATATCCCCTTTAGACCCATAGCTCCCTTTCCCTACATGGGAATAAAAGCCTAATTCCCACCCATGAAAATTATTTTGCTATTTCTTTTGACTTAAGGGATGTATCAGAGAAGTTTAGTTCATTTAGCTTTTCAAGCCAATTTGAAAAGGCACCCTGCTCACAAATATCTGCAGTGTGCCGTAAATCAATCTATGCCATGGGCAAGCTTTCATAATGGTGTTACTAAGAAGCATGCCAGGGTGGCAGCCATAATCCAAGATTGTCTCCAGCAAGCCATGAAGTGTAGGCATTCTACCAACAAATAGTTCTTTCAGGATGAGAGAAATAAGCATCAACATTTGCAGATTCAAGAATATTCTTGGGGCTGGAGAGACAGCTCATCAATGAAGACTGCTCTTGCAGAGGACCCAGATTCCGCTCCCAGAATCCACATTAGGCAGCTCACAACTGCATATAACTCTAGCTCCAGAGGGTCTGATGCTCTCTTCTGGTCTCTAGAGGCCCATGAATTCATGCTGTGTGCACAAACTTATGCAGGCATACACACCTACATATAACTTAAGATATTTTAAAAGAATCTTCTAAAGAGCTTGATCCAAAACACCCAAAACAGGAGAGCTAATTGTTTATATGCCAGGGCACATTAGTACCTGTAAGTAATAGAGACAAGGAGAAGCCAGCAATTTCTGACCAGAGAAGAACACTGAAAATGTAGGGCAGAGTGGAAAAATACTACCAATCAAAATAATGAAAACCATCAGACTTCTGAGGCTGCTGAAGAATACATTAAAGGATGCTCATGAAAGACAGAGATGCTAATGTAAGATTTTACCTAGTCTTTATCACCCCAAGCTGAACAAATTCAGGGTGCTCTGCATGAGCGCCAAGGCCCGGAAGGTTTTACATAGGCTTCTCACACATCTCTATTTTCTTTCTGTCTCGTCCTGTATAGGAAGCTATTGCTACAGATCCATCTCACAAATGCAGAGAGGACAAGATGTTTGCTCCCAAGCCCATGATTGACCTTTATACAGAATGTTTATCATTATTGTTCTCAGCAGCCACTCCAAGCAACCACGAATAATTTCTCATTATTGACTGAGGAGATGCAAAGAATTTGTTGGGGCTGGAGAGATGGTTCAGGGCTTGATAGTACTTTACGGCTCCTGTATAATGTTCCTTTCAATTCCCAGTACCCACAAAGTGGTTCCAGGGGAGCCAATGGCCTCTTATGACTGCAGGCACCAGGCATTCATGAGACAAAACACTCATACACATAAAATAAAAATATATAAATAATCTCTAAAGAGAAAAAAGGATTCATTAATTATTTCAACCCTGACCACTATGGTATCCTGGCACCAGTTACCCAGGCTATCTGGTAATAAAGATTAACAATTTCATTGTGTTTTGAGAATGGAATTAATTTGGTTAACAAATTTCCTGCAAAACACGTAATTGCTTCTACTTTTTCTATTACCACGATCAACTTTATCATGAACATATTTCTAAAATACACAAGATCAGTAATGTAAAATCAGCTGAGACTGTCCTGTTCACATAATCATAGCCTGGTGTTCAATAGATACTTAGTGGGGATTTGATGATTTAGTAACCAAGAGAGAGGAAAGACTTCAAAAAAACAAAAAACAAAAAACAAAACAAAAAAAAAAACACTCTGATCTAAGCATTCATGAAAAGTAGAGAGGTTCAGAGGAGAAAATAATTTTGCTCATGAAAAATTTGAATATTATAGTTATAGAGAAGAG
Source organism: Psammomys obesus (assembly GCF_907164565.1). Taxonomy (NCBI): domain Eukaryota; kingdom Metazoa; phylum Chordata; class Mammalia; order Rodentia; family Muridae; genus Psammomys; species Psammomys obesus. Next base: position 17,393,163 of record NW_026592548.1, read on the forward strand.
AAGAGCTAATATATAAAGTACATATTCAAGGATAATTAGAAATGCAATAAAATAGGACAGTGTAGAGGTGAATATCCTGGAGAAAGAAAGAATAACAGGAAGTAATAGAAAATGTGAAAGAAGATTAGGTTTAAAAAAAAAGTGAGCTAGTGCAGTGAAGGTTTGTGATAGTGATGTAAATCTAGAAGAGAAATAGGTTACGGGTAAGTTTTGAAAGACCTTGTAGGCTTGCCAAGAAACTTGGACTTCATTTATAAGAAAGAGCACTGGGCAGAGGACACATAGATGCTGTTATTGTCCTAACATTTCTCCTTAGGATTAAGGAGAAAAGTGTGTGAAGACATTTATTTGGAATGTTTATAATAAAATTTACAGCAATGTTAAATTTTCTAAATAATATAAATGACCAAAGGTGGGACAGAGCTAAGTGAATTATAGGCCATGCATAAAATGCAGCCACTAAGATAATGAAGATTTTTATTTATTGATAGAGAAAAAATCCACAATATATTAAGTGGGGAAAGAAAGTTAGAAAACACAAAGACCATGACTTCTGTTTTGTGCCATTTTGTTTTAGGTGATGTGCGCATAAAAATGCTTGGAAAAAAATGTGCCAAAATGTTAGTGATGCTTATTTCTAAATGTGATTTTCAGAAAAAGATTACTAATCCAAGATTTCATATATATATATATATATATATGCGCACATACATTATATAACCTACTTTTAGCAATGTGTATGTGTTGCTTTATTAAATAAAAGTAGTAATGTTTTTTAATTTTTCATTTTTTTATTAATTACAGTTTATTCACTTTGTATCCCAGCTGTAGCCCCCTCTCTCATTCACTCCCAAGCTACCTTCCCTCCCTCATTTCCTCCCATGCCCCTCCCCAAGTCCACTGATAAAGGAGGTCCTCCTCCCCTTCCGTCTGACCCTAGCTTATCAGGTCTAATCAGGACTGTCTGCAATGTCTTCCTCTGTGGCCTGGCAAGGCTGCTCCCCTGTCAGAGGGAGGTGATCAAAGAGCCAACTACTGAGTTCATGTCAGAGACAGCCCCTGTTCCCATTACTAGGGAACCCACTTAGAGACTGAGTTTCCATGGGCTACATCTGTGCAGGGGTTGTAGGTTATCTCCATGCATGGTCCTTGGTTTCAGTCTCAGAAAAGAACCCTGGGCCCAGATTTTTTGGCTCTGTTGCTCTCCTTGTGGAACACCTGTCCCCACCAGGTCTTACTGTCTCCCTCTTCTTTCATAAGATTCCCTGCACTCTGCCTGAAGTTTGGATATGAGTCTGAGCGTCTGCTTTGATACATTGCTGGATAGTCTCTCAGAGGCCCTCTGTGGTATGCTCCTGTCCTGTTCCCTGTTTTCTCCCTCTTCCGATGTCCATCCCATGTGCCTTTCTGAATGAGGATTTATCATCTTACTCAGGGTCCTCCTTCTTGCTTCAAAACAATTTTATTGGTAGGTTTACTTGCCAAGTGAAAAAAATAAAATAAATAAGAACTCAAAAATAATCATACTGGCGAAATATATTAAACTGTTGTCACAGTGATCGTAAGCATGACTAAAGTGGAGATGCTTCCATTTAATTCTGAAAAGTAAGGGGCTTCCCTCCTTGCGGCATCCTGTGGTCCTGGGTAGAGTGGCTTGTAAAGCCTGGGCTTAGAACTCAAACATTTGACTCTAGGGAACCAGATAATGCTCTGACCTTGAATGAGCCAATTAGCTGGCCTCTTGTCCCTGACAGCCTCAGTTACCTCGTCTTTACTAAGAAGATAATAATAAAATCTTCCCCACTCGTATGACAATTTCAATATGTAAACGAGATCACATGTATTTATAATGTAACTTGTTAAAATTCTAAATAAGTGCTATTTTATGTAGAAGAGGATCTGAGGAGGGAAACCAATTTACCTTCTTTATCATATTTGACTTGATAGGAGCCTTGAAAATTGAGTGGTGGACAAAATCAGAAGAGTGCTTGTTAAATGCATTCAAAAAATCATCTCATCACTTCAGAGCATACACAGCATTTATTTTATGGATGGAGAGCTGATGTTCAGAGAAGTGCAATGACTTATTCAGAGTCGAGTGCCAGGAACTGGTGATGTTATTTATTTGTACTCAACTGTATTACAACTTCATCTTCACTAACTGCAACTCAATCACCCTGTATTCTCCAGGTGAGAATACAGTCTGAGGTACTGGACACTAGAGTCCAATGCATCTTTTTAAAAAGAGAGGCATAACTTAACTGTCCTAGAGAACTTTGTCAACTTGACATTGCCTAGATTCATCTGAGATGGGAGTCTCCATTGAGAAATTGTCTGTATAGATTGGCCTATGGGACATCAGTGTGGATTGTGTTGATTATCAATTGATGTGGGGGGGGGGCATCCCACTGTGGGTAGCACCATTCCCTAGGCAGTTGTTCAGAGCTGTATAAGAACAGTAGCTAAGCACAAGCCTGAGTGAACCAGCAAACACTATTCCTTCATAGTTTCTGTTTTAAGTTCTTGCTTGAGTTCCTGCCTGATTTCCCTTAACAGTAGCCTGTGACCTATATGCTGAAATAATCACTTTTCTCCTCTATGTTGTTTGTAGTCATGGTATTTCCCATGGAAAGAGAAAGTAAATGGAACACTAATTTATAAAATAATAATAATAATAATAATAATAATAATAATAATATTCTTAAAGATTTGGGTTTCTGAAAATAAGCCTATTGGGTCACATGTTAGAACATTTGGGGCAGTTTTACCAGTAGAATGCTTAGGAAAACCATCCATGAAGATCCAAAAGTTTGTTGGTAGCTAATATTTAATAAGATTAAGTACATAAAATTGTATAGGTGAAGGTTAAGAAGAAATTAAAACTTTCAAGTAACATCAACGACAGCTTATAGCTGTATGTATTTTATGCAAAAAGCACCTCAAAATTTAAAAATAAAAAAAAAAAACAGCAAATGTTCCAGACCTCAGTTTTCATTCAATGCCTCAGCTTAATTATCAGAGGAAATAGGAAGCTATCTCGGGTCACCTATCCACGTAGAAATCATCGTAACTGTTACTTTCCAGAGAACTGAAGTCTGGAGGAGAGAAGTGCCCTCCTTGTGTCCTCAGAGTGTGCTGACCTCGCTGGGCCTGAAGGCTCCCAGGCAAGTGGAAGGCAAGTGGTGGGGGTGGAAGACTTGTCAGCACTGAGCAATGTGCAGTGTGGTATTGTGTCTGACCCTGGGTTCTGCATGGTCACCCAACTCTGCCTCAAGGACCCAAGGGATAATTCATCATAACTGAAAACGCTCTTGGTGAAGGTGGGGGAGGATGTGGTCCTGGCAGGGGCTGGGATTTATGGCATTATAATAAGTTAATTAACTGCCTGCTCATTGCATTTTTTAAGAATGAAGATAGCATTTAATGCATATGCTTATTAGGGACATCTCTTTAGACCTATGGAGTGCGTGTTAGGGAAGGTGTCTTAAGATGAATTGAAACAGAGGGTTTTATGAGGTCTAGGCCTGTACATTAATCATATGAACTAGAATGTTATAGGCTAATGGCACCATAAAGATCTGATTGGGTTACATTCGTGCACATGTGCCAAAACTGCCACTTTGAAAATACCTGTGGAATACAAATGGGATAAATTAGCTCATTGCAAGATAGCTGATATACCTGGGTATTTGGAAGGATTCTGAAGCTTTCCAGTAATCTATTTCTAACAAGCAAGGACAGAACCAGTGCATTGTTATGAATTGTTTTACTGCAACTGTATGAAACCACTGGGGAAAAAAACTCACTCAAAAATAATTTAATAAAAACAATGGCACACACATTTTAAAAAAATGCTTACAGGGTATGTACAAATTAAAATGTAGTCAAAGGGAAAGATCAAATTTTCATATAAATTTCAAGTGAGAAAGGGAAAACAGCCAAAATATCTGATGTGGACTAACTAGTGTCAGAACCTCAATGGACAGAAGGCTTTATGTGAACTAAAATGGAGGGAAATCAGCACAAAAGGCTGAAAGCAGAACTGACTTCAAGACATAGCCCAAAGCTAAATCTGTGCCCCTAGCAAAGGAACTAAGTGATAGCATGGGTTTATCAGCTATAGGTTGTTCTAAACTGAAGAGGAGAGCACACCCTGTATTACAGGATCTACTGCAGAGAAGAGGCAGAAGGGTTCAAAGAAACTCAAGCAGTAATTGGCATCAGAGAGTGTTTATATGTCTAACCGAAGCAATAAAAAACACATAGCAGAAATGTCACTTGGTAAAAGACTTTAAGCAAACACAATTGGTGCTTATCTCCAAGAAAGCCATAGCATTAGTCTAGTTTAAGCCCCTAAAGGACTTTCTAAAGCAAAACTAGAAGAGAAAAAAAAATTGAAAAGAAAAAAAAATGAAAGATAGTTATAATTTAGAATATTTTCTTTTTATTTTTATTGATTTATTATTTATTACAATTTATTCACTTTGTATCCTGGATGTAACCCCCTTCCTCATTTCTTCCCAGTCCTGCTCTCCCTCCTTCTCCCCTTAAGACCCTCTCCTAGTCCACTGATGGGGCATCCTCCTCCCCTACTATCTGACCAGACCCGAGCCTATCAGGTCTCATCAGGACTGGCTGCATCATCTTCCTCTGTGGCCTGGTAAGGCTGCTCCCTTCAGGGGGAGGTGATCAAAGAGCCGGCCACTGAGTTCACGCCAGAGACAGCCCCTGCACCCCTACTAGGGAACCCACATGGAGACTGAGCTGCCTAAGGTCTACATTTGAGCAGGGGATCTAGGTCCTCTCCAAGCATGGTCCTTGATTGGCACATAGGTCTCTGGGCCCACATTATTTTGGCTCTGTTGGTCTCCTTGTGGAGCTCCTGTTCCTTCCAAATCTTTCTATCCCCTGCTTCTTCCATAAGATTCCCGGTACACTGCTCAAAGTTTGACTATGAGTGTCAGCATCTGTTTTGATACCATGTTGGCTGGATTCTTTCAGAAGCCCTCTGTGGTAGGCCCCTGTCCTATTTCCTGCTTTCTCCTACTTCCGATTTCTGTACTGTTTGGCCTTCTCAATGATTAAGCATCTTCCCTAGGGTCCTCCTTGTTATTTAGCTTCTTTAGGACTATAGATTTTAGTACGTTTGTTCTATATTATATGGCTAATATCCACATATAAGTGAGTATATATGCATGTGTGTCTTTCTGCTTCTGGGTTACCTCACCCAGGATGATCTTTTCTAGATTCTACCATTTGCCTACAAACTTCATGATTTCCTTGTGTAAATGTACCACAAATTCTGTATCCATTCCTTGTTTGAGGGACATCTAGGTTGCTTCCAGATTCTGGCTATTACTAATAAAGCTGCTATGAACATAGCTGAGCAAATATTGTGGTTGTGAGCCTAGCCTTTAAAGGCTGAGCCTTTTTTTTTTTTTTTAGAAATGGAAGGAGGAAGGAAGGAAGCAAGAAGAAGAGAAGGTCAAAGTTACAGCCAGAGTACATAAGTGCAAAAATGGAAATCCTATTGAAAACCATTACTCAGACAAAACAAGACAAGACTTAAGAGGATGCTAGCAGAAAACATGTCAGTTCAAAGGTTAACATGTCTGTTTCACAGAGGTTTCACACACATGGCCACTAGGATAAACAAGAACTCAGAGGCCACGCCCGAGATCAATTCCAGTGCCATGTGACTATGAGACAAGCAGAAGCTGACAGGACCAAGGAGGACAGGCAGCTAAGTGTGTGACTGGTGGGACATGTCAGCCACACCAGGCCCGTGAGCTTCCTTGCAGAATGTTGTCATGCTTTTAATGTGAGGCCAGTATTCTTTCTGGCTCTTTTTAGAAGAAAGCACATCTTTAGACTCTAAAAATACTGACCAAATTGTTCAACAAAATGCTGACACGGCAGTGCATGGTAGTGACTTTGAGGTCCAGAACCCTGATTTACAGTTGTTAATTGACATGAGCAGAAAATTAAAGGGGAAGACAACAAGAATAGACTTAAAAGGGGTGAGTCGACTTCTCTTTTTGTTTGCTTTTTATGTCCGTGAGGGAATCTTTAGGACATAAAAAGTGACACAAAGAAAGTACTAAAGGCAGTCTCTGGTCACTGATTCTTCTAAGTCCATCTGGCTCAGCATCTTTCCATGCCACGAGAGATCATGTGCTACCCCCCCCCACCGCTCCCACGTCCCTCCACAAGCACCCTATTATACAGATGACTCAAACACACACATGCTTTTGGGCCCATGCTTGTTTCCTTCTTATTGAGAAGAAAATCTTACTGTTTGAAGTTTGGTTCAAATGTTACTTGACTGCAAAACAGTAGGTAGGATTAACTACAAAAGTAAGCCTATCTGTTGGGTTCCTGCTCTGTATCAGACAGTGTCGAGGAGGATCATTCGGTCTTCATGGTCTTATGCTCTCCTTCTGCGCAGCACTTGGTTCCTGTGTCATGGTCCTTCCTTTGTTCATATTTCCATTTAACTCTCCACCAGACCCTGAACTACTGTAGAAAATGCACATATCATCCCGTAAAGCCAGGCATACCTTACATTCTATACAAGTTTAGTCTTTCTAAGTACTTGTTCATACAGTAGCCATCTGGTATATGCTTGCTAGTACGGGAAAAGTGTCAGTTTGTTATAAAATGCCACCATAACTACAAAAACTACTGTTTCTGTGAAACAAAAACTCAAAGTGAGGTAAAATCTGTAAAGGTAATTTACAATGAAAAACAACTCATCCCGATCTCTTGGCGCTCAGAGCAGGCTGCAGCATTAGGCTTTCCCTAAAGGCGTGGTAAAAACACTGAAACATTAATCAGCCCACATACCTGCTAATCACTTTGCCAGCTACTCTGAGCAACAGATAAAGGAGTCAGGCTTCTTAAATTAACCCTGCAAAGACATATTAGCATAGAAACCCAAAACAAGCCCATGTTGGCATCTGGGACTCAGAGGGCAAGGACACCCTAAACATAAGCAAATTCACCATGTTGTTCTCAGAAAGCAACTGCAAAGATAATTTCTTCTTGTATCAAAGCCATAACAAGGCTCTACTGTAGGAATTTCCCTGGTTACAATGTCTAATGGCTACAGTTTGGGCTAAGAAAAAGAAAATGTTAATTGTCAAGATAAGGAGCAAGAATGTGGTGGGATCCAAGATGGCTGTGCCGATTGTACACTGTGTCTGGTCAACAGGGCAGCAGTGACTGCACAGCAGCCCAGAGACTGAACTGTGGGCCCCAAAACACCAGAGACTGGATCTCCATGTTGAGAGGAAACACCATGGTGAAAGAAGCAATCAGTTCCAACCTCAGGTCACTCAGCTAACCCCTGAAATAATTCTTGCATCCCTGCAGGCTCAGGGTCTCCAGCATCTAGCCACATGCCTGCCTGCTATGCTCACCAGCAAGGGAATACCTTCTGGGTACCCAGGCATGCAGCTAAAACCTCTGGCCTCCTGTTGCCTCGGAGCCACAGGAACAGCCCCAGATGCTGCTCCTAAGCTCAACCCATCTCCCTCAGGACACTACCAAACCTCTGGATTTGTTGGTTCTCCAAGAAGGCTACACCCAGCACACACAGAGTCTGAGCACAGTGTCTGCGCAGCTGCAGTTCATTAACCTCAGAGCAAGAAAGCCAGTGACAGAGCAACTGTCTCCAGGACTTCCCCTGGTTGAGAGGAGAGCACCTGAGCTCCTGAAGAGTCCAGTTAGTCCATAAGAGCATACATCTGAGGAGAGCCACAAAAATTCCTGAGAACCACACACTAAGACCATACCCACCAATCTGAGTAGGGGTTCCCCAGGGGAACACCCAGCTTCCTGCTCTTCCCACACCACCCTCACCCCCAGGTCTCCAGCTGGCACCAGGAACTACCAGCCAATGCCAGAGCCAACCAGATGGCTAAAGGCAAGCATAAAAATACAATCAACAAAAGCCAAAGCAATATGGCATTTTCAGAACCCAATTATACAAAGGCAAACAGCCCTACTACCCTAACACAACTGAAACAGAAGAAAATGACTTAAATCTATGCTTACAAATATGATAATGGAGAGAACAAATAAAATACATAAAGATAAAATCAAACAGATTGAGGCCAGGTCTGTGGAGAAGAAATTAATAAGTCACCCCAAAAAAATACAGGAAAATCAATAAAATGGTTGAAGGAAATCAATAAAATGGTTCAAGAGCTGAAGATGAAATAATAAACAATAAAGAAAGCACAAACTGAGGCAATCCTGAAAAGAGAGAACTTAGAGAAAAAAAAAACAGAAACTACAGAGGTAAGCATCTCTAACAGAATACAAGAAGTGGATGAAAGAATCTTAGGTGTATAAAATACAATAAAAGAAATTGATGCATCCATCAAAGAAAATGTTAAATTTTAAAAATTCCTGACACAAAACATCTAAGAAATCAAGGACATCATGAAAAGAGAAAACCTAAGAATAGAAGAAATGGAGGAAAAAAGATTACCATCTCCAAGGCTCAGAAAATATTTTCAACAAAATCATAGAAGAAAATTTTCCCAATTTAAAGAAAGAGATGCCTATAAGCATACAAGATGCCTACAAAACACCTGATAGATCAGAGCAGAAAAGAAAATGGTCCTGCCACATAATAATCAAAACACTAATGTACAGAACAAAGAAAAAACTATTAAAATCTGCAAGGAAAAAAGGCCAAGTAACATATAATGGCAAATCTATCAGAATCACCTCCTGACTTCTCAATAGAGACTATAAAAGATGGAAGAGTCTGGTCAAATGTCATGCAGACCCTAAGAGAACACAGCTGTTAGCCCAGACTACTATATCCAGCAAAACTCACAATCCTGATAGATGAAGAAAACAAGATTGTCCACAACAAAAATGACTTTAAACAGTACCTATCCACAAATCCAGCCCTAAAGATGATACTAGCAGGAAAACTCCAACCTAAGAAGGCTAACTTAACTCAGGAAAACAGAAAATAAATAACTTCACTACAGCAAAACCAAAAGTAGACAAATACACTATCACAACCAACATCAAAATAAAAAGAAGCAGCAGTCCCTGGTCATTAATCTCTCTCAACATCAATGGACTCAACACCAATAAAAAGACACAGACTGACAGAATGGATGCATAATCAGGACCCACATTCTGCTGCATACAAGAAACACACCTCAGCCACAGAGATAGACATTACCTGAGAGTAAAGGGCTAGAAAAAGGTTTTCCAAACAAACAGACCCAAGAAGCAAGCTGGACTAGCCATTCTAATATTTATAAAATCAACCAAAATTAATCTAAAGATATGGGGAAGGACATTTCAGACTCATCAAAGCAAAATTCCACCAAGATGACATCTCAATCTGAACATATAAGTCCCAAATACAAGGGCACCCACATTTTTAAAAGAAATATTAATGAAGTTTAAACCACACATCAATTCCCACACATTAATAGGGAGACTTCAACACCCCACTCTATCAAAGGACAGATAAATGAAACAGAAGCTAAACCAAGAAATAATGACAGTAACAGATGTCATGAATCAAATGAACCTAACAGACATCTACAGAACTTTTCACTCAAACACAAAAGGATGTACCTTTTTCTTAGCACCTCACAGAACCTTCTCTAAAATTGACAATATAGTAGGTCACAAAGCAAGCCTCAACAGATACAAAAAGATTGAAATAATACCTTGTATTCTATCAGACCATGATAGACTAAATCTGGACGTCAAGCAACAACAGAAATAACAAAAAGCCTACACACAGAGATATAGAACAATTCCCTACTCAATGACAACTGGGTCAGGGAAGAAATTTAAATCAATTCCATTGAATTCGGGGACAAGACAAGGCTACTAACTCTCTTCATATTTATTCAATGTAGTACTAGAAGTCATAGGCAGAGCAATAAGACAACTAAAGGAGATCAAGAGAATACAAATTGGAAAGGAAAAAGTAAAAGTATCACTATTTGTAGCTGATATGATAACATACATAGTGACCCCCAAAATTCTATCAGGGAACTACTACATCTGATAAACACCTTAAACAAAATATCTGGATACAAAATTAACTCAAAAGAAAAAATCAGTAGCCTTCTTGTATATAAAAGACAGATGGAGGGAGGCAGGGCAAGATGGCGGCACTGGGAGGACTCTCATTCTGAGCAGCAGCACAGCAGGATTGGCACAGTGACTAGCAATCAGAACTCAAGGCCATAAAAAACAAGTGATTGTGTTTCCCAGGTGAGAGAATACCCCATGGTGGGGGATTCAATCAGCTTTAACTCACCCGGCTAAACCGCAGAAGAGATCCTGGTTCCACCAGGCACTTGGTCGCCAGCCCAGAGCTACACACCAGTGTGATCTGGTCACTGTCCCAGACTGAACTGTGGGCCCACAACATCACAGACTGGATTTTCCAGTCAAGAGATAACCCCATGGAGCAGGAAACAATTGGGACCGACCTTAGGTCACCCAGACATCCCATGGAAAAGACTCGGGTTCCGTGGGCGCCCCAGGAGCCAGCCAGAAGCCAGAGCCAGGGACCCAGGAGCCTGCACAGAGCCCTGCCTGCGCGCCTGAGTCACTGCCTCAGCTAGAACTGTGGACCCCAGGGCACCAGGGCACCAGAGACTGAGTTTCACTGTCAGGTGCAAACCCACAGGGAGGGAAATGACTGGTCTGACCTCAGAGCACTCAACCAACACCCCCACCCCGAAAAGGTCTCGGGAAAATTACCCAGTTTAGGCAGACGCCCAGGCACCCAAAGGCGAGAAAGACGGAGCCACAGGAGGGCGACTGTGCCTGTGGGTTCTACTTGCCACCCCAGACAGAACGGCCATCCCCAAAGCAAAGACTGGGTGTCTCTGGCAGGAGGAAACCCCCAGCGGGGGGGATCATCAGGTCTAACGCTAAGGATACCCAGCACCAAAAGACTTTCTGGATTCACGCAGACTCTAGGCTCTAGCTTTATAATGCAGGCAGGAGTGCTGTGCTCAGCCACCATTATTGAGTACCCCTAGGGCACTGGGGCACACAGCTGCATCCTCAGACCTACAAAAGCCAGAGAGCCATTATAGCAGCCCTCAGATACTGTGCCAAGGATCAACCAGTTATCCCTAGCTAGACTGACAAAACTGTGGGAATCCCTGGTCCTTCAAGAGGGCTGTGCCTACAGCATCCGGACCAGAGCAGTGCCGGATCATCCGACATCCCAGACAGGAACACACAGCTTCCGGTCCAAACTGAGGCACCCAGGCTTCAGACCAGAGTGGAGCCCTCAGTAACCAGCCTCCAGACCAGAGCGGCACCCCCAGGCATCAACTCAACCTAGGTACACATTCTCCAGGCCCAGAGCAGAGCACTCAGCCTCTGGCCCAGAGAATTGCTGGATGCTTCTCTCACTTTCCCGGACAGGACTGTGTGTCCCAGGATAACAGACTTGAGTTTCCTTGTTGGGAGAAAACCCCACAGCGAGGGAATCAGCAGGTTTTTCAAGAGGACTGTACCTGGAAAACTGTAACAACAGCAGCAGCTCACTAAATATATAACGAGAAACCCAGCAGTGGGGCAGCTGTCTTGAGAACTTCTATGGGTAAGAGGAGATCCCCCCCCCTGCCTAACAAAGACCATAGCTACTACTCAGGGTTATACACCTGAGGTGAGCAGTGGCAATTCCTGAGAAACACTGGCCATAAAGTGACCATAACCAAAAAGCAGAGGAGGACTCCTTCAGGAAAAATCATCTTCTGGCCAAGGGGATTCTCCCTATCTCAGGACTCCAGGAAGCACAGAAACTACCAGCCAACACATAAAACAGCCCAATGGGTAGCGGTCAGCATAAAAGCTCAACCAACAAAAGACAGAGCAATATGGCATCTCCAGAACCCAGCCATCCAGGGGTGAACAGCCCTGGACAACACAACATAATAGAAAATCAAGAAGATGACCTTATATCTATGCTGATGAAGACGATAATAGAGGAAACAAATAAAATACGTAAAGAATTAGAGGAAGATAAAACCAAACAGATCATGTCTATCCATAAAGAAATGGAGGAAGTTAAAGACAAGCAGATTATGGCCATCCGTGAAGAAATACAGGAAGATGTAGCCAAACAGTTTGTGGCCTTCAGAGAAGAAATAATTAAATCACTGAAAGAAATAAAAGAAACAGAGTTGAAGGAACTAAAAGAAAAAGAGGAAAATACCATCAGGCAGGTGAAGGAAGTAAACAAAACAACTCAAGACCAGAAGAAAGAACTGGAAAAATTTTAAAAAACACAAATGGAGGAAATAATGGAGAGGAAGAATTTAGGGAAGAAAACAGGAACTACAGAGGTAAGCATAACCAACAGACTACAAGAGATAGAAGAAAGAATCTTAGGTGTAGAAGATACAATGGAAGAAATCGATGTATCTGTCAAAGAAAATGTTAAATCCAAAAACTTCCTGACACAGACCCTCCAAAAAATCCAAAACAATATGAAAAGACAAAACCTAAGAATAGGTATAGAGGAAAAAGAAGACTCCCTTCTCCAAGGCCCAGAAAATATTTTCAACAAAATCATTGACGAAAATTTCCCCAAGTTAAAGGAGAAGCCAATAAGAATACATGAGGCCTACAGAACACCCAACAAATTTGACCAGAAAAGAAAATTCTCCCACCACATAATAATCAAAACAGTAACTATACAGAACAAAGAAAAAATACTAAAAGCTGCAAGGGAAAAAAGCCAAGTAACATATAATGGCAAACCCATTAGAATCACACCTGACTTTTCAACAAAGACTATGAAAGCCAGAAGGGCCTAGACAGATATCATGCAGACCCTAAGAGAACACAAATGTCAGCCCAGGCTACTATACCCTGCAAAACTCTCAGTCATCATAGACAGAGAAAACAAGATATTCAATGAAAAAAACAAATTTCAACAATACCTACACACAAATCCAGCATTACAGAAGACACTGGAAGGGAAAATACAACCCAAGAAAATTAGCTTCTGTCAAGAAAACACAGGAAATAATTAACCTTACTACAGTAAAACAAAAAGCAACCAAGCACACAACCATATGTCCACAGCCAACATCAAAATCAAAGGATCTAACAGCCACTGGTCATTAATCTCTCTCAACATCAATGGACTCAACTCTCCAATAAAAAGACACAGATTAACAGAATGGATATGTAAACAAAACCCAGCAATCTGTTACATACAAGAAACACACCTAAGACACAAAGATAGACATTACCTGAGGGTAAAAGGTTGGAAGACGACTTTCCAAGCAAATGGACCCAAGAAACAAGCAGGATTAGCCATTCTAATATCTGATAAAATAGACTTTCAACCAAAATTAATAAAAAGAGATGGGGAAGGACACTTCATTCTCATCAAGGGAAAATTCCACCAGGAAGACATCACAATCCTGAACATCTATGCCCCAAATACAAGAGCACCCACATTTGTAAAAGAAACATTGATAAAATTTAAACCACATATAGATCCCCACACATTAATAGTGAGAGACTTTAAGACCCCACTCTCAACAAAGGACAGGTCAACAAAACAGAAATTAAACAAAGAAACAATATCTCTGACAGAGGTCATGAATCAATTGGACCTCACAGACATTTACAGAACTTTACACCCAAACACAAAAGAATTTACCTTCTTCTCAGCACCTCATGGAACCTTCTCCAAAATAGACCATATAGTTGGTCATAAAGCAAGCCTCAACAGATACAAGAAGATTGAAATAATCCCTTGTATCTTGTCTGCTCACCATGGAATAAAGCTGGACCTCAACAACAACAGAAATAGCAAAAAGCTTACACACACATTGAAACTGAACAACTTATTACTAGATGACAGCTGGGTCAGGGAAAAAATAAAGAAAGAAATTAAAGTCTTCCTAGAACTCAATGAAAATGAAGACACAACATACCCAAACTTGTGGGACACAATGAAAGCAGTGCTAAGAGGAAAGTTCATAGCACTAAGTGCCTTCAAGAAGAAATTCCAGACAGCTCATTCAAGCAACTTAATGGCCCATTTAAAAACCCTAGAAAAAGAAGAAGGAGACGCACCAAAAAGGAGTAGACAGCTGGAAATAATCAAACTCGGGGCTGAAATCGATCAATTAGAAACAAATAAAACAATTCAAAGAATCAATGAAACCAAGAGCTGGTTCTTTGAGAACATCAACAAGATAGACAAACCCTTAGCCAAGCTAACTAAAAGGCAGAGAGACACCACCCAAATTAACAAAATCAGAAATGAAAAGGAGGACATAACTACAGACACTGAGGAAATCCAAACAATCATTAGGACTTACTTCAAAAGTCTATATGCCACAAAATTTGAAAATCTAAATGAAATGGACAATTTTCTTGATCGATTTGACTTGCCAAAGCTGAATCAGGACCAGGTAAATCAATTAAATAATCCTATATCCCCCAAAGAAATAGAAGCTGTCATCAAAAGTCTCCCATCCAAAAAAAGCTCAGGACCAGATGGCTTCAGCGCAGAATTCTACCAGACCTTCAAAGAAGAGCTAACTCCAATTCTCTTCAAACTATTCCACAAAATAGAAACAGAAGGAACATTACCAAACTCATTCTATGAAGCCACAGTCACCTTGGTACCTAAACCTCACAAAGACTCAAAAAAGAAAGAGAATTTCAGGCCAATCTCCCTTATGAACATTGATACAAAAATACTTAACAAAATACGTGTAAACCAAATACAAGAACACATCAAAGATATTATCCACTATGACCAAGTAGGCTTCATCCCAGGTATGCAGGGGTGGTTCAATATACGGAAATCCATCAATGTGATCCACCATATTAACAAACTGAAAGAAAAAAACCACATGATAATCTCCCTAGATGCTGAAAAAGCATTTGACAAAATCCAACATCCATTCATGTTTAAAGTATTGGAGAGATCAGGGATACAAGGCACATATCTAAACATAGTAAAGGTGATATACAGCAAGCCTATAGCCAACATCAACCTGAATGGAGAGAAACTTAAAGCAATCCCACTGAAACCAGGGACAAGACAAGGCTGCCCACTCTCTCCATATCTCTTCAACATAGTGCTGGAAGTCCTTGCTAGAGCAATAAGACAGTTGAAGGAGATCAAGGGCATACAGATGGGAAAGGAAGAAGTCAAATTATCACTATTTGCAGATGATATGATAGTATACCTGTGTGACCCCAAAAACTCTACCGGGGAACTCCTACAGCTGATAAACACCTTCAGCAAAGTGGCCAGATACAAAATTAACTCAAAAAAAATCAGTAGCACTCCTGTATACAAAGGACAAAAGGGCTGAGAAAGAAATTAGAGAAACAACATCCTTCACAATAGCCACAAATGACATAAAGTACCTTGGTGTAACCCTAACCAAGCAAGTCAAAGACTTGTATGAAAAAAAATTTCAAGTCTCTGAAGAAAGAATTAGAAGAAGATATGAGAAGATGGAAAGATCTCCCATGCTCATGGCTTGGCAGGATTAACATAGTAAAAATGGCCATTTTAGCAAAAGCAATCTACAGATTTAATGCAATTCCCATCAAATTGCCAACACAATTCTTTACAGACCTGGAAAGAAAAATTCTCAACTTCGTATGGAATAACAAGAAACCGAGAATTGCTAAAACAATCCTCTACAATAAAAGATCTTCTGGAGGTATCTCCATCCCTGATCTCAAGCTAGAGCAACAGTTATAAAAAACTGCATGGTACTGCCATAGAAAAAGAATGGTGGATAAATGGAACTGAACAGAAGACCCAGAAATAAACCCACACACTTATGGACACTTGATTTTTTACAAAGATGCCAAAACCATACAATGAAAAAGAAGATAGCATCTTCAAAAATTGGTGCTGGTCCAACTGGATGTCTACATGTAGGAAAATGAAAATAGATCCATACTTATCACCCTGCACAAAACTAAAGTCCAAGTGGATCAAAGACCTCAACATAAAACCAGACATATTAAATCGGCTAGAAAAAAAAGTGGGGAATACCCTAGAACTCATTGGTACAGGAGAAAAGTTCCTGAACAGAACACCAACAACACAGGCTCTAAGAGCAACAATCAATAAATGGGACCTCATGAAATTGAAAAGCTTCTGTAAAGCAAAGGACACTGTCATCAAAACAAAGCGACTGCCTACAGATGGGAAAGAATCATCACCAACCCTTTATCTGACAGAGGACTCATATCCAGTATATATAAAGAACTAAAGAAGCTGAAAAGCAGCAAACCAAGTAATCCACTTAAAAAATGGTGAACAGAGCTAAAGAGAGAATTCTCTGTAGAGGAATATTGAATGGCAAAGAAGCTCTTAAAGAAATGCTCAACCTCATTAGCCATTAGAAAAATGCAAATCAAAACAACCCTGAGATTTCAGCTTACACCCATCAGAATGGCCATGATCAAAAACTCAAGTGACAACACATGCTGGAGAGGTTGTGGAGAAAGGGGAACCCTTCTCCACTGCTGGTGGGAATGTAAACTTGTACAACCACTCTGGAAATCAATCTGGTGCTTTCTCAGACAACTAGGAATAGTGCTTCCTCAAGATCCAGCCATACAACTAATAGGCATATACCCAAAAGAGGTGCAAGTACACAAAAAGGACATTTGCTCAACCATGTTTGTAGCAGCTTTATTTGTAATAGCCAGAAGCTGGAAACAAAGCAGATGCCCCTCAACTGAAGAATGGATGCAGAAACTGTGGTACATCTATACAATGGAGTATTACTCAGCAATGAAAAATAAGGAAATCATGAAATTTGCAGGTAAATGGTGGGACCTGGAAAGGATCATCCTGAGTGAGTTGTCCCAGAAGCAAAAAGACACACACAGTATATACTCACTCATATAAACATACAACATAGAATAAACCCACTAAAATCTGTACATCTAAACAAACTAAGCAAAAGAGAGGACCCTAACTAAAATGTTCAATACCCACCCTGAAAGGCAAAGAGGATGGACATCAGAAGAAAAAGAAAATAGGAAACAACCTCGGAACCTGCTACAGAGGGCCTCTGAAAGCCAGAAGAAGAAAACAGGAAACAACCTTGGAACCTGCCACAGAGGGCCTCTGAAAGCCTCTGCTGTACAGACTGTCAAAGCAGATGCTGAGCCTTATGGCCAACTGTCAGGCAGAGTGAATGGAATTTTATGTAAGAAGTGGGAACTAGTAAGAGCTGGAGAGGACAAGGACTCCACAAGGAGAGCAACAAAACAAGAAAATTTGAACACAGGGAACTTCCCAGAGACTCATACTCCAACCAAGGACTATCCATGGAGATAACCTAGAACCCTGACAATGCAGCCACTTCTGATGAAAACTGATAGACTAAGATCAAAAAGAAGGAGAGAAGGACCTCCCCTATCAGTGTACTTGGGGAGAGGCATGCATGCAGAAAGGGGGGGAAGGGGGGGCTGGGAGGGGAGGAGGGAGGGGCTTATGGGGGATACAAAATGAATAAAGTGTAATTAATAAAAGTTAAAGAAAAAATTAAAAAGAAAAAATTAAAAAAAGACAGATGGAGAAAGAAATTAGGGAAACAACACTCTTCACAATAGCCACAAAGAACTTAAAGTGTCTTGGTGTAACCCTAACCAAATAAGTGAAATACTTGTATTAAAAAAAAAACAACCTTCAATACTCTGATGAAATGAATTGAAGGGAATATCAGAAGATGGAAAGATCCCCCATGCTCATGGATAGGTAGGATCAAAATAGTAAAAATGGCCATCTTACCAAAAGAAATCTGATTCACTGAAATCCCCATCAAAATACCGACACAATTCTTAACAAACCTTGAAAGAACAATTCTCAACTTCATATGGAAAACAAAAACCCAAAATACTTAAAATAATCCTGTATGATAAAGGATCTTTAAGAGGTATCTCCATCCCTGATCTCAAGCTGTACCATAAAGCAACAATAATAAAAACTGCATGATACTGGCATAGGAACAGACAGGTGGATCAATCAAATTGAATTGAAGACCCAGAAATGTACCCACAAACCTACAAACTACTTGATTTTTGACAAAGAAGCCAAAACCATACAATGGAAAAAAATATAGCATCTTCAACAAATGAGGCTGGTCTAATTGTATGTCTACATGTAGAAAAATGTAAATAGATCCGTATTTATCACCCTGCACTAAAGCCCAAGTGGACCAAAGACCTAAACATAAAACCAGACACCCTAAACCCACTAGAAGAAAAGGTGGGAAAGAGCCTTGACCTCACTGGCACAGGAGACAACTTCCTGAACAAAACACCAACAGCTCAGGCTCTAAGATAAATATTAATAAATGGAACTGAAAAGCATCTGTAAAGCAATGAACTTTGTCAACAGAACAAAAACAGCCTGGGAAAAGATCTTTACCAACCCTACATTCGACAAATATATGTAAATATATGTAAAGAACTCAAGAAATTAAACTCCAACAAACCAAATATCCAATTTAAAAATGGGGTACAGAACAGAGGAATATCGAATGGTGGAGAAATATTTAAAGAAATGCTCAACATCCTTAGTCATCAGGAAAATGCAAATCAAAATGACTCTGGGATTCCATCTTACACCCATCAGAATGGCTAAGATCAAAAGTTCAAGTGACAACACATACTGGAGAGGAAATGGAGAAAGGGGAACCTGCCTCCATTGCTGGTGGGAATGTAAACTTTGACAACAACTTTGGCAATAAATCTGGTGCTTTCTCAGACAATTGAGAATGGTGCTACCTCCATACCCAGCTATACTACTCCTGGACATACACCAAAAAAATGCTCCACTATTCAATAAAGACATTTGCTCAACTATGTGCGTAGCTTTATTTGTAATATCCAGAATCTGGAAACAACCTAGATGTCCCTCAACCGAAAAATGGATACAGAAATTGTGGTACATTTACACAATGAAATACTACTCAGAAAGTAAAAACAAAGAAATAATGAAACTTGCAGGCAAATGGATGTAACTAGAAAAGACCATCCTGAGTGAGGTAACTGAGAACCAAAAAGACATGCATGTATATACTCACTTATATACTCTTAACCCTATAATACAGGATAACCATATTATCATCCACAAACCTAAAGAAGATAAATAACAAGGACCCTAAGAAGGATGCTTGTCATTCAGAAGGACAAATAGAATAGATACCTAAAGTGATTGAAGAGAGGAGACAGAATGGGAGCCTACCATAGATGTCCTCTGAAAGACTCTACCCAGCAGGGGTTTGAAGCAGATGCTAAGAATCACAGCCAAACTTTAGGCAGAGTGCAAGGAGTCATAGGAAAGAGTGGGAAATAAAATGACCTGGAAGTGGACAGAAACTCCATAAGAACACCAACAGAGCCAACAAATCTGTCCCAGGAGCCTGCAGACACTGATGCATCAACCAAGGACCATGCATGGAGAATACCTAAACCCCCTGCTCAAATGTAGTGGATGGGCAGCTGAGTCTGCATATGGGTTTCCTAGTAAGGGGAGCAGGGCTGTCTCTGACATGGACTCTGTTGCCTGCTCTTTGATCACTGCCCCTGGATGCCAAGCCACAGAGAAAAAGGATGCAAGCAGTCCTAATGAGACTTGATAGCCTGGAGTCAGATTGTAGGGGAGGAGGGCTCCCCCTTTCTGAGGAATAGGAGAGAAGAAGGGGCAGAAGAAGGAGGGCGTGTGGAACTTGGAGGAGACAAGGGAGGGGGCTACAATCTGGATGTAAAGTGAATAAATTATAAAAAAAATTTACTACTCAATCATTTTTTTATTATTAATTACAGTTTATTCATATTGTATCCTCCCTGTACCTCCCTTCCTCCTCCCCTCCCAAGCCCATCCTCCCTCTTCCTCACCCATGCCCCTCTCCCAGTCCACTGGAAAGGGAGGTCCTCCTCCCCTCCCCTCTGATCCTAGTCTATCAGGTCTCATCAGGAGTAGCTACATTGTCTTCTTCTGTGGCCTGGTAAGGCTGCTTCCCCCTCAGAAGGAAGTGATGAAAGAGCAGGCCAATCAGTTCATGTCAGAGATAGTCCCTGACCCCATTACTATGGAGGCCACTTGTATACTGAACTACCATAGGGTACTTCTATGCAGGGGTTCCAGGCCATCTCCATGAGTAGTCCTTGGCTGGAGAATCAGTTTTAGAAAAGACCCCTGTGCCCAGACTTTTTTGATCTGTTGCTCTCCTTGTGGAGCTCCTGTCCTCTCCAGGTCTTACCATCTCCCACTTCTTTCATCAGATTCCCTATAAAATAAATTTAAATTAAAAAGAGAGAGTATTTTGAAGAGACTCAAGTGTTTTCAGATATCCTCCCCCACTGTGATCCTCAATATAAAATGTAGAGAATAAAAGGGATGGAGAAGACAAAATGAGTAAACAAGAAGAAAGCCAGGAAGTGGTTCCTCTCTCACACTAGCATTATCTGCTCTAGACATTGCCCTGGTATGATGAACTGAAAATGAGAAGCCGTGGTATGTTCAGCATGGATCATCAAGACCTGCAGGATACCTAAGTCATATATTCTTAAGTATTTATTGATGTTGATCAGTTACTCTTAGACATTATCTAACAGAGACATTGGTTCATCATGAGAAGGCATAGTTCATAAAAGACATCATTCAATCATTCTATCATTTCTTTTTCTTAATTAACTTCTATATATGTGTATTTGTGGGTGAGTGAAGAGTATGACACATGGATGAGTGCTCACACAGACCAGAAGAGCTTGTCAGATCCCCTGGAACTGAACTCACATCTTCTGGAAAGGCAGGAAGTGCTCCTAACTTCTAATCCACCTCTCCAGGCCTCAGTCATTCATTTCTAAAATACTTCTAAGAATTTCTATTGTGGGAAAGTGAGGTGCCATCTGTAGGCTTAGGGACACCAGTCAGATATTTCTAGGGTCTTAGGGAAGCTGGTAGTGAGGATGATGCAGGACAGAGGGGGAATGCCTGCTTCAGAGGGTCAGAGTTTGATGTACTGTGTTTGACTTCATGGCGTTTACAAGGCATCATCCATATTTTTTTTTTACTTCTGTGCCAAAATGAAGAGTTTGAGTTTAAAGAATCTGTGGGTGTCACCTTTTTCCTTTCTACTGTGTCAAAAAAAAAAAATCCATAAAAGTTAAGTGCCTTGTCCAAAATTATATACAATTTAGAAGCAAATCTGAGAGAAGAATGTAAGATTCCAGCCCAGCTTTTCTTTCCTAGTAACATCACACTAGGAATCCTTTAGAGGAATAAGGTATTAGCTACATACATTTGCACAGAAAATACAAATTGCTTCCTTTATTAGAATGTCTAACTCTGTCATTTTCTCGCCTTTCAGTCGACTTTCAGCAGTCCTACTGCAGAATCAGTCTAGCGACCTACCACAACAAAATGCACAACTCTTTATACATATTTTATCATTTCTTTTAAGTCACACTTTACAGGGTTTCTAAGTTTTTCTCTGGTGTCTCTGGTATCCTGATTTTAGTTAATAGCAGTGAAAAAACAAGAGCAAAAAAAGTAAAATAACAGTCCTTGATCTAGACCTGTTTAGTGAGCCAGGGAGAAAAAAAAAAAAAACAAAAAAAAAAACACGCCGAGGCTGGAGGCACATGAAAACATGTCAATCAGATGTAATTGCTCTCTGAGAGGAACTCTCTTCCTGCAAGTGAAAAACAAGAGCATCCCCAATACAGGGCTTTGTAGTGACGACCAATCTCCTAATGACCAGCTCCGTGGTTGTCCTCACACTGGCTCAAAATGAACATTTGATTCAACGTGACAGAAAAGGACACCCTGGCCAAGTCACAAATGTTCAACAATGACATAAAGGACATATATATAATGTCATCTCTAAACATAGGAAGTAATGGTATTATTGTATTATAGCATCATTGATTTCTGAGAATTCTAATGGCATTAAGTGTTTCATAGGTACTGAAATGGTACAGATATATATCAGAACTCTGCCACATTTTTTTAAAAAATACTTTAGTTTTACAATAATTCTTTTTAAAAATTCAATAGCCCTGATTTGGCCTGAAGACATGAAAACCACACCCATGGGAGCAATATCTAAAGGCTATATTTGGCTGAACATATTTAAAGACAGCTTTAAAATATTTTCAGTATCATTTTCCATTACAGTCTACTTAAATGAAAACAATAATCTCTGAAACAAAAGGCAAAGAATAACTGCTCTCTCAGGGAAGGAAGGAAGAGAGGGAGGAAGAAAGGGAAGGAGAGAGAGGAAGAAAGGGAGTAAAGGATTGAAGTAAAGGAGAGAGGGAGGGAAGAAGGGAGAGAGGGCAGGCGGAGGATAGGCTACTCACAGAATCTATTATCACTGTCTATATTCATTACCCCAAGCTTTAATTTTGTATTTTTTAATAATATCATATTTCAGAAATGATCACAAGGTAAAAGGCATAGACATTCACTCAAGTGAGGAAACAAAATAAAAGCAACAATAAAGTCTATAATAAGCCCTAGCCAAAGGTCCATTGTCATGTGAATGATTAAAGGTTAATTCCACCTCTTGAGATGCAAACATTCTCTAAAATACAGTATCAATGACGATTTATAAACAACTTCTATCAAAAATTCATTTTAAGTTTCAATATAGTTAATTTTCAGATTCCATAAGGCCAGGTAAACAAAAGAGCTTACAAATATAATAGGATTGGGAAGAGTTACCAGGGAACTTTCTGTCCTCCTCTCGTTATATCGCCTCAGTTTATAGGAGAAAACTAAACAGTAGACTAAACACAGTTGACCATCTGCTTGTTCTGTAAGAGTTCTACTGGGTGCAACTAGGGCTGACCTCATTACTTATATATTGGGTCCAGAGCCAGTGACACTAAGGGATGCATTCAAGCTCTGCACACTTTCTGCTCTTCCTCTCCCCAGACAACAGGAGAGTTCTTCAGGACTTGTCCTTCAGGTTACAAGCACAAACTCGGGGAAGCGGTGGATCCAACTGTGTCCACATGGGCCCTTCTAGGGGCATGATTCACTACTCAGACATTCTTCAATATAGGAATCAACTATGGGGATTGCCATCAACAAATGACTTTCAATGTTAGCACATTTGGGGACTCTTTAGTTTATAGAGAGCTATCCCTAATCTCTAACTTTGTAGGACAGCTCACACCCATGGAACCAGGAACAGAAAATTCTGACAATATTGTCTCAACTCAGGAAAATTTTGAAGGACCATTCCGGGCCGAGAACTCTGTGCATTTAGTCAGGCTGTTACCAACATACCATAGTGTAACTTCTCTCTTCTCTTACTTTTCTGCCCCTCCAGCTTTACCTTGTGGATTCCGTGGGGACCCATTAATAACTGCTCTGCACGCTGTGCGGACCTAGACGCTACTTCCTGGAGAACTCAGCTTGATACAGGAAGACCTTGACCTCTTTTCCAAGCATTCCAGATCCAGAGCTGGATTATCTCTTTAGGTTGCTAGATCTAACTCTTAGGGAAGCGTTACCTGCCAGAGAAGCCCTGTGCTTGGCTGTAATGAGCACATTCTAGCTATTAATAAAAATCACATTTCATTTCCCCTTTGGTTATTGCCATCATGTCACGGCCTGCGTGTCATTGGGGGTAGATCAGGAGTGGGTGATAGAATTCAAACCTCAAAATCACACACTGCACTCCTAATAAGGTCTGCTCCTGGAGTCAACTGAAAAGGTGTAGTACGACTTTCAGAAATGTCAAAGTTTCTTCGAATCATTTGAATTTTTCCTCTTGAGAGTCTTCGTATCCATGACAACTCTAAGAATTAAGGATTAGTGAACTGCTCCCCAACTCAGAAAAGTTTTAGAATTTGAGAAATTGTAATTTAATTAAAGCAAGATTTACTGTTATTTAATAAAGATAAATCATACGAATCTGAAACAATATTTTAGGCACATTCTCATAAAAAGAGCAGTAGATTACAAGTTTCACTAAGAAAAGTACACAGGGAAATCTTCACTTAGCCAGCTAGATCATGCTAACAGAATTTACTTTCCTGAGCATACAAAAAAGTCCAGAACTTATGAGCAGAGAAGAATGAGAGAAGGCTGATGTGCCCTCCACTTAAGCAGCTCCACAAGCATTTATGCAAGCTAATCATTTAACTTGTACTGTTGAAAAAACCTAATACTTAATTTTGTTAAACAAGTTGTTCTGCATTAAGCCATGAAGATGATATAACTTTCCTTAATGTTAAAAATCTATGAAATACGATGCACAAAAATTGAGAGAGAAAATCATTCATAAGCATTCAAGGAGCCATATGGATGGCAATGAAGATTTGTTACATTTTTGTCTAGACATCTAATAGAGCCACATGAATTTCGTCCTCCACCACTGTTTAATTGCAATGCCTTTCAGTGGAGGAAGACAGCAATTTTAGCAAATTTTGTGGAGGAGGGATAAAGCAAAATTGGATTCAAATTACTTGCCCAATAAATTACCAACAAGAAAACTAAAGTCTTACCATTACACCCCTGCAGCTTAACAGGACAGCTCAGCTTTCTCCTACTCTAAAGAGACAGTAAAAAAGTTGATACCTTCAGGATAACGCTGGCCCATTCAAAATCCTCCAAGCATTTAAAGTATAGTTTGACAGCTGACATTTTCGTTCTATTTGGGGGAACACTGGAAAGATGACTCCATTTTCTGTGACATCTCCAAGCAGTGCGCTTACAATTACCATCTCAGTGGGCCTTTAACCAGTCAGGGATACTTTTCAGAGATCAGACCTCACCTACAGCAGTGCTTGCTCATCCTGAACTTGAAAAAGTTACATGGGCCCTGTATTCATCATTGTATTCAATAAATTAGTATTATCCAACACTAATACTAACATAAAGTTCAATAGCAATTTATATGTCAGTATGAAAAAAACTAGCTTTCATTAATACTGTATTGAATCACTCATCACTCTCCTCCCAACCCTCATTGTTCTGACCTCCCAACCAGCACTGGTCTTCATCAAGATAGTATGTGCACAGCTTTTACATGTGTCATGTATATTTGCCAAATATATGTGTATGGGTGTGTATACACACACACACACACACACACACACACACATACACACATGCAGGAGGGAAGTAAAAACAGTGCTCCAAACCCTGCTTGCCAGACAGAAACTAGAGAAGGCCTCACCCTTGCCCACAGCCTTGAGATTGTAGGCGCTGGTAGAAAAAGTCTCCTGCCAGAGCCATGGACTAGCTACTACAGCTGTGGGTGCCCAAAGCCTGGACATCACTGCATACTCAAAGAGAATACCCACCTGGAGCACACAGCTCCTGAGAAGCAGTTGTCAGTGTCCCAAGTCCAAACACACGTGCAGTTGTTCCTAAAGCAGGAGCTAGAAAGTTTCCCGGACAACCCAGAGCCTTGAGTCAATGGTTCCTGGTGTCACAGATTCCATTCTTATCCCATCCCACCACTCAAGACCTGTGGCAGCTGTTGCCACAGCCCCAGGTGGGCCTTACTTTTTCCTGAGTGTACTAAATAAGGCCTCCTGCACATGCCGTGTCTCAGAGACCATGGCTGCTTGTGCTACAATCATAGGTGTCACATGGGCTTGCCAGGATGTACTTATCCATACAACATGGACTGAGATTGGCCCTAGTGCCACACATGTTTGACTTCTGGAGCTGCTGGACATATACACTTTCTACAAAGTGTACAGTTATTTTCATGAGGCGTTACAGTCTACACAACTACTTCACACCGCTGATATCAGCTAAAGCCAGAGAAATAAGAGATTTACCCTGATCCTACTTGTAGCCAAAAGCACAACAACCCCCAATAGTTGTTCCATGTCCTAACCAAGTGGATAAAGAACATTTCCTATAATAACTAGTACATAAAACTGGAAGGGGCTACTGTTACCCCAGGGATAAGACATCAATGTAAGGACTCAGGTGCATGAAAGCAGAGATGACACTTCCCCAAAGAAAAAGAGTAACTTTACAATTTGAATAAAATGCATGAAAAACTACAAAATAGCCATTTCAAAAATATTCAAGTGTAAACAAGATAATACAGATAGACAACAGAACAAAGGGAGAAATCAGCTCAGAATAAGAACAACAACAACAAAAAACCTTCTTAAATATACAGAAATCAGGGAAAAGAATCTTTTGGAAAACTTGGAACTAAATATTATAAACAGTGATGTAAAAACAGTAACGACCATCCATAGCAGTCTGAAGCAAGCAAAATAAAGTGTTTTTAAATGTGAGGACATATATTTTGAATTAATGCAGTCATAGATAGAAAAAGGAAGAAAGAAAAGAAGGAAGGAATTGCCTCTAAGATTTCTGAGATACAATTAAGTAAGCAAACATATACATTATAAGAACCCTAAAAAGTAATTAAAGGAATATTTTTTTAATCTACAAATAAATACATATGGCAGTAAATGTACCAGAAATCACTCAGACATAGTAATACTATGTATTACTAAAGTAATACTGAAAGGAAATTTTGTTTCGGTTAATCTTTACATCAAGAAGAATGGGATGGAGAGATGGCTTAGCAGTTAAGAGCATTTGCCCTCCTCTGTCCTCTGTAGACATCAGCACACATGGCATACACAGACAGACACACATACATACACATAAATGAAATTTAATAATAAACCTTTAAAAAACAGTATAAATATCTCAAATAAACAACCCGACACCAATATGCTGGGCCCACAAGCTTACACCTGTAATCCCAACATGCAGGAGGCAGAATCAGAAGGATGGCTCTGGGTTTGAGGCCAGCCTGGTCTACATTGGGAGCTTCAGACTAACCAGGGCTACATAAATAAACCCTGACTCAAACAGTTAAATAAGAAATTTAAGTCAATAAACAGAGAGCCCAATGATACATTTTAAAAACTTAGAAAATCAGGGGGAAAAAAAAATGACCAAAATGAGTAGATGGTAAAAAGTATCAAGAGAAGTAAATAAAACTCAAGCCTTAAAAAAAAGAAAAAGAAAAAAACCATAAAAGAGCAGTGAAACAAAGCTGTGGTATGCAAGATGGACAAACCTTTGGCTAGACTAAGCAGGAAAAGAGAGGGGAGACCCAAATAAAGTCTGGGTCTGGGAAAGGAGCTGTAGAGCTAAAACAACAGTAGAGTGAAGCTTCATAAGAAACCTAATGACATGCACAAATCCTGGAAGATGTAAGAGAATTTCTAAACATACACCATGAACATATATACAGCCTCAGAGGATAAAAATGCACACTCTACACAGAGCAACGATGCACAAATGAGCTTGAACTACTTCCTAAAACTTCCAGGGCCTGATGATTTGGCTGTTTTGCTTCCAGAACCTACTAAGAAAAGGCTGATCTCAACTCTTTGACTACTTGAGAAACTTGAATTAGGAGGAATTTGACCAAATTCTTTCTATGAAGTCAAGATTACCCTCATCCACAAACAAGAAAAAGCTCCAATAAAACAGAAACAAAACCATAAAGTACCATGTTGTGTAGATGTAGATGGTTCTCTGAGATTGAAGCCCCTCTATCTGATTAAGTCAGAGGGTCACTAGGTCCCTCCTTCCTAGAGATATCAATAGACTTCTGGGAGTCATCTCAGACAAGGCAGCCTGGAAAGAAGACTCTGAGACCAGCCCAGCTGCCAGGAAGAGGTTTACACCCACTGGGACACTTGGAAAGGGAACTCTCCAGCCCACTGAGCTGCCTGGCCTGCAGACTGTTCGTGTGCTCCAGGTCTCCTGCTCTTCTGAGTTGTCCTCCATGCTGGAGTGGGCTTTGGTGTGCAGCTGTCTTTGAGTCAATCCTACTCGTATAAGTAACATCTCATCCAGATCCTGTAAGTGACCCCCTAAAACTCAATAGGCCACTAAGCTGGACTCTGGTGGTATGCTCACTTTGATCTGTTGAGGTTCCATAGCTGGCGTGAATAGAAGTGGGTATTCTCTCTCCCCAGGAAAAGTCTTGTCCCATATCAAACCAGCACACTGAAACCAGGAAAGCACCAGAATACAGAATACCATGACCAAACTGTATTTATACCAGGGGTGGTTCAGCATACGTGCAAATCAATATACATGATACAACACATCAACATAATCAAAGGCAAGGCTAGATGATCTGCAATAGAGGCAGAATAAACGTTCGGCAAGACTGGTCCCTTCAAGCTACTAATAAAACCTGTCAAAAACAAGGTACAAAACCACACCTCAAAATACTAATGGCTATATATAAAAAACATGCAGTGACTATCTATATTAGCCGAGGTTCAACTTATGCACATGATGTGACTTTATAAAGACCTGATACTCCATGACAAAATGATATAAAATCAAAATGCAAGAAGCAGTGTCACGTATGTCATGTACATATATATCTCCATGTAGAGGTGTGCATTGCTTGTGGTATGTTCATGTGTGGTGGTGCATTGCATGTAGTTATGTCTGCATGGGTGTGCTCCTATGTGAAGGCCAGAGATCAATTTTATGTATCACCCTCAGAAACCATCTACTCATCCACCTTCCTTCCCTGAAGAAAGGTCTCTTGCTTGGATTTGGGAGTCATTGAAGTAAGCTAGGCTGGCTGGCCACCAAGTCCCAGCGATCTGCAGTCTTTGCTACCACAACAGACTTATAATACACACTGCTATGCCTCGATTCTTACATGGCTCAGAACACACCCTCAAGGCAAGAACATATTAACTAAGCCATCTCTCCAACTACTTGTGGGCTTTGTTTTGTTTTCTGGTTTTACTTCCTTTTAAAGAGTAAATGTGATCATGTTACATTTTACTTAAAAACTTTTCCTGTTTTGTTTTTGTGTTTGTGTTTGTTTTCATTTTGCCTGGTTGCTCTCACTCTAAATGGCAAGTTCATCTACCCTGTCCCTGAAGCATTCCTTCATACATATTAGAAACTACTCTGTATTTCAATGTAGACTGAAAATGGGCAGCTCTAAGACTCCCTAGTACTCCAGCACCAGATTGGGACTACTGAGACACCCGTCTAGTAGACTGACCAACTACCAGATCCTTGGCCTGTGCATCAGAAGACAGCCATTGATGGACACTCACAGACTACAGCCTGGGGTCTGAAGGCATCAGGCATACCTGTTGTGCACAAGAACACATGCAGACTCAAGGAAATGCAAATCAAAATGACCCTGAGATTTCACCTTATGCCCATCAGAATGGCTAAGATAAAAAATTCCATACATGCTGGAGAGGATGTGGAGAAAGGGGAACCCTCCTCCATTGCTGGTGGGAATGCAAATTTTTACAACCACTGTGGAAATCAATCTGATGCTTTCTCAGACAATTAGGAATAGCGCTTCCTCAAGATCCAGCTATACCATCCCTAGGCATATATCCAAAAGATCCTACAGTACACAACAAAGACATTTGCTCAAACATGTTTGTAGCAGCTTTATTCTTAATAGACAGAATCTAGAAACAACCCAGATATCCCTCACCAGAGAATTGAACACAGAAATTGTGACACATTTACACAATGGAATACTACACAACAATTAAAAACAAGGAAATCATAAAATTTGCAGGTAAATGGTGGGATCTAGAAAAGATCATCCTGAGTGAGGTATCCCAGAAGCAGAAAGACATACACAGTATATACTCACTTATAAGTGGATATTAGACATATAATATAGGATAAGCATACTAAAATCTATACACCTAAAGAAGCTAATGAAGAAGGAGGACCCTGGGTAAGATGATCAATCCACACTCAGAGAGGAAAATGGGACAGATGTCAGAAGAGGGAGAAAATAGGGAACAGGACAAGAGCCTACCACAGAGAGCCTCTGGAAGAATCTACCCAGCAATGTATCAAAGCAGATGCTAAAACTCATAGCCAAACTTTGGACAGAGAATCTTTGGGCAGGGAATCTTATGAAAGAAGGGAGAAATAGAAAGACCTGGAGGGGACAGGAGCGCCACAAGGAGAACAACAGAACCAAAAAATCTGGGCACAAGGGTCTTTTCTGAGACTAAAACTCCAACCAGGGTCCATGCATGGAGATAACCTAGAACCCCTGCACAGATGTAGCCCATGACAGCTCAGTGTCCAAATGGGTTTCCTAGTAAGGGGAACAGGGTCTGTCTCTGACATGAACTCAGTGTCTGGCTCTTTGATCACCTCCCCCAGAATGGGGAGCAGCCTTACCAGGCCACAGAGGAAGACAATGAAGCCAGTCCTGATGAGAGCTAATAGCTTAGGGTTAGAGGGAAG
Source organism: Psammomys obesus (assembly GCF_907164565.1). Classification (NCBI taxonomy): domain Eukaryota; kingdom Metazoa; phylum Chordata; class Mammalia; order Rodentia; family Muridae; genus Psammomys; species Psammomys obesus. The sequence continues at coordinate 17,423,479 of NW_026592548.1, forward strand.
GGGAGGAGGACCTCCCTTATCAGTGGACTTGGGGAGGGGCATGGGAGGAGATGATAGAGGGAAGGTGGGATCGGGAGGGGATGAGGAAGGGAGCTACAGCTGGGATACAAAGTACATAAACTGTAATTTAGAAAGTTTTTAAAATACATGCAGACAAAACGCACATATGCAGAAAATAATTTTAAACTTTAAGACAAATCTGGCTAATGAAATTACCTGGCAGGTAATGGTGCTTGATGCTCAGCCTTATGACCTGAGTTCACCATGCTGCGGAGAGAGAGCTGACTCCCAAAAGCTGTTCTCTGACCTCGGCGCAAGCGTGCGTGCACACACATACACACACTCTGTGTAAAATAAAATAAATGTAAAATAGAAGCAAAAATTAAATAATAAAAACTTTTAACTGATAGATTCCAGTGCAGATCATGACAGAATAGAATGCATCAAATAATCCCCCCTGCTGAGAAATCCTATAAAATCTAGATACAATAAGGAACACAGCTGTTTGAAGGTAACAGACAGGACCAAAGTATCTGGAACACAAGACACAAAGATCCTAAGGCGAATGGCACTGAAGTGAGCAACCTCCTCCTTCTGTTTCTTTCAGAGGCACAGAGACTAAAGTGAAGAAAGCCACACAGCTCCTTGGCATTCCAGTGGCAAGTTCAAGGCTCCCCAGTCAGTCAGGGCTTGAGGAACAAAAAGCCCAGAGAAAGGAGAATTTTGCACAACGGACAGTTTAGTTTTGGCTCTTGATATCATTGCTGAATCCTGGCTGCAAAAAGCACTGGGGAGCTTAGAAGTAGATTCTTGGGTTGAGCATAGCACGTTGTCCTTCACTTTGCACACCGTGAGTATTCACAAAGTCAAGGACTGATCGGTTTGCTCTTTAACTTCTACATGCAGAGGTCATTGGAAATGTCCATCTTGTTTGTAACCTGAACACAGGATGGCATTAAAATTATAGCCATGTGTATGAATGAAACAGAGACCAAACAAGTAGCAGGCTTTTAGGGTTCTTTTCCCTCCTGCTAGATTGCACCTTCTTTAAACCTCCACTAACAATGATAATAATGATAATAAAGTGACTGTTGTCATTACTGTGGGTCTGTATAAACTGTGCTTAGGTCTGTGTCATGCCACAGCATGCATGTGAAACTGATCCTCTCCTTCCACCTTTATGTGGGTTCCAGAGATTAAACTCAGGTCATGCTGAGCCATGCTGTGGGCCCCTTGTGCAATTATTTTTGTTTCATCAGAGCTTCTTTTTCAGCACTTACATGGGTCTGGTTAATTTTGTTAAAGATCAAGATCAAGTGTTTTTCCCTGCACACTATGTAAGTTCAAACTCCTTACAAAAAAAAAAAAAATAGAAAAAAAGCTTCATTTTTTTTTAATTCCTGGCAATTAAGATTTATGATCTTAGGTGACAGCAACAGGTATTAAGTATTTTCATCTTCCTTACACTCTCACAGTAGAAATCATCCAGGTACTATCTGGCTGTGCAGCTACCACAGTGCTTTGGTACCTATCAGCCCACTGTTCCTTTATTAACATCTTCTCAAAAATACGCATAGAATAGACTAACACTACTTGGTGTGGAATAATACAGACTCCTTATACAAAATAACATTGTAAACAATGTGGGAACTTTAAATTACTTAAAGCTCACCTGCTATCTACCATTTAATAATAATTTAACCTCAAAATTCTTGAGAAATATTAAGATGGACAAACTGATAGTGTGATAGACAGAGTAATGACAACTGTTAAAGGTGGCCATACACAGATCCCTGTTGCTATACATCATCACCTGTCAAAAGGAACACTGGAGACATGATTGCATTCTGGTTATGGGCCTTAATGTGGGGAGATAGCCCAGGGCTATGCAGGGGAACTAAGGCAATCACCATCAGCTCCATCTTTAAAACCAGAGAAGCTTGCCACAAAAGACACAATGCAGACAAATATGAAGACCCCTTCCATCTTCTGTGCTTTTGGAGATAAAGGTAGGAGATCAGAAGCCAAGGAAATCACGGGACTGCCACGAAGCTAGGAGCAGCTTGTAGTTGATAACACCAGGATAGGAGACTTCAGGCCTGCTAGCACAAAGAATAGAAGTCTACAAACAACCTCAAAAGGCAGGAGAAGGATTCTTCCCCAAGAGTCTCCAGGAAAGAAGAGACCTTGGTATCTATCAACCTGAAGAGAGCTTTGACAGACTCCCGACCTAGATACACAGATCGTTTTCTCATTCTACAGAGCCTAATTTAGAATTAAAACCATGTTATAAATTTTTATACAAATATAATAGAAGCTGAAAATTAAAATTGAACCTTTATTTGTAGGCAGTATATTTAAAAACTAACTTATCTATGGGTTAGGGATGTAGCTCAGTGGCAGAGAATCTGTCAAGTACGAGTTAGACCCTGAGTTCACCACCAGGCCTTGCAACAATAGTGACAATATCGAAGCCCAAAATGCTTCAAATTTTTATGTTGTGTATGTGTGTGTGTGTGTGTGTGTGTGTGTGTGTGTGTGCATTCATGTGTGTGTACATGCATGAGTGTGTGTATGTGCGCACGTGTGTCTATGTGGTGTGGGTTGACACACCCATGGAGATCAGAGGACAACTTTGGTTCTCTCCTTTCACACGTCTGGAGGTTCTGGGGAATCAGAATTAAGTCACCAGGCTTGCTTTATCTAGCATCAAGTCCCATTACCTACAGAGCCACCTTGAAAGCCCTTATCAAATACTTTTAAAAGACTGTGAAAAAAAAATTGTGCGATGAAGTCAGATTTTAAATGGTGTTTCTAATTTAGATGGAATGTATTTTCCTTTACAGAACAAAGAAATCAGAGACTACTCAATTCATTCTCTAATTTTCACTTTTTATATTATTTATTTCACTACAGCAGAATTGGCATTTACAGTCTGTTCTGTATCCCAGGGATATTTTTCAGTTATCATTTTTGTGGCTCGGTGTTCAACACTGATCCTCTTTGCCTCAGCTTTATTCATGGATTTTTAAAAAATGATTTATCTTTTGGTTGACTATCATTTTACATTAAAAAAAAACTTGATGGTGAGATGGTGAGATTCCTTGTCTATCATGAATGTTTTAAACTCTACACTTGAGGAGTATGATGGTTTGGTACATTATTCCTTGGCTATAATTTATTTACTTCATGGTTTTGCAGCTATCAACCAAACCTTCCTCTGAGCAAAGTTGCTGTGAAGAAACTGAGGCTGACCTAATACTATTTGCTTTCTATTTTAAGTTTTTCTTTAGAATACAAAAGGATTCTTTACCCATGATGTTTTAGAATATATTTATATTTTATTTACGTGTTTGGGGGATGTTCATGTCTGCCACAGTGCATATGTGGAGGACAGAGGACAGCTTGTAGGAATCTGTTCTCTTGCTCTACCCTGTGAGCTTGAGATTCACACTTAAGTTATCGGGCTTGGCCACAGTGCCTTCATGCATTGAGCCATCTTGTTGGCCCCTACCTTACCTTATTGTGTTGGTAGCTTTATAACAATCATTTTCTATAACAGAGCAAAACCTGGTTAGTACCCAGACTTATTTCATGAAACCCATTTGTTACTATTTTCATTTTCTGTGCCATTTTTCTACTTTCTTCAGTTAATAGAGAGTTTTTCAGTCATGTTGACTCATTTTCTCTTTTCTATGGCTTTCATCTTTATGATGGTTTCATCTCCTCTTCCACTTCTTTTCTGATGACTACAAGCTCTCTTTCCATCTCCTCTTGCTCTTTATTGCTTCTTTCTTTGAAGGCTCGCACATTTCCTTTGAGCTTTTTTAAACAGAGATCAGGTGGCTACATTTCAAGGCTGAAATTGTTTCCTTCACCCTACTTAATCATTGCTGTGGGATGTTTTTCTTTTTGCCTCTTGATTATGTTTTTTTTCTCTCTCTCTCTCTTCAGCTTTGTCATTTACGCTGGCAACCCCACACAAGATCTTCCATAGTTATTCCTCATCCTCCCCCAGTGCAGCTTGCTACTTGTGGAAAAAATAGCATGAGAAGAAAAGTACTAAGTCAAGGCAGCCAGTACTTTCTATAGCACAAGGGTCTTAAACATTTTTGTCACAAGCATGTCACTGCCTGGGGGAAATGGCAAGCAAAAGGGTGAGCAAAAGAAATTGCAGCTTCCTTTGAACACATTTAAAAAAAATCACAGCCTTCAATAATACCTTAAGAACTATTGAAACAATGTCTATAAGGAGACTTCAGAGCTAGTTTGCCCATTGGAGAATAACATGTAAACAGTTGGACTCATCACCCATCACAGAATTCTCATGTTTTACCTCTTTCTGCCCATCCATGCCCTACAGTGCTTAGGACAGCTGGTTAACAACAGAGTGATCTGGTTTGTTAAAACAGCATCTCACTTCAGCACCATTTCCCCACTTCCTTCTCAGAGCACTTGCACCCCTATATCTCATCCCTGATGAAATATTCTTTAGGGGGAAAAAAACATTATTTCAATACAGATATCTACTTTTAAAGAAATGCTAAGTATTGCTCCAGGTTCAAGATTATATTTGTGGACTCTAAACTCAGTATCTTTTCCTATCCACATCGTCCACATGTATTTACTGAGGCAAGATTCAGTTGCAACTTGTACTTTGTTTTTTAAATAGCATATTTCTCTTACAGTTTTTCTTTTTATTGGTAGACCATGAGGAAAGGGAGTAGAGAATGGTTTTACTTAAGCTATTTCTAATGACTTCTTAAACCAAAAAATAAAAAAAAATCCCTATTCCATTGGTTCATGAAGTGAGTTAAAGCTTAGATGTGGGCAAACAATGTGGATCTTTGAATGACAGTCCTTGAAGACCAGATGGTAGAGAGGAAACTGGTGACGCGGCTCATGGAAGGATGACTTCTCAAGAATGCAGAGAGCGCTGGGTGCTGCTCCCTGTACCCAACAAAACGGAGCATGAGGGTGCTCATCCTCCCATGTACTGCATCCTCAGCACCTGGGAGACACAGGCAGGAAAATAACAAATCCAAGGTCATCTGCAGCACACAGCAAGCTGAGGTCCATCCTCGGCTATAAACACCCTGTCTCAAGGATAAATGAAGAATGAAGAAAAACTCAGTGGCAAGAGCAATTATCAGGGCAAAGAAAAATTTAAAAAGCAATACATTTGGGCTATAATATGCTATAATCTCAAGGATTTTATGGAAAAATATTTGTTAAAAACAATGACTGTAAATGTTTTTAAAAGATTTTATTTATTTATTTTATGTATGAATGCTCTCTCTGCCAGAAGAGGGCATCAGATTCCAGTATAGATGGCTGTGAGCCACCAGGTGGTTGCTGGGAAATGAACTCAGGACCTCTGGAAGAGCAGACAGTGCTCCTAACCTCTGAGCCATCTCTCTAGCCCCAAAAACTATGATTGAAATTTTTAATCTTTGAGTCTTAGTACAGTTTTCTAAATGGCAGATGGTAGCTTTGTCGATGCCCTAAAGGGACCTGGGATTTTCTGAAAAAGAATATGAGGAGCCTCAGCCACAGTTTTGGACCATTTCTATCAAATAGGAGTGTGAGTTGACCCATCATAAAATTAAAGCTTGTTCATATCATATTCTCAGGCATTATTTCTAAAATAGATCAATTTCATCTATGCTGAAGATCTATTGGAACACATAACCCTTTTCATGATAATCACAGCAAGGGCTCTCTTGGCAGTCATGGTTCCTCCTCGCTGATCTCAGCCACAAAGCTCACCCACCAGGGATTTCATGAAAGTCTCCTAGATGTCCCATGATGCTTAGCTTTCAGATTCTCAGATTCTTAAGCTTCTACTGGATGTACATCAAGATACAGTGCACTCAGAATTTACTGTGTCTCTGGGCTCATAAAGGTTTCACACTAATCAAGTTTTTTAACCTTTTGTTAATAGTGGGTTACACATTTCCCATGTCACAACTGCTTCACTCCATGTTTCAGAATCTTCACCCTGTCTGGTGATGATTGGAGGCATTTACATATTTGGCATTGCTACAGCCTTTTCCTTTTCTTAATTCTCTCAACTCTCTTTGCTTCAAAACCTAGATTTTGCCCAGCTAGAATTTTCAGCATTGCTATTATTGATATATTGTATTAACAACACTCTTAAAATTCCTCAGAACAAAATAAAAACATCATGAGCCAGTGGGCTTACACAAAGGAAAATGATAGAGAATCAGTTGACATCATACTAGTTGGCTTAGGAAAAGGGCTTACCACACAACTTCCTTTTTTTTAATTTTATTAATTACACTTTATTCACTTTGTATCCCCCCATAAGTCCCTCCCTTCTCCCTTCCAGATCCCACCCTCTTCCCTTTCTTCACGCATGCCCCTCCCCAAGTCCACTGATAGGGGAGGTCCTTCTCTCCTTCTTTCTGATCTTAGTCTATCAGATCTCATCAGGAGTGGCTGCATTGTCATCTTTTGTGGCCTAATAAGGCTGCTCTCCCCTCAGGAGGAGGTGATCAAAGAGCAGGCCAATCAGATTATGTCAGAGGCAGTCCCTGTTCCTGTTACTATGGAACCTACTTGGACACTAAACTGCCATGGGCTACATCCCAGGGGTTCTAGGTTATCTCCATGCCTGGTACTTGGTTGGAGTATGAGTCTCTGGGAAGACCCCTGTGTTCAAATTTTCTGGTTCTGTTGTTCTCCTTGTGGGGTTCCTGTCCTCTCCAGATCTTAATATTTCCCACTTCTTACATAAGATTCCATGCACTCTGCCCAACAGTTGGCCATAAGTCTCAGCATCTGTTTTGATAGTCTGCAGGGCAGAGCCTTTCAGAGGCCCTCTGTGGCATGTTCTTAGGTTGTTCCTTGTTTTCTTCTTCTTCTGATGTCCATCCTCTTTGCCTTTCAGGATGGGGATTGAGCCACACAACTTTCTTGATCCAAGAGTTTGTGGATTTTTTTTTCAATACCTCCTTGAGACATGACAGGCAAATCTGATTATATGGTTGAGCAACTAGCTAGCTTAGTAATGTTACTCTTATCGGGTAGGGAGCTCAACAAGGAATATGAGCAAATATTGCTGAATACACTCTTAAAATTGTAGAATGTTTGGCTAAAAATAGACCTGCAATAGTTGTCATTGTGCTTCAGCGGCAACACAAGAAAAGCTTGCATCTCCTATGCTGGAGGAGATAGATTCCACCCTAGGCCTCTCTAATCGTCTTTCACATCTGGCGAGATGGCTCAGTACTTAAGAGCTCTTGCTATGATTTCAGAGAACTGGAGTTTGGTTCCCAGCATCTTTGTGGAGCAGCTCATAACTGCCTGTAACTCTACCTATAGGCTATTCAATACTCTCTTCTGTCCTCTTTGGTCACCCACATACATGTGCACATAAACGCACAGAGACATGCAAATTAAATTAAAACTATCTTTCTTAAATATTAGCAATTTGATGCTGAATACTCCTAAACTTAGGCAGTGTGTTTTTACATTATTTTTTTGGCCCACATGCGAACGTTGCTTTGGAGAAGCACTTTTGACAATGCTGATAATCAGGCAGAAACCCTGCACTACTCATTCACCTCTGATACCCTGGTCTGCTTAGTCATAGACCATACTTAATCACGTGCTTCTCCACTTCCTCTTTCTTAGCTCAATATTTTATGAAGGGCACAAAAACACATAATCTGATATTTTTATGCTAAGTCAAAGGTCATTATTTAATATTTTTACTATTGTGCAATAAAACACTGTTAAAATATTGTTAGTTCTCTGCTTGGGCTCAAACCAATATCCAACAATGTGAAAACCATGGCCAACATGATGGTCTTCAAATTAGTAAGAATCTTTGTCACCCACTACTTATCTGCAAGGTCTTTACAGTCTCACACACTCAGTTTCTGATCACTCCAACACAGCTCTGAAAGATGAAAACACGTGGACCATGACTCCTGTACATTCCTTCTCCAATAACTCCCTTTTCCAATTGAAACTATCACTTTTCCAAAAAGGGACAAGAGAGACTCATGATCTGGACTATGATTGCTGTTATCCAGGACATCACTGAAGGACATTTAACTAGGCATCTACTGTTGGAGGAAATTGCAGAGCCTAAGTTCCAGTTCATTAACTCTGGGGGCTGTGTTGCTCTTGTCAGGGAGAAGCAGTGAGATGGCCTAAACCCAGGTCAGAGAGGCTACAATAGCACAAAGGCAATTATGCCACAAGAAAAATGTTGTCCACTAATCAGCTGGCAATCAGTTACTAAGAGCAGATAACCCTCTTCCCACTCGGGCTCTTTGGTATTAATAGTGCCATCCTGTAATGACTTGAAGCTCACGCAGGTACATAAAAGGACAGACTCGAGCATACGGCTTCCAAGATTAATGAGCTCTGTCAGTTTGCCCAGCAGACATCTGATTCTCCAGCTTTCCGTAGCTACCAGTTTTACACTTGCCTCAGATTTTTGTTTCTTTTCCCCCCTGAAAAAATTAGCCAGTAATTTGAACACATTCAACGTGCATGGATCGACCCTAATTTTGCAATGAAGTGTGGACTGAAAAGGTTCTTCATCTGAATATTAGCACAGCAAGTGGCTCATAATGGCAGGGTTCCTTTGGTCATATTTTATGTGTAGTTGTTGCAATTAGTGATGTGCAGGATTCAAAGCTATAGAAACCCTTCATTGTGGAAAAATGGAAACTTAGCATCATGATCATCCCCATTTCCTGCCCTGCTCCAGAAAGCTGAAAAGCAAAAGACTGTGTGTGCTCTAATAAAAAACAGAGCCTCTTTAAGCCTCCTGAAATACAAATGGCATGAATGAGGAAGAGACTTTTAGCCACTGATTCTTTGGGTAAAAGCTATTGAGTTTCCCACACACCCCCACCCTGAAGGAAAAACGCAGCATTGTCCCAGAAAACCTAGTCACCCAGACCTGTACATTTATGTCAGAACAGGAATTGCCTATAAACTGAAATGAATATCAGGAAATTTGCTGTTCCTCTAAATTGATATTTTATAACCCAACTACTGTAAAATCTCATAATCTTTAAATACATGAGGTCAATGTACTAAATAACTGTTTTATGATGCTACCTAAAGCCTTCGATTTGTTTCTCATGGGGACTGAGTCTTCATAGTTGATGGCTCTCCCTCAATTGCTCTTTCAATGAATGTATGAATAAAAGGAGAGGAACATCAGACTTCAAAACATTATCCTATTTTTACCTTTTTGCCACCATTCAATGTCATAAGCAGCCATCCATGGAGCCTTTTTCCAGCCTACATTTATTGGAAACTAGATTTTGTTAATTAATTTTTGTATGAATGTCTTCTGCTGTGATGTTATCAGTCGTTCCCAGTTTAAAACAAAGATAAAGAAAACAAAAAAAGAAATAAGAAAAAAGAAAAATGGAACAACTCACATAATTATGTAATTTTCACAGTAATGGATTTAAGCCTACTCTATTTCCCATTTAAGTTTATCACTGATCTATATTCATTTGCAGGTCTTGTTTAAATTATTATTTCCTACCAGAAGAAATATGTGTGACCTGGAGAAACTGTTCCTTAGTAGATATCAGCACCTGTGCTTTCTCTGGAAAATAAGTCTGTGCCTCAAAAGCCGTTAATTGCAAAGGTAGAAGTAGTTAAAGCTCATATCAAGCACAGATTTTTAAACATTGTTCTTGACAATTCCATACAGATATATACTCAATTTTGCTCATTTTCACTCTCTCACTAAGATCTTTCTTATTCCCAACAATGCTCCCTTCTCTCTCTGTGTGTGTGTGTGTAAGAGAGAGTCTGCATGTGTGTTTGTCACTGAGTTTCATTAATATTGTTTGCATCAGCATAAGCGGGGAGTTACTTACTGGAACATGGGCAACTTATCAATGGTTACAACACTTAAGAAAATGACAGCTGGTCCCCAGCATCCATGAACTGTTTATAGTGCCTCAGAGAAGGGAGGAGGCTCATGAGCCCCTCCCCCTTTGCATGATGAAATGGTAGCAAGCAATATGTTATTCCTGTTATGTGCAGCTAAGCATGGCTTCCGTGTGCTGATGAGTGAGCGCAATGCCCATGTAATGATCAGAAGACAGATTTTTGCAGCACTCCTGACATCCCCCATCTCTTACACTCATTCTGCCCCCTCTTTAAGTAATGCTGCACAAGTCTTTGGTGAGAGGAATGATGCGGGTGTCCTGTTTAGAGCCCATAACTCCACAGGCATTTATTCTCTACACTCTGCCAGTTGTGAGTGCGAGCTCCAAGTGCCACCCGCTACAAAAAGAAGCATCTCTGTCCAAGGCTGAGAGCAGTGTGAATCTGTGAATATATAGTCTCAAGTTAGATCTTCCCCAATACCTACCACCTTTGAATGAAGCCCTTGACAACCCTTTTATGTGGTTCCTCTAGATAAGCGTATCCTCTCTAAATGAAGGGTTATTCGTCCTGGAGACATAACTCTGAAAGTCTAACCTCAATGCCTCACCTCTGACCATTGCCCAAGGTGTCACAACAGCTATTAAAGCCAGAGCTGGCCTCAGTCACATTCCATCACATAGCAAAAGCTATGCATATGGGGGGAGGGGCATTTATCATCATTATGTTTGTGTCTTATGTAGGGAGTATGCATGTGGCATATACAGCATTGTAGAGACCCCAGAACCACTTTGTGGAGTTGGTTCTCTGTTTCTACCTTTATGTGGGCTCTAGGGCTTGAATTCAGGTCCTCAGGCTCCCAAAGCAAGTGCATTCACCTTCTGGGCCATCTCCTCAGTTGTGTACTTCTAAATTCAATACTTAAAAACATCTATTAACTCTTGGTCAAAATTAAAGTGATGCTTTAAAGACCAGTATTAACAGGATGTATTTTCAGGTGATTCTAATGAATGTATATCATCATCATCATCATCATCATCACCACCACCACCATTATTATATGAAAAAGTTACTCAATAGAGAGCCAGATCCCTGCTATTCAGACTAAGCAGGGAGAGATGAACACCCGGTTCAGTTGCCATATATTCAAGGGAGTGTGGGAAGAGATAAAAACAATTAAGAATAATGAAAGCACAACAAAATGTCCCAGAACAATTTCCTGACTCTGCCTCTGCCCAGCCCTTGGGGCATTTGCTTTTGTCAGGTACAATGTTAGCTGGAAGGGCAGTGTCCTGTGCCAGCCTTTCCCTCCAGTGCACTGCCTGCATTGAACTGTGCCTCCTGCTTAAATATGGAGTTGAGCCCAGATCTACATCAACAAAGGAACATTCCCTGAGGACTCTATTCCTCCCCAAGGCAGCTCTTCCAAGGAAGTGATTTAATTGTCTAACTATGAAATAAATGGCCAACAGAAACAAACACCTCTTCTGTTTCTTGTGCTAGGAACCAACCACAGACTTAGAGGCGCTTGTGCAGAACACTCAGAATGACGGAAGTGGGTAAGCCCTTGAAGCAGGGCACATTTGAAAAAGAGGAAAAAGAAAACCAATAGAAACACTTCAAACTGATCAAATGGTTAACTTAAGCTGGGTATGGTGGTACACGCCTTTCATCCCAGAACTTGGGAGGCAGAGGCAAGCAGATCTCTCTGAATTCGGGGCCAGCCTGGCTTAAATAGAGGGTTGTAAGACAGCCAAGGCTACATAGAAAGACCTTGTCTCAAAACAACAAGAACAAATTATCAGCTTAATAGTGGAAGGTTGACTCTCCAGTGGGTAACCAAAGGATGTCTTTCTTCCCTTACAAGAACACAGCAGGCACTGGAGAGTCCAGGGGTAGCATAGTAGTAGCTCGCTGCTGAGCACAATGGCCCTCTCCTTCCTTGACTTCACCGGATGCTTGAGGTGTGGCCATAGATATACCGTCTTAAATACTGTGAAAGGAAGACAGGGTAAGAGGTCAGCGCCAACTGAACTGGTCTCCTACCTACGGCTGTGCTCTTGAACTTCTGTTTGTGCAAAATGGCACCGAAGCTGCTGTCCTCAAGCAGCAAAGTAGCACATTTATTTTTAGCTGTGTACTTTGTCATTGGAAAAATAATTTGGATGATGGCAAGATGGAGGGAGAGGGCATAGTCATCCCCTGGTCTGCTTGTTCGCCATGCTCACGTAGGTTGTGAGGGAGAGGATGGCCTCGCTGCTGTTCCTCACCTTTTCTTCAGCCGTTCCCACACTGACAGTCTGCCAGCTACAATTTGGCTATAGGAGGGGACTATATGAACAACTCAAAGTAACTTACACACAAGAGGAAACTGAATAAATTCACCTGACTTAAAGGAATGGTAAAAGTTGCCTCCAGGTAATAACTAAATTCAGGAGTTTAGATGCCGTCCCAGAGTCATTTTCCTCAACTTCTTTCTCTAAAGTAAGTTTTCTCTGGGTAACAAATAAAATGGCCACCTGCATGACCCATGTAGAGAGTGACAGTGTGCGGTGCCGACATCCTGACCACAGCAACAGCGCATCCTACCTTTAAGGAGTTCGCACATCCGGTAGAAAAGCTACGGGAAAGTGATGTGTCATACTCCAAACTGAATACTTGACAAGTTATTTTTCATATCCACTCTGTGCAAGAAGCCATCTTTGGCAGACCTTTGCCTCTAAGGTCCAAGAATATCACAATCCAAAGTGTGTTCCAAAAGTCTGAAACTGCGTCACGTTCCATAGAAAAATGTGCCAGGCTACATAAGCTCTCAAAATCATGCAAGCTGCATCGTACCCTCGTGTATTTAACACGCTCGTCAGGATGTTAAGGGTACCAGAAGGTCCTGAAGCAATCTCGCTGATTTTACGTAGTTTTTTGTATAGTCTAGTGCTTACCACTCAATTGTACATCGTTTTGTTGTGCTGTTGTTTTGTTTTGTTTTGGGTTTTGTTTTTGTTTATTCATTTTTACTTAAATGAAAGGAACTCAGCCCTGTAGAGGTAGTTCTTGGAATCGGAACAGAAACTTTACAGGCAAGAGAGAGATGAGAATTATAATTTACATTTTCAAATGTGCTGTACAATCTGCCTTCATAAAGACCCGATTTCACGCCCGTGGTCTAACGGATGTCGTAACTGCAGTAGAGGTAAGGGGAGATCAGAGCGGCGCGATGGAAAGACAGCAGTCCACGTGGTGTGTGGGATGGCGCTGTGAGAGCGCGTTATCTCAGAAGCAGCTCTGTCCTCCGCCAGCCTTGTAAGTGCATTCTGACAAGAGAGTGCTGAATGGCTCTTGCTGTTTACCGCACAAGGGTTTTTCAGCTCTTTAATTACACACTGAAGTGTCTGGAAATGAAGTCCCTTTTTCTGCACTCCGCACCTAACACTGCATTGTCTAAGGAGAAACTACATGTCTCTCTTTGTATTCAAGACGTTGCCCGGTGGCTTGTACATTAATCGGTTCTCTGTACACATCTTGCTGACAGTAACCACGGCGCCTTCAGCAGCAATTAACCTAGCCCAGCCACCCTGCTTCTGTACACTGTCTGCTCTGCTTCCTACTGTCCCGTTCCCGGTATGCAGGCCCCTTCTGCCACCCAAAGCTGCTCCGAGACTAATAAAACGCCACCCAACTCAAATGACACCTTCTCTGCGAAGTCACCCCCGATAATAACATTAGCTTGTATTTACTGGCCGCTTAACCGTGTGCTATGCTCTGGAGGCTTTGCATATGATTTATTTAATTCTCCCACATCTTAAAGTCCAATGGAGTTAGATTGCTGTTTTCCCCCTCATCTTATGTAAGTCCTGGCCATCACATCCGATGATCACTTCCCGTTTTTAAACTGAAAATTAAAGGTTTATTTTAGGCATTTCCCCATGGCTGCCCCTTTCTATAGATGGGGCAGGCGCGTTTCCACCCCCCGGCTCTGACACAGCAGCCATGCAGGTGTTTTGTGGCGGATTACAGATATAAAAGGTTATGCAGTGCATTGAACTAAGACTCTGGTGAGGGACAAAGTGGGTTGTTAAAACCAAGTAAATAGGACCTTACTGAGACATGCGGACCTTGAACATCGTCATAATCTAAGCGCTCTATAAAACAGGCCATCGTCGGGACCAGACGGTCCCTAAATACAGCCCATTATATAAAAAGAAAGAGGCAGGAATCCATTCACGGAAACTGATATTGTGCCTTTAAAAAGTGTTTGATTTGAGCATTTAAAATGCTGTGCTCTGCTGCTGGCTTAATTTTTATAAATGTTCTCTTGCTTACAGACCTTCTCAATAGCCACATCAGAGGGAGAGGGAGCAGGAACAGCTCCCATTCAGGCTCTCAGCACACTCCTGCTTGATTGGAATGGATATTGTACATAATAGGTCCCTACAGATGTTCCCTCCAGTGGGGCGCATTGAATTTCATTTAAATGCCAAGACACAAAATCTAAAACAATGTGACTTTAACAAAAAATCTGATGAGGAATTTGATGAGAAAATGGCAAGAATTCCTGTGGCATTTGGGTAACAATTTCAAGCCTTCGTTTTAATAGAATAAACAGGATCATATTTCATTCAAATCTGGCAATGAGATGAGCTTTGGGTATTACATTGATATAAACCAATAAAGAATTTGCAAATTTGAAGCACTAATTAACAGACACAATATTAAATGAAAAAAAAGTTTGCTCCGGGGGCAAATATATTTTGAAGACTTTAAACTTTTATTAAAAGACATTTTTTGAATTACTTCTTTTGTAGTTTACTCTTTTTGCTAGAGATTTTTTTCCAAAATATGGGAGTATTGTGACATTTTCAAATAGATACTTTAAAGACAGCATCTGATACTCTTTTTTTTTTTACCTCTTGAAACAATACATCAATGTCAAAATGTTTTGAAATATGGAGAACATGTCTAAGATGAGCCCAAGTTTGACAGAATGATCAGAACAGACTTAACTAAAGATATTCTGTGAGTGTCTAAAGTCCAACAAGCTAGATGCCTTCAGTTTGACCCTTTTGAGTATATTCTACAACAATTACCACATCTGTCTGAGAGGTGTAGCCCATCATGCCGGCTCTCCTGAGGGTAGAACAGCATGGAGGAAGTTAGGCAAAAGGGCAGAAGAGAGGTGTTCCCACTACTAGAACTGGGGAAGACCCTGAGACAGATTTCTTCATGTCATGGACTGGTGGCTAAATTCCACCTGACACCATGCATTGAGAGCACCCTCCCACACACCTGTTGTGGTTTTACTCCCTTAGAGGTCTCTGGAATACAAAACTGAACCTTAAATCTCTTGGATAGAAATGGAGGTGTAGACAAAGGGTGTAAAAAAAAAAAAAAAAAAACAAAACATGGGGGATTTAGCTGCTGTATAGGCAGTTGTATGTACTTCTTAAATAAATGATCTATTAATATTTAGCTCTGCTTAAAAGTCTGTGTTATTAGTTGCAGGGGAAGGGCTCTCTGAAGCTTTGACTTGCTGCTCATAGTACAGTACAGAAGTAAAATTCTTTCTACCTAATTGCAATGCTGCACAAAGTTAGCTTCTTCAGACAGTATCTAAGACATATGTAGCCAAAGTCGTATGCTTCGGAAAATAGGACTGTCAGCCCGAATGTTAAAAAATAAAAAAATCAAACATATGAGACTGGCCTCCACCTTAGATAAGGTGAGGTGGCTGTGTGTGTGTGTGTGTGTGTGTGTGTGTGTGTGCACATTTGTTTTGCATGTGCACATCTTTCAGTGTTTGTATTTTTTCCAGTGGAGTTATTTTATCCTTACCCAAGTTATTTATTTAGCAGAAGTTGGTGGTATTAATATTACCTGAACCAACAATTCTGCAATCTGTGCCCCATGTAACAGGTTTTCACAGAGAATTAATTTGACTGTGTTATGACTGAATAACATATTTTCTCTCCAAGAAGAAAAGAAGAAGGGATTGAGTATAGTCCAAAGAACCTTATGTACATTTTGTTGTCACAAACATCCCACAAGTAACTATGTGTATATATGTGTCTGTATATGTATATATATATGTGTATGTGTATGTATATATATGTGTATATACATATATATATATATATGTTACAATGAGGACTATAAAGCTTAGATACCAAAAATAGACCACAATTGATCCAGATTGCAGAACCAACAAATAAAGAGGTGGATTTTTTTTATTTTTAGTTTTTTTTCTTCACAATTTATTTATTATATATCTCGATTGAAGTCCCCTTCCTCAACTCCCACCAGTCTCACCCTCCTTCCCTCTTCCCTTCATCCCCTTCCCCTAGTCAAGTTAAAGGGGGAGTTCTCCACTATTGCCATCTGCCCATAGCTTGTTAAGTCTCATCAGGACTGCCTGGATCCTCTTCCTCCATGGCCTGGCAAGGCTGCATCATCAGAGGCAAGTGACCAAAGAGCAGTCAATTGAGTTCATTATAAAGGCAGCCTCTGCTCCCCCACTCAGAAATCCACATGGAGACTGAGAGGCCAATCAGCCTCTCAGCAGGGGTCTAGGTCCTCTCCATGCATGGTCCTCGGTTGGTGCATCAGTCTCTGCAGGACCCCGTGGGCTCAGATCTTTTAGTTTTGTTGTTCTCCTGGTGGATTTTTCAATCCGGAGGGGTTGGATCCAGAATCATAACTTTTCTGTCATTCTAGAAGACTAGTAAAAAATGTTTGAAAACTGAAAGATTTCATCAAATTAGTTGAGCCATCAAAAACAAATTTAACTTGTTTTCACTTAGAATAAATTCATGGCTAAGTTTCGTGGGGGGAAAAAATGTCTGTTTTTCACAGAAACTGTGAAAGTGCTTTTGTTATAGAAAATAGAAAACCTGTGCTCAGCCACCCTCTGCCTAGAGTGTTGTTATTATCAATTAGGTTATCACTTCCCCTTCCCCCTCTAGTACTCAGCCAATTTGTCATGTTTCAAATGCCATTATTAGCTACAAGAAATGCTTTCTAAAGAAAACGTAATGTAAACAAATAACCAACTAAATTTCTTTTCCTCCCCTGCACTGGTCAGTTGGCTCCTTTCTGTATGACTCACAACTCTCTCATTTATGCAAATCAAGTAAGAATTCAGCAGACTGCCATCTAACGTCGCGGTTCAGTTTACCATGAGCCAGCAACCACAGGAGTGGGTCAGACTCTTCCGAGTGAGGCTTTGACCCTGCTGCTATTGAAGCAACCACACACATTTTGCAGTTGGTGATTAGATGGTTCCATTCAGCACCTGGCACTCTGGGATCCAATTGTTCCCATCACCCTCATCTCTTCAGCGCAACAAAAGCATTCCTGCTCTGATATCTGTAAGAGTGACCAAAGACTCCTCAAGGATGCTGGGGGGAGGAAAGGACTTTATTCACAAATTTACCTTTCACACCAATAATGAAAGGAGTGTCCTCTCTGAGTTGGTGAACCTTATGCAAAAATAGGAAGTGGGTACATGAGTAAGTGTGCTCATGCTCTCCCAACAGGAAAAAGCACAGGAAGTGTTGGGAAACAGAAGTAAAACAGAAACAATAGCTAAAGTCTTGAATCATTAGGTGTTTTAATGTTTGCCATATTAATTCCAGCAAGCTATAATCTTAAACCAAGGGGACTGGCTTTTCTGGGGCTTTGAATTTATCCTCTCCACACCTGAAACATCTCATAGCCCATCACATTATTTTTTCTATCTTCAAAGGTAGTAACATAAACTTTTCATTCTCATGTATTCGGTAAGTACCTACAAATAAGTGGTGCAAGGCTGATGGGAGAACGGCCCAGCTGACTTTCTAGACACTGGCATGAATCAAAGGCAAAGGAGAGGTGTGAAACCCAACACTAATGGTATCTATAGTCCTTGAAAAAAAAAAAAAACAAACAAACAACCTGTGCTCGGTGTTTACAATGTCATTTACTCTAAAATAATTTAATCAGCAAACAAAAAAAAATTACAACTTTTTACCCTAATATCCATCCTAGTAGTTGAGCTTTACTGCTGTCTTATTCAGAGTGTTATGCAAATTTGGGGATTTTAATTTGGGGATTTTTTTTAAATCAAACTTGACTTTAAAGATTGTATTTAGTCTTTGAAATTTTCATGCATGGGTCTACAGATGACCCAGGTTTGATTCTGAGCATACACATTCCAGGAACTTGAAAGTTCGAAGGAACCTGATGCCTTCTGGTCACTATAGACACAAACATGTACCCGGATGTAAGGAGCAGAGCACAAAGGTCCTTGTACCAACAGATCTCAGGAAAAAAAAAAAAAAAAAAAAGAAAGGGATAAAAAGAAAACCCTGTTCTTCCATCCAGAAAGCTAAGAAGTGATTAATGGCCTGGTGACCTGTCTTATCTGTCAGGCCAGGCCATATCAAGCTCCCACAGCCAGAACAGGAGGTGGCTAGTAATCTTAATGACTCTTGCAGCCGGAAGCTCCCCAGGCTCCCACAAGCAGGACTGAAGATACCTAACCTGTATAGCCAGAGGCTCCAAGCTCACCCAGCCAGGACCTGAGGTGACTAATAGCTCAAATCTATGCTCTCTGTAGGACCAAGACCAGGCCAGAACCTTCCGTAGGCCCTTAAACTAGTAACCTCTCTCTAGAATCCATCTTCTCAGTGGAAATGATGTGTACCCTGAGTCAAGTTTCGACGTAATTATGCTTCCTTCTGCACCTGGGAATACATTACACCTGGAACCCTTTTTTCCCCAATTATACTGTGCTTAAACTCCAGAATACACATAAAATAATGATAATTAAAAGAAGTTTTCATACTACTATACAATATGTCTTGGCCATATACACCTTCACTCTATCTTCTAACTGACCCCAAGACCTGCCCATCATCTCTCCTTCGCAATCCCATGTCCTGTTTTATAATTAATTACTTAATTTTATAATCTGCTGAGTCCAACTAGTGCTGCCCATAAGAGCTAAGGGAGCCTACTAGTGAGCACACTTCTAGAGAAAAGTGGCTCTCCCTTCCTCAGCAGCCATCTGCCCGTGTTGTCTCAGCCTGAGAGTCTGAAGGCCCAGAGAACAGGAAGACTGGTGTTCAACGATAGAAGACAGATGTCATAGTTTAAGATAAGATTTTGCCTTGTCTCTACGCTGTTCAGTTCAGCCTTAAGCAGATTGGGCTTTAGAAAACATAGGTAAGGCTGGAATGTACTAAGTCTAGGAACTCAAGGGTTAACCTCTTCTCAAAACACCCTCAAGACACTCACTCCCAGGAGCAAAGCTTTATCAGATAACTATACAGCCCTCAACACATCTAGTCAACACACAAAACCAACCACCATGCCCCCTTTGCTGTTAGTTTTTTAAAGTGTTCAGTTAGTTTACTTTCCATGTGAATTCTGATTGATGTCTTATTTTCCTGTTATGGTTGCTACCCCAAAGGCTTGCCAGCGAGCTGTTGAAGCCACAGCTGCCTATATTCCTGATTGTATTCCCCAAAAGAAGATGTTTAGAAGCTCTCCAGTAAACATGGCTTGTCAGACATTTTCCAGTGGACAGAATCCATCAATGAGAGAGGTTTTCTTCTATTCTTCTTGTTTGCTCAACACATATAGAGAACTTACGTGTGATTGTTTCTGCTCTGGGAGCAGCAGCTACAGAAGAGAACATCATGTAGACACTCAAACCTTTAAAAGTCCAAAACCACAAATAATATGATAAATTAATTGACAATAGCCTGTACAAAACCAAGATGCCAAATTAACAGTAATTCTAAATTCTTCTCTCAAGATCAACCCTCCTTGAAGAACAATATTAGAGCAGTGAGAAAAGCCATTGAGTGCTGCTGGCAAAGGGGATGTCAGTCTTGTGGGTGTGGACAGGTAGCACTGGTCTGGGACAGGAAGCAGGTGGGAGAGAGGATGAAAGAGAAAACACCTGAGATGAAATCCTGCTCTCGTCTCCTCTCCACTTTTGCTCTTATCCATGCCTCCTACTCCTTCCTTGCAAGACTAAGGCTGTTTGTTTCTCAACGTATTCTCAGGAGTTAAATAATAACAAGACAAGCCCAGTGCTTGTTAATGTGAGACTCACAGGTGACAACTAGCTAACCTCAGCAAAGCAGCTTCTCAGTTTGTTCCTTTCAAATCCACAGGAGTAAGGAACTGAACAGTCAGTCCTCTGGTATGAAGGTCCGAAGCAAGGATTTATTTAGTAGACTACAGATTCCCAATGCCTGGTCTCTTTACCTTAGGTATGTCTCTTTTTCAAGAATATATACATTCTCACACACATGCACACACTCAAGCAGATATATGTACACTATTTGACACTGACAGAGATCTGTTTGCATCATCTAATCACATCACTGACATTTCCAGGGGAATATAAAGTAGTGGACACAGGCCACAAGACAGTTAAGGATCACCACTAATTCAGTGCACATCATTACTGACATCATTAGAAACATGAGAATAGACTAGTTCAGAACTGAAAAGCATGTTACAGTAAACAAAGGAAGTTTTCAGTAACCCAGAACAGAAACATTCAAAAAGAGTCAAAAACAGTGTTGATTTTTTATAAGGTGTCCAAGGATGAAAAGGATACTTTTCACTGGAAAAGCAACAACAACAACAACAAAAATGGGGGTGTGATGTACTCTGAGAAAAGAACAAAACAATGTGGATTGGTGACAGTCAAATGGAGCCATGATAGGGAAGATGTCAGACCTGAGATTCAGAGGAAGAAGACACCTTAGGGTTTCAGAGATGCCATGAAGCTATTGTTGGAGTGTGCTTTTTTTTTTTCAGATGATTTTTTTTCTTTATTCCCATCTTTAGCTGAGTTTTCTTTTATTTTCTTTTTTTCTATTAATTACAGTTTATTCACTTTGTATCCCAGCTGTAGCCCTCTCCCTCATTCCCTCCTAATTTCACCCTTCCTCCCTCATCTCTTCCCATGCTCCTTTCCAAATCCACTGACAGGGGAGGTCCTCCTCCCCTTCCAGCTGACCCTAGCCTATCAGGTCACATCAGAACTGGCTGCATTGTCTTCCTCTGTGGTCTGGCAAGAATGTTCCCCACTCAGGGGGGTGGGTGGCCAAAAAGCCAGCCACTGAGTTCATGTCAGAGACAGTCCTTGTTCCCCTTACTAGGAAACCCACTTGGATACTGAGCTGCCATGGACTACATCTAACCATGAATGGTCTTTGGTTGGAGTATCAGTCTCAGAAAAGACCCCTGGGCACAGATATTTTGGAGCTACTCTCCTTGTGGAGCTCCTGTCCTCTTCAGGTCTTACTATCTTCCCCTTCTTTCATAAGATTCCATGAACTCTTCTGAAAGTTTGGTTAGGAGTCTCAGCATCTGCTTTTATTCACTGCTGGGTAGAGTCTTCCAGAGGCCCTCTGTGGTAGACTCTTGTCCTGTTTCTTGTTTTCTCCTTCCAATGGCCATCCTGTTTGTCCTTCTGAGTGTGGATTGATCATCTTACCCAGGGTCCTCCTTCTTCATTAGCTTCTTTAGGTGTACAGATTTTAGTATGTTTATCCTATATTATATGTCTAGTATCCACTTATAAGTGAGTATATATCGTGTGTGTCTTTCTGCTTCTGGGATACCTCATTCAGGATGATCTTTTCTAGTTCCCACCATTTACCTGCAAATTTCATGATTTCCTTGTTTTTTATTGCTGAGTAATATTCTATTGTGTAGATGTACCACAATTTCTGTATCCATTCCTCAACTGAGGGGCATCTAGGTTGTTTCCAGCTTTTGGCTATTATAAATAAAGCTGCTAAGAACATGGTTGAGCAAATGTCCTTATTGTGTACTTGAGCATATTTTGGATGTATGCCTAGGAGTGATATAGCTGGATCTTGAGAAAGCACCATTCCTAATTGTCTGAGAAAGTGCCAGATTGATTTCCAAAGTGGTAGTACAAGTTTATATTCCCACCAGCAGTGGAGGAGGGTTCCCCTTTCTCCACAATCTCTCCAGCATGTGCTGTCACTTGAGTTTTTTGTCTTAGCCATTCTGATGGGTGTAAGGTGAAATCTCAGGGTCATTTTGATTTGCATCTCCCTGATGACTAAGGATGTTGAGCATTTCTTTAAGTGTTTCTCTGCCATTCGATATTCCTCTGCAGATAATTCTCTGCTTAGCTCTGTTCCCCATTTTTCAATTGGATTACTTGATTTGTTGCTTTTTAACTTCTTTGGTTCTTTTTTTTTTAATTTTTTTTTCTTTTTTTTTTATTAATTACACTTTATTCATTTTGTATCCCCCCATGAGCCCCTCCCTCCTCCCCTGCCGATCCCACCCTCCCTCCCCTTTCTGCATGCATGCCACTCCCCAAGTCCACTGATAGGGGAGGTCCTCCTCTCCTTCTTTCTGATCTTAGTCTATCAGTTCTCATCAAAAGTGGCTGCATTGTCCTCTACTGTGGCCTGGTAAGGCTGCTCCCCCCTCAAGGGGAAGTGATCAACGAGCAGGCCAATCAGATTATGTCAGAGGCAGTCCCTCTTCCCATTACTATGGAACCCACTTGGACACTGAACTGCCATGGGCTACACCTGTGCAGGGGTTCCAGGTCATCTCCACAAATAGTCCTTGGTTGGAGTATGAGTCTCTGGGAAGTTCCCTGTGTTCAAATTATCTTGTTCTGTTGCTCTGCTTGTGGAGTTCCCATTCCCTCCAGCTCTTACTATTTCCCACTTCTTACATAAAATTCCATTCACTCTGCCCATCAGTTGGCCATCAGGCTCAGCATCTGCTTTGACAGTCTATACTGCAGAAGCTTTCAGAGGCCCTCTGTGGCAGGTTTCAAGGTTGTTTCCTGTTTTCTTCTGGCTTTCAGAGGCCCTCTGTAGCGGGTTCCGAGGTTGTTTCCTATTTTCGTTTTCTTCTGATGTTCATCCTCTTTGCCTTTCAGGATGGGGATTGAACATTTTAGTTAGGGTCCTCTCCTTTGCTTAGTTTGTTTAGATGTACAGCTTTTAGTGGGTTTATTCTATATTGTATGTTTATATGAGTGAGTATATACCGTGAGTGTCTTTTTGCTTCTGGGTCAACTCACTCAGGATGATCCTTTCCAGGTCCCACCATTTACCTGCAAATTTCATGATTTCCTTATTTTTCATTGCTGAGTAATACTCCATTGTATAGATGTACCACAGTTTCTGCATCCATTCTTCAGTTGAGGGGCATCTGGGTTGTTTCCAGCTTCTGGCTATTACAAATAAAGCTGCCACAAACATGGTTGAACAAATGTCCTTGTTGTGTACTTGCACCTCTTTTGGGTATATGCCTAGGAGTGGTATGGCTGGATCTTGAGGAAGCGCTATTCCTAGTTGTCTGAGAAAGCGCCAGATTGATTTCCAGAGTGGTTGTACCAGTTTACATTCCCACCAGCAGTGGAGAAGGGTTCCCCTTTCTCCACAACCTCTCCAGCATGTGTTGTCCCTTGAGATTTTCATCTTGGCCATTCTGATGGGTGTAAGGTGAAATCTCAGGGTTGTTTTGATTTGCATTTCCCTAATGGCTAATATTCTGGATATTAGCCCTCTGTCAGATATAGGGTTGGTGAAGATCCTTCCCCAGTCTGCAGGCAGTCGTTTTGTTTTGATGACTATGCCTTTTGCTTTACAGAAGCTTTTCAGTTTCAAGAGGTCCCATTTATTGATTGTTGATCTTAGAGCCTGTGCTGTTGGTGTTCTGTTCAGGAAGTTGTCTCCTGTGCCAATGAGTTCAAGGCTCTTCCCCACTTTTTCTTCTAACCAATTTATTGTGTCTGGTTTTATGGTGATGTCTTTGATCCACTTGGACTTTAGTTTTGTGCAGGGTGATAAATATGAATCTATTTTCATTTTTCTGCATGTAGACATCCAGTGGACCAGCACCATTTGTTGAAGATGCTGTCTTTTTTTCAATGTATGATTTTGGCTTCTTTGTCAAAAATCAAGTATCCATAGGTGTGTGGATTTATTTCTGAGTCTTCTATTAGGTTCCATTGATCCACCATTCTGTTTCTATGCCAGTTTTTCTATGCCATGCAGTTTTTATTACTATTGCTGTGTAGTAAAGCTTGAGATCAGGGATGAAGATACCTCCAGATGATCTGTTGTTGTACAGGATCGTGTTGGAAATTCTTGTTTTTCCATATGAAGTTGAGAATTTTTTCTTTCAAGGTCTGTAAAGAATTATGTTGGTATTTTGATGGAAATTGCATTGAATCTGTAGATTGCTTTTGGCAGGATGGCCATTTTCACTATGTTAATTCTACCGATCCATGAGCACGGGAGATCTTTCCGTCTTCTGATATCTTCTTCAATTTCTTTCTTCAGAGACTTGAAGGTTTTTTTCGAACAGGTCTTTTTGGTTAGAGTCACCTCAAGGTACTCTATGTTATTAGTGCCTATTGTGAAGGGTGTTGTTTCCCTAATTCCTCTCTCAGCCCTTTTGTCTTTGGTATACAGGAGGGCTTCTGATTTTTTGAGTTGATTGTGTATCCAGCCACTTTGCTGAAGGTGTTTATCAGCTGAAGGAGTTTGCTTTTCCTTAGAGGGATAAGGAAAGCCGCTGGAAAGTTCCAAGACAAAAAGTGCTAAGATTTAATTTCTATTAAGAGTGTGACTCAGTCAATAGTGAATAAAGAAGAATACAGTTGATAGCAGCAGCATTATGCTGGGTTAAATGTTGACAACTGGGCTGTAGCAACAGCAACGACAGTGTGGACAAAGAGCCATTTCCCCAGGGAATGGAGGAGAATGGACACACACAGAGCTGGGGAAGACCAAGAGAGGAGCAGGCTTAGAATGACAGGAATTTTCAGTGTTAGTTTTTAAAAGTGTTATAAGCCATTCAAAGTAGCCATCATTTAGGCTGGTGATCCTAGAAATTCCATTGTTCAGAGAAAATATGCAAACTAGATAAGAAAGTTCTGGAAGTGAAATGATACTGGAGAAATTAAAGTTTCTTAACATGAGTTTTTAATTTTAATTTTTATTTTGAATGACTGCTTCATTTCTGGGATAAAAATAGCTCACCATCATAAAATGTCACCTTAATTAGCCAATAGGAGAAAGGTAGATATAAGTGTAAATACACATACATATATTGCTATGTCAAACAAAGACCTTTGGGTTTTAGTATAACTGTGAAAGCAATATTGGACCTTTACCAAGAGAGCAACCAAGTGCAGTTAAAACATTAGGCGGATCAACTTGAGGAGAATAAATTATATTAACTGTTGTAGCAGCCCATCTGAGAGATGATGGTATTATGGGCCACAGTGATTGTGTTGAAGATGAGTGAGGTATGATGGGATGTATTTTTGGGGAATCTGGTGACTGTGAGGCTACACACAGGAAGATTTTAAAAGGAAGTAGTTCCTGTTATGACTTTGTAAAAGTCAAGGTAATATGTGGAAGTAGAGTAAAAGCCCATCAGACATATGCTATCTTTATCTATTCTTATTGTAACCATAAGTTAGACAGATAACGTTAAAATTGTTTTAATGTCAGTAGGATTATCCATAAATCCTCCAATGTTTCATGATTCTCCAGGTACGTTTGCATTATTGGCAGATATGCATAATAACTTCTAAAAATAATTCTTGACTTTTTAAATTAAAATCTTCATTTTTTAATTACAAAGTACTTTTTTTTTGGCTAGCAAGAAGACCCAGCTATCAGTCCCAGACCAAAGATGCTCCACCTTATAGAGAATGGAGGAGTTAAAGTCAATAAGAGGAACTGGGAACACACAGACCCCAGACAACAGCATCAACTGAGAGCTCAAAGTCCCCAAGAGAACTGAACACAGAGCATCAGGTTGGAAAAAAGACATAGCAAGACCAGAGAGTATACTGTATATTGGTCTCCCAGAGGAGTGGGGTACATTTTCCTTCCTGGAGGGAGGGCATCTGGCAGAGAGTTTTCTCTGGATACCCCAAATACTTTAGGATGCAATTAAGCCCTACTGGGTTGTTCACTTTGCACCCAGGAAAATGGAAGGTTTCTCCCCACAAGGAAGACTTTTTTTGTGACTGAGCAGTAGTGTCATTTGATGAGGGAATGCCCCAGGCCTGCAGGGCTGGTTGGCAATGTGCTATAGGGGTGAAAGGTGACACAGTGGTAAATTCCCAGACCATTTTTCAGTGACATCTCCAATAATTCTAACTGCTCCTTTCTCCTGTACTTGCTTACCCGAATCAGAGAGGCCACTGGTAGAAATCACAAAGCCAAGTTTTAAAACATTATCCAAGAATGATGGAGGATGATTTAGAACTTCTAAACTCTAGCGATGCTGTGTTAAAAAATCTTATTGATGAAGAAGATAGTAAAAATAAAAAGACAATAAAGAAAAAAGAGAATACATGTTACACTGATTTGGTTTTGTACATTAAAAGTAAGTATATCACAGGTAGTCAAAGGTAGGAAATGCTCAAAAATTCACTGAAAATAAATATATCTGGAAAAGTAAATGCTTTCAACTTTTCCAAAGCAGTAAGTAGATTATGGAATCCTAGCATTCCCCGTAACATGAGCCTCTGTCTGGAGATGGTTGGTGTGAACCTTTAAACTTCACTTCTAACCCATAAGGCATATTTCAATTGGTATCAAGACTCACTTAAGATCTTGTCCCCCATTCCCAGGGACCATTCAGTTGCATGAGCTTACCAAATATCAATTACCCCTATTTAACTGCCTATATTTATTTAAGACAATCAGCAAAACTATCAAAATGCAGAGAGGCAAATGTGCTGCCAGTGAGAGCATCTATGGAAATAGAATGAAAAGGTCAGAAGGAATTTACTGCAGGTGTCTCCTAAGCGTTCTACTTGTTGAAGAAAGTGGCCTGTATGTTATGGGGAAAAAATGAAATGTGATTTTTTCACATATGTAAAGCCAACACACAATTTTCTACAAACAGACTGAAAATGAGAAGGTGCAACTCCTAAATGGTAAAAAAAAAAAAAAAAAAAAAAAAACTCCCCTAAAATACGAAGGACACACTGGCATAATTTGTAACCCAGTTTGAAGCTGAGCTGTAGAATTTACTGGTATTAGGAAACCATGCCACCTTGGTGACATTCTGTTTCCCAGTCTTGTTATGCATAAGGCTGCATTTGTGTCTCTAGCGATAATATGAAAGCGGTTTGGTATACAGAACCTGACATTCTGGGAATGAGATAGAAGGCAAGGTGGAAAATATGAGTCTGAGCCCCCAAATCTAGCACATTTTACTATATGGGAATGATCACAGTGGCCACTTCCCAAGGTGTCAGTGTGGTACCTGGAAACTAAACAGGCCAATTCTCCTGCACACATAATAGTGGGTCTTGTACCCTCCAGGGTGAAGGCAGTTTCTGAGCACTAAAGGTGCAAAACACCTACTTCCGTCAGAGAACATATTTGACTCAAGTTGTGAATTCATCACAGACCTTAAGAACTGAGACATCGGTTCTTCTTATTTTTATGTTGTAAAACAGCTTGCAGGATACTAGAGAAAATTGTGGCATCTTTTAGCAAAGTGTGTTTTAGCAGATTCTCCCCCATGTCTCCTACCCCTTTGGCACTGCTGCCCCCTTTTGTCAGCCCCTATCTCCTGTCCCACTTTCATGTCAAATGTGTCCATTTGCTCTACCCTTTGCCCGATTCTTCAGCAGAGTCTTACCTGCTCTTAGTCTCCTTTCTAACTTCTGTGGGCTTTCATGAGACATTTCAGAAGCAGAAAAAAAAAATCAAATTGTTAAGGAAGCCTACTTCACCTTGAGATTCACAGCATGATCAATGAATGACTCCATGTTGCCCTCTCACCCAAGATCTCATTACTTCCCTGACCTAACTCACAAGTCTCTGCTATCTTCATCTGGTCTTATTTCCCTAAATCTTAAAGTGCCTGTTAGCCAACTAAAAAATGGTAACTTTGCAAATAAAAAAGAGAAATAGGAAATAGGGGGTCAACAACACCCACCTTCTGCCATATTCTCCGTATTTTTTTCTCTTTACAAATTCAATAAACCCTGCCTGCAATCACAGAATTCATGGTCTGAAGGGTGAGGCAGAAAGAGTCTATGTTCAAGGACAGTCTGGGCTACATAGCAAAATGCTTGTTGCCACCCTACCTCTGCACACCCACACACAACACACACACCATTTCTATATTTAACTAATGGACTTATGGACTTGCAAGTTTCTATATCACCATGAAAACCCAAAGTTCTACCTGGCCAAATTTGAAGTCTCACCAGGAGGACACAGTCCAACAGTTCACGTACCTGACAAGTCAGTCATTATTCCTAATGCTCAAGCTGAAAAGGGGGAAATAACTCAGATATATTTCTAAAGCCATTTCTTTGGAGACCTAATATATAAGAAATTTTCAAATTTTTCACTCATGCAATGAAACTATTATGCTGCATTTCTTTCCTTGAATTCAGGGTGTTCCATGCCAACTCAGTAAACCACCATAATTAAGCATAAAATATTTGGTGCCGGCCAGAAAAATAGGAATATTACTTATTTATTATGTAGCCTTGGTCATGTTTCTTACTTTCCCTAGGTTAAAAGGGGACAATAACAACATATATTTCAAGCCCTGCACCGAGCCCATTTGGTCCTTTGGGCAAATGAGAAAAACTCTTTTTCAAAGCACTTTACTGTTTACCAGAAGGAAAAAAAGCTACAATGTTCCCTACAGTTTATGTAAGGAACAGCCTGCAAAAACCACCTGTGGTAACCACCCCTTCGTAAATAAATGGGGTCAACATTGCTATTTCATGCATTTAAAATGCATTCAGTAAAGTAGCACTACTACTGTTATTACATGTAATCAAGTGTGACGTTTGTATCATGGACACACACTTTTTAGCGCTGATATTGCCATCTGCAGATATGGATGGAATGTGCACGTAGTCCTGTGTGTGCACGGCCCTGTATGTGAATGGTCCTGTGTGTGCATGATCACATGTGGATGTGCATGCCCATGTATGTATATGGTCATGTATGTGAAGGTGCCTGGTTGCACGTCCATGTAAAGAACATGGAGTTCCTTACGAACCATCCCTCTATTTTTAAGGCAAGATCTTTTACCAGGACCCAGGGCTCACAGATTAGGCTTTATTGGTTGGCCAAGGAGCAACAGGAATTGACTGATCTCTACCTCTTCAATACTGGATTATAAGCATGGACCATCGTGCCTTCGTTTTTACATCAGTGCTGGGAACCATGTCCTGATTGAACCCGGATCCTCAAGTATGTAAAACAAGTATGTCATGACTGAGGTGTCTGCCCAACACTCTTATTGCTTTCTGTTTTGTTAGCGACAAGGAAACAGTGGAAGAATTCAAATAGGTTTCTAAACACTTTTCAGTATTCAGGAGTCTGATGAAATTTCTAGGCAGTCCAAACTTTTGTTTGTTTGTTTATTTATTTATTTATTTATTTATTTATTTATTTATTTATTTATTTATTACAATTTAGTCACTTTTTATCCCAGCTGAAGCTGAAGCCCCCTCCCTTGCCCCTCCCAACCCCACCCTTCCTTTTTCTCCTCCTATGCACCTCCCCCAGTCCACTGATATGGGAGGTCCTTCTCCCTTTTCATCTGACCCTAGCCTATCAGGTCTCATCAGGACTGGCTGCATTGTCTTCCTCTGTGGCCTGGTAAAGCTGCCCCCTCCCTCCTCAGGGAGAGGTGATCAAAGAGCCAGCCACTGAGTTCATGTCAGAGACAGCCCTTGTTCCCCTTACTAGGGTACATGCTTGGACACTGAGCTGCCGTGGGCTACATCTGTGCACGGGTTCTAGGGGTTCTAGGTTATCTCCATGCATGGTCCTTGGTTAGCATATCAGTCTCACAAAAGACCCCTGTGTCCAGATTTTTGGTTTTGTTGTTCTCCTTGTGAAGCTCCTGTCCCCTCCAGCTCTTTCTATCTCCCCCTTCTTTCATAAGATTCCCTGCACTCTGCCCAAAGTTTGGCTATGAGTCTCAGCTTCTGCTTCGATACACTGGTGGGTAAGGTCTTTCAAAGGCCCTCTGTGGTAGGCTCCTGTCCTGTTCGCTGTTAGACACAGATGATATATGCTCACTTATAAGTGGATAGTAGACATATAATATAGGACAAACATACCAAAATCTGTACACCTAAAGAAGCTAAGCAAGAAAGAGGATCCAGGGTAAGATGCTCAATCCTCATTCAGAAAGGCAAATGGGACAGACATTGGAAAAGGGAGAAAGTCCAAACTCTTTACTTTGTCCAGTGTACGCTAATGTAGCATCTCCCTGTAGCCCTGTCGATGTCTTCTTGTGTTGTGTACAATAGTGGAAAACAGCACATAGCTACAGTAAAGCACATTTGTGGTTCGAATCTGGACCATGACTTCCAGGAAAAACTATCACAGAAGAAATACTGAAGGGAGATGAAACATATATAAATTACATTAGGTTCCCCTGTTTAATTGAAATTAAAATTTCCCTGAATGTTAAAAATCTATGTTCTTGGTCCCTTTGGTTTGGTTTTGTTGATTTGATTTGTGAGTTAGTAGAAGGCTGTTATGGATTTGGGACAGGCTAGAAAACCATTTCATTTTCAGCCAGATTAGGTTTATAGATCGATATTGTTTGCATATAGATATGTTAAAGAAACCTCAGTCTGGCCCCTGAGCTCCAACCGCATTGTCACATGCTAGTCTAAAGTGCTTTTGCTCGTGTTGAGTGCAGGAAAGGGACACGTTCATAAATGGGAAGGAGATGTAGTCTATAATTAAGCAGAAGTGAAGGCTCTGACAGACAAGATGCAGAGAATAAGAATGAAAGCCATGCCAGGCTTCCACTGGCTTTCTAGGTCTAGCTCTGCTCTCCCTGATGAGCTGGCCTGACCACAGCTGGGCTGTACATGCCTGTAATTAGCACAGCAGAAACTCACACTAGGGCTCAGCTTTTCCTCCTCTACTGTTTGCGTGTTGGGCGGCTGGATTCTAAATGTCAGGATTCAGAATGTTGTTTCTGTCACAAAGTGGCCCAAGAGTTCCTGAGAGCTGGATTGGAAACCTTTCAAAATTCGCTTACTCCCACCACATTAGGTAGACACTCTATCCACAGGGACCCAAAAAAACTTTTTCAGTGTTCTTACTTGGGAGAAATAAGACGGAAAAGCAGTGTTTTTGGATCTTTTTTTTCCCCTGTAGCCTTGTGGAAAGCATTGATATAAAACTATTTGTAAAGGACACTCCTCTGTGGTCTCATTTCATGAAAGACAGACCCAGCCTTGAAAATCCAGCAAGAAAGTTGAAGGGACAGTGGAGCCAACGGGTGACTTTGGGGGAGCTTTCTAATGTCTCCATGTTAATTTTCTTGCATCTTTATAGGTAGCCAGGCCTTCCAAAGAGAGAAAATAAGCTAAGAGAGTGTTCAGGATCTCGCTTGAGTGCCAGCTGTGCAATTTGTACACTGCTGAGAACACTATGTACTGTTTTTATGGCCCTAAAACTCTCCTGGGTATCTTGACCCCGGAAGCACTATATAGTCTTAAGTTCCACAGTGCAGGATAACAGTGCACAAACTCAGCTTCTCCACGCTTTCCCCTTCTGTGAGTGTCCATTCCTCCGATGCACACAAGAGGCTCAGCTGAAACCGGATGGAGGACGGATGCTGCTTCCGTTACCTGAAAGCTGATGGAGCTTGGACACATGTTCACCCATCTCTCTTGTCCTGAGATTAAAGTCACAATGCATACAATAGTATCTCTGCAGGATGTAACGACCATCATAGTCTGTGTGAAGATTGGTAAGAAAGTATTAGAAATTGAGTAGCTTATTCTGAAGGTTTAAGAAGTCCAAGATGGAGGCCTGAATAGACTCAGTGTCTGAGGAGGACTTCAAGATGGTGACTGCTGACCGTGAACTCACATGGCAAAAGACCCGAAAAGCTTCCCGGGCCCTATTTCCTGGGGGCATTAATCCCATTGCTGAAAATTTGACCCTTCATGATCCAATCACTTCTTCACAACTCCACATTGTATTGCTACCACTTGGGAGGCATTTCAGCATGAATTTTGAAGTGCTACAACCATTTCCGACTATAGCATTCGGCCCCTGGCCACCAAAATTCACATCCTCCTCACATATGAAATGTCCTCATTCTACCCTGATATCCATAAGAGTCTAACTCATTCTGACATCCACTCAACAGTTTAAACCCAGACTCTCATCTTAATAGCATGTAAATCAGATATGGGTAATATTCGGGGTGCTATCCACTTTCAGTCAAATTTCTCCCTAGCCAGGAAAAAAATGATATTCAATATCTTTCCATAAGAATATGATGGTAATTGTTATTTAATATATATAATTATATACCTTTAAGGCTCTTGAAAAAGATTACTCTAAGAACACAGCTTTATTTGTAGAAGACATGATACATCAGAATTGTAAAATATTTTAGACTTCATCTATTTGGTTGTCAAATAATACAGTGTTTCTCAGGGTCCCCATAAAGATAGAATCATTTTTGAATACTTGATTCCCAATCCACATCATATGAATTTTAATAACACATCTATGCTATATCTAATTTTGTACTAATATACATATGTATGCATTTAGACATTAAAAGGATTAGATACGTTTAACCTTTCACTCCAAGAATGAATCTTCAACACCCTGGAGACAATCTCACAATAATATAAGGAACCTGAATCCAGAGAAGTTGTTGCTTATTCAAGATCACAAAAGAAATGAGCAATTACCAGTGGTCAGTACAGTGTTACCTCACTGTCCTCTGCACAGGAGCCTCTCAGAGCTCCACGACTAGAAAGGAGGAAAAGGCTAACTGTGTTTAATAGTGTCGGATACAATTGTTTCTTGGTTGGCGGTGCCCAGCTTTGTTTGGCTTAGGTATTGTTGCTGTTGTTGGCTTCTTTTACGTTTAGGCATCAGTTCTCATCATCCATGTGGTTTTGAGGGAGAGTGCCTTGTTGCCTTCTCCCCCTGTACTACTGCGTACAGGCTAGGTAGCCCACAACTTCCTGGTGAATTGTTCTCTGTCTGTCTCCTGCTCTCTGGATTCAGATGACACATATATGTCTCTGCATCTGATTTTTTTAATATAGGTTTGGAATAGAATTAAGGTTACCCAGCTTTTATGGGAGGTCCTTTAACATACTGAGCCACTCACTAGCCCCTAAGACAGTTTTTTACAAGTCTCTCCAGAGAATTGACAACAAAGAACAATCATGTGACAAGAACAGTGCTGGGGCTCCTCGTGTCATCTCGAGTTGATAATCACTGTATTTACTGGATTCTATTATAAAATATATTAGGGCTGAAATAGGCAAGTTACAGAATTCTGTTAAAGTCTTCCAAACTTCCTCAAGAAGAAAGCACAGTCCAAGTGTGTGATGCTTGGCTCAGTATTGTCTGGGAAGGAAAGCTATTTCCCTTTAGTAAGTCAGCTTGGATTGTCACTTGAAACGCCAAGCCATTACATTTATTTGTTAATGGGATACTCTCTTAGACTACATAGTACTGGCACTCTAGACTATTTCTGACTACCTTTGCGGTGAAAAAAAAATACTGAATGAACATGCACTATCTGACCTTTGCATTAATATTCTTGCCTTTTGCCTGCCAAGCTAATAGAGTCAGGGGAACAGCAAGGACTCATCTGGAAATGATAGAATTTCTACCTTTGTCTTTCTTCCCTGGACACTAATGGCTTTTTGTCAGTCCTCTTCCCTCAGTGTGTCACACATGAAGCCATTCCATTTGAGTTGTCCATTAACTCCGAGCATTATGTCAAGAACAAAGCAAACCCCCAAAGAAACTGAACTCAAACACTCAGATTAAATTTCTCCAATTCCTCAGCTTATAAGGTGCTGTTTTCAATTGTCAATAATGTTCATAAGAGTAAGCGATACCCATTACTAATTAAAACAAGCTGTTTAAACAAACATGAAAGGTCACCAAGCCTGTGGATCAACATATTCATGCTATTGTTTGGTTTCCTGGTGCATTACCATTTGATGATTTATTTCCACCTAGTGCCTATTTTTCCAAGTAACAAGTTCAGAGAACAAACAGAGGATGCAACCTTCCACAACAGCTTTCTAGAGGCCCAGGGCCGTGATGTGGTAAGGGGATACTTCTTCCCCTCAGTCCACACTGTGTGCTATATATATTGCTGCATACGAAAGTAAAGACATTCTCATTTACATTCTACAATTTCTGGAGGTCACGGGCATAAACTGTGGAGAAAAATACAGGTTTTATGAGGAAAAGCGACACCTGTAATTAGGTGCCAGAGTTTTAAACAAACTATTATTTAGACGGGTATGCCATTAAGAAAGAAATAAAATTTAATACCAACATGCAATGATGAACAAGGGCTTACTTTGAAAGTTTCTTATTTTTATTCCACCATGTCCCTTATAAAATACTTTTAAGCTAACTATTTGTTCAGTCTTCACTTGAGCTCTGACATTTGAAACTGACTTTTCTTTTTAAATTGTAATCCCTGACAGTACATTAATTACATAGAGGATATAATCTCTGAATTAATATCAAACCAATTGGGTAAGCCAGTCTAAAAGTCAGATAGACTTTTTAAGCAACTTAATATTAAGTTGTGTGATTCAGTTATTATAATCAATCACCAGAAGAATTATCAACAGCAGTAGAAGGTAGGGACGACTTAAATTAACAAAAGCCCACCATGATTCCCAACCCTTTTTGTAGTCAACATGATCAGCATTCTCCTCCAAAGCTTTGATCTAAAATGTGTTCAAGCACAGCAGATTTTTAACTCAATTTTTTTCTGACTCAAACTCTAGCAATTACATAAAATTTGGATGAAGAGTGGAAAATCATCTGTAAAGCTAATCTGTCCGACTCTCCTGATCCTCACATGTATCATCTCATTTAATTCACGTGCCCGTTAGACAAGGTTGGCAATACAAGCCACGATTTTCAAATAAGGTTACAACAGCTCAAAGAGTTTACACAACTTATCCAAAGTCATTCAAGTAGTGAGGGGTGGAATCCAGGCCAAGCCTCCACTTATATAATCAAGTCCAGCAGCCCGAGCAGTTGACTCTAAATTCAGTGTGATGTTTTTATTTGAGACAAACATGAGGCATAGTGAGTTTGAAAGTTTTAGATGGTGTTTAGTTGCAGTACATAATGGAGTTGCCTTCTTCCATTTTGACCCCGTGATTATACTCATTGTGGCTTCTTCTTACTTGACATCGCCGAAGTCCTCCAGGGCCGGGAAGTTCTTCATTAGCTGCCAGAGAGTAAGTACAATACAGCTGAATAGAGATGTTGACTCTGCTGTCCAGAGCAATAATACTTTCTTTTCTGACATTTGTATCTACAGAGCTATAAAATGCAAGCCTTGGAAAATCTGTGATTCTTTGTCATAGCCTGACATTCTGCACTTGTCACCATCCCTTAAACTCTGTTCAGATGTAATTTTCATGTCACTGTCTACAAAATTAAAAACAGGCTTTTGTTTCCTTTTTGCTTACTACACTGGGGAAAGAAAGGAGCCTCAAAACAGGCAGAATTCACAGGCCAAAGTGCTGGAAGTTAACGCCAAACATTTGTGCTCACCCAAGAAGTTTCCAGTTAAAAATCTACTGCCAAAATGGGCCAACGTGGACATGTTTTGTTCACTTGCACACCTATTCTCTAGGTTCTTCTTTTATTTTTGTCCTTGTATGTCTAAAACAACAGGACAAGAAGGAGAACATTTCAATACTTTTCAAAATATTTTTTAGTTTTATATTCAGAGTAACATAAAGAGAATGCAGGATTTAAATATGTGAAAAACATTTATTGGTATAAATTATGTCAGTGATATTAGCTTCTAAAGTATAGTGACAAAAGCATTCCAATTTTTTTTTAATTTTCTGAAACTGAAATCACCACAAAGGGAACTTAGAGTACTTTCAATAATAAGAAAACTACATATTATTACTATTGAACCAGCCACTGTCTCCTCTCCCACC
This sequence comes from Psammomys obesus, assembly GCF_907164565.1. Classification (NCBI taxonomy): domain Eukaryota; kingdom Metazoa; phylum Chordata; class Mammalia; order Rodentia; family Muridae; genus Psammomys; species Psammomys obesus. The sequence goes on from NW_026592548.1 coordinate 17,459,390, forward strand.
TAACTGATACGAGCAAAGTGAAAAAAGAGTGAAATTCAGACCCTCTGCTTACTGCTATTGCTTCAGTGCCATGGGGGGGGGGGAAGTCTGGTAAAGACAAGAACTTTTAACTACAAAATAAAATGGACTATCTGGTGACATGTAAGACTGGATTTCTTCGGGTCATTGAGAGCTAGCTATAGATTGCTTTACTTAGACGGCTATTAGGAAGAAAGAACTCCATTGTGACATCGAATATGTTTTGTGAATTATGTAGCCCTTCATTAAACTACAAAATGAAGGAACTTCATTTAAATAACCATCTCTGAATATTGTTCTTTAAAAAAAAACATGTTAAAGAATGTAAGATTTAAAAGAAGGATTATATTAAAATCCCAGCTCTTCTACTTACGATATGACCTCCAACCTTACAGTAGTCATTTAACATTTCCAGAACTCAATTTCTTCAGACATAAAGTTGGGATAATAATACGTGAATGTAGTATAAGGACGCAGCAAGATAACTCATTTAAAGCACCCAGTGAAAAGTATGTGGCCACACACACACACACACACACAAAGGTGTTTAATAAATGTCATGGAGAATTCTGAAAATGTAACGCTTCTAATAAAGCATGTAAGTGGGTGAGCATGATCCAGAGACCCCATTCTTACTCATTTTTACTTCCCAATGAAAATGACTTAAACCCAAATCCCAACAGATGATCCAGCACAGCAAGACAGACCAAATGAGAATAGCCACTCAGGGTTGACCAGATAGCTCACTCAGTAAGCCGCTTATCACACAAGAATGAGGACCTGAGTTTGAGTGACAGGCATGATGGTGGAGGTGATTGCTTGAGAGGGTAGAGAAGGGTAGATATCTGCAGATTACTCCTCAGGCAACCTAACCCAGTCAGTGAGCTTCACACCACTGGAGATACCCTGTCCCAAGTGGCCAGTGGACCTTGTCCTTGGGGAATGACACCCAAGGTTTTCCTCTAACCTCCACAAAGATGAACATATATGTGTACTCTTACCCACACACCTGAAAAAAAAACATTAAAATGACACCCACACAAGTACACATAAATTAGTTAATTATTAAAATAAGAAGTATAGATTTCAGACAGGCTACAGTGAAACTCTCTCTACCTCAACATCATGTGTGTAGGATTCATAGAAGAATGGAGGATCAGACTAGGAGTATTTGATTGACTGTTTCTTCTGTCTTCCATGGATGCTTTGTCCTCCAGGTGTTTAGTTCGAGGATCACAAAAGCTGATGATTCGTTATGCATTTAATGGCACAGAATAGGAACTAGTGTGAGTGCGTGAGAGCACCCCTCCTGCCCAGTCAAAGCATTGCCACATGCTGCACATGTTATGAGAAAAGTGATAAAAAGCAATAGATTATCGTGATTTGGAGAATTAATGGAAAACATGGAGTCAGTTGCACAGAATATGAGTAATTTTAATGGAGCTCAGGAGGGAAAAGTTCAAGTATAACAACGGACATCTTATAGCAGAGGAGGATGCAAAGGGGAATGAAAAGACTTTATGAGTGGCAACTTCAGGACAGTAAAATATCGTAAGTGTGCTCTGCAATGCCATTTTATTTCCACAGCAATAGCTAACGTGGGGCTTTCATAAGACATTGCGCTTGAGATCAACAAAAAGTGGAGCTCATTACTCTATGCTAGACATTAGCTGGTGCAGCGAATGTGGAGCTTTACAGCACACACAGTCTAGATAGCGTATCACGTTGTCCTCACTCTTTTCCATAACAGTCAAAGAGTTCAAAATCTTCTTGTCATTTTTGAGCTGTCCCTGTCCCTTTCTGCTTGAGCTGGCAGTGGTCCTGTCGATGCAATACTCTTAAGAACTTTGGGACTGTTCTATAATTCTTATTACGGTTCACACTGTGAGAGCAAAGCCACATGCACAAGCCTTGTTGAGACAAGTCCTCCTTGCAGCTTCCCATGATGCTGTGGTAAGAAAAGAAAAAGAAAAAGAAACAGGAGCTCTGCCGCTTAAGGAACAGGTCTGCAAAGAAAGCCCTTAAAATCTTTACAAGGATTTTGTTTCTGTTACAGGGAATATGCTCTTATGTTCCTAAGGATTTTGAAAGGGGCTTTAATCAAACACTTTTGGTTTTGCGAGTAGATGGTCATCGTCATTTTCTTTGTGATGCCTGAATGTAACATTTTCCCAAATGTCTTATTCTTTCCCAGATTCTTATTCTGATGCTTTGGGAGCATAGGAGTGAGAAAGTATTTATAATTTATTTGTGTGTGTGTTTGTTTGTTTGTTTGCGGTGTATGTGTGTGCGTTGACCTGTGCGTAGGTATATGTACCTGCTTGCGTTGAGTGTGGAGGCAGGAGGAAGAAGTCAGGTGTCCTCTTCCATTATTCTCCAGCTTAAGAGGCAGTCTCCCCCTGACCCTTGAGCCAACCATTTATTTTTGGCCTATCTGGCTTGTCAGCAGACGCCAGCAACCCTGTCTCCACCTAACATTAGAGTCCCGGGCATTGAGTGACCCTCCCAGCATTTTCTTCTGGGTCTGAACTCAGTCCTTGACCTTGACCAGAGAGCGTACTCCCCAGATGAAGCATCTCATGCCCTGATTTTATTATAAACCCAGCTACTTACTTCTTAACAGAACCAATGTGACCTTATTCCGGCTGCTCTTGCATTTGACTAAGCATAAAAATAACAATGTAACACTGGTTACCCTCAGCCTAGAAATCTAAGCTCAACCACCCTGCCTATTTGGTGTAATTTCTACTTTCAGTGTTGCCCTTAAGGGACAGAGCTGCTTAGCTTCCCACCACGGGGCAGGAACAAGCAATCCTCCACTAGTTTCACACTTCCTGTAAGCTTCTTAACCAGTGGGTCACCACCTTATGTGGGTGACATAACTGAATGTGGGGGTCATAAAAGAATTGGCAATAGTAAAAACATTTTTGAATAGGCAAAGGCTACGATGGAATTCCGAATCCAATGAGTAATAGACCTGAGATGTTTCTACAGTGTTAAAAACTGCCGAGTCCTATGACATCACTGCAGCCTCCATGCTGAACACACAGCATGCACACTTCACTCTGGGCGTGTTGTCAGAGCACACACTACCTCTCCGTAATGTCTTGCTCTCCATACAAAGTTTTCTGCTTTGGTATATACTCATTTATAAGCAGATATAAGCTGTGTAATATAGGATAAACATACTAAAATCTACAGACCTAAAGAAGCTAAACAACAAGGAGGACCCAAAGGAGGATGCTTAAATCTCATTCAGATTGGCAAACAGGATAGACACCAGAAGTGGTGGAAGAGAGGAAACAGGACAAAGGCCTACTATAGAGGTCCTCTTAAAGGCTCCACCCAACAGGGGATCGAAGCAGATTCTGACTCTCACAGACAAACTTTGGGTAGAGTACAGGGAGTCTTATGGAAGAAGGGGGAAGAGGTAGAAGGACACAGAGAGGACAAGAGCTCCACAAGGAGACCAACAAAGTTAAAAAACCTGAGCCCAGGGGTCCTGAAAAGGCAGATGGCAGGGGAAGAGAATCCCCTCTTTCAGTGGACTAGGGGAAGGGGACAGGAGGAAGAGCAAGAAAGGGTGGGACGAGGAGGAGTTGATGGAGGGTGCTACAATTGGAATACAAAATGAATAAATTGTAAAAATATGAAATAATAATAAATAAAACAAAAAAGTTTTCTGCTCTTATAGAAGCTTAAAGATTTAAGTACTGGGAACAAAGACAGTATCTTCTTGCTGTTGGCAAATAACAATCAAGCCAATATATCTTTAGATTATATTACAATTCAATGTTTGATTTTTTTTTAATTGTTATTTCAGTTGCCGACTTGAGTCTCACAAAACACTGCCCAGTGAGGGCTGGTGAGAAACTGCCAGGACTTTCCCCCAGGACACACAGAGCAGAAGGAGAAACCAACTCCGTCAAGTTGTCCTCTAACCTTGACACTCATGCTACACCTACTCACCCACCTGACATAAAAGTATAATAATATAAAAATTGTTCAAAGAATATTATCTTGCGATTAGGACAATTTCCGACAGTTTCTGCAACGACCCTAAACACAAGTAGGCTGTTTTATACTATGTATTTATGTAAAGTAGAATTCTCAGCAAGTGTGATTATAAAATCAAAATGTCCGTTAACTCTGGAAAACACTGACAATGCTCTATGTCGCATATTATCAACTGTTCAGCCAAGATTTAATTCCTTATTTATTAGCACATTCTCCTCATTAGCATGCAAATTTTCTTTCCTCTTTAATAAATTATGAAATTATATGCATACCAGAAATTTTTAAAAATTAAATTTTATGATTTATTAGTAAATGTTTGCTCTTTATACTTATATGTATGTGTGTTTATGGATAACACAGATTTATATATACAAATATAGATGACATTTTTCTTGGGGAAAAAGTAGGAAAAGGTTTTTCTTTAGTTGCTATATTGAATTAGAAAACGTGACTGAAATTGTATACTTTAAAAGACATTAGCTTATAAAATAAGAATACAGAGAATTTGAAAGTCAACAGTAACAAAAATGTAGCAAGAATGCAAAAATGGTGAAAACTTGGCAACACAGTAGCATTAGACCAATCAGCAAGAATAAAATGATACCTCATTGTTTTAGTAAAACAGGGTTTGACTTGTAATTCAGTTATGATTGGTTTATTCTAGGAATTCCCAGGAAGAGTGTAAAATGCTCTGCTTCAAGCCTCATCAAGCACTCTTCAAGAAAGGTCATAAGAGTCTCTTCAAGGCCCATCCACAAACCCCTCAGTTCCAAGCTGTAGAGACATATCAAACTTTGATTTAGTTAACACCTTGCTCCTAGTACTAAGTCCTCACCACTTCCTGTAAGTATGAAATGAGTATCCTTAAACCCTCCTGGCTTCCTACTGTGTCAGTTAGGATCTCATGATTTTTGAGGTTCACGAATTCAGCAAGGCCTCAACTAGACAGTAGTTGTTCATCTGGATGTTTGCTGAAGATTCGATCAGCTGGAGACCAATTTTCTTTCAATTAAAAAGAAATTATTAAGTCAAGAAGTAGAACCACAAACCTAGAGCTAAACTGAAACACTCTGAGTCTAAGTTGAGCCTTAACATGTGCCTTCTGGGCTTCAGGACACTTTATATTAATGGCCTTGGGTTCCTCTCTTTTTCCTGGTTTGGGACAGAAGAGTCTACCTTGGCTTATCTTGCTTAATACATCATTGTCAGCTGAGTGAATGGCAAGTCAGATAACGTACTACTTAACTTCACAGGTTTTTCAACAACAACAATAGAAGATGGTGATGCTTAATTTCAGTTGTCAACTTGACACAGCCTTCTATCACCTTGGAAGAAAGGGAGAAGTTTTAAGCTTATAGCTTTGTTCATTGGCCTTCACTCTCTGGCAAGTCTATCTACCCTATTGCTGCCAGGTACTGACTCTTCACTGATAGTAGATCTACCGATTCCAGCTTCCAGTGTGGACTGAAGACCAGAAGCACTACAAGAAATCTCCAGGTTCCAGCTTGCCCCTACTGAGAGGCACCCAGATATGGGGAATGATCAACAAAGGGTTCTCTATGAGACAGACATTGTTGAATAACTTTGGCCAGGCTATAAAGGCTGTGTTGTATCAGACATGGCTTTGAAGGGTCCTGGAAGGGTCTACACATTCCAAAGGTGCAAGCATTGTTAGAGGCTAGGGAGAGGACCATGAATTATCACCCTTCCAGTAGAATTAGAGGTGGCCTAGATGGGCAACAGAATTTGTCATATTTTAGAGTATGTGCCTTCCAAAGCCAGTTCATAAAATGGATTTCAACTTCTTCCTTAGCTCCTTGATCTCTCACTCAGGAAAAAGCCAGTCATCTCTGTATAAGGTCATCCAAGAAACCCTTAGGAAGGCCACATGCAGAGAAATTGAGGGTTATGGGACACCGCCTGCCCAAGGAAGCAAGCTATGCTGAAAGGGAGGTCCCTGACTCCAGTCAGGCCTTCAGATGATTACACTAGTAAGCATCTTCTTACGATTGCCCAGGAGAACCCAAGTGAGAATTACCCATCTAAGATAGCCCAAGACTTCTCAATCCCAGAAAACTTGAGCAACACTTAGTGACAGTAACCGTTAACAATTACATTTTAAACCCGTGTTTCACACGGTGTACTAATGCAGAAATAAATACAAATTTAGTCCTGAAAAATACTCAAAAGTGAAAGTACAATAAAAGGAAGCATGGGTTTATATACTATACATATATACATAGATAGATAGATAGATAGATAGATAGATAGATAGATAGATAGATA